>NW_019028985.1:600000-977852 GCF_002105155.1 Lobosporangium transversale | reverse complement strand
AATCGAAGCAGCAGATTCATCTTTCAAGGCTTGCATCTCCACCATCATCAACCTGAGTTTGTCTTGCTCTTGTGAGAGTTGGAGGACGAGGGATTTGTTCGTAATACTGAGGGATTCGAGCTTGGCCTCCATCTGTGGGTCGGATTTCTTGATGGATTCTTCTACTGTCAGTTGTGTGTCTGTTTCGATCTTGCTTTCGAGTTCTTGGATCCTCTGTTCTGCTTTAGCTACACGAGCCTCTGCAGCAAGATAATCTGATTCCTTGGCTTGGAGGGCTTTCTGCAGCGTTTCGACTTTTTCATTGTTGACGATCAAAAGGGATTTGTCGACCTCCTTTGTTTGTGTATGTTGAGGCTCGATCATGTGGGAGTACACTAAATAGGCCCCTATTACTGCACCAGCGGCCATGGAGGTGATTGTCGTTGTGTTGAAGTATTCCATGGCGATCTTTTTTTAATTTTTTTAATTTTTTTTTTTATGAGTGGCTAGGGAATGATTGAAAAATATGAAAAAGAAAAACAAGAAGAATAAAAAGAATAAAAAGGAAAAAGAAAAAGAAAAAGAAAAAAGAAAAAAGAGAGAATCTTTTTATTCGGCCTTTCAGGTGTGTGAGTGGTGCGGTTTCTGTGATAAGGTTTATTTTTGCTGTGCTGTCGATTTGAATAAACTCTGGAACGGAAAAAATGCTGGGAGAACAAAGAGAAAAAGAAGGAAAAAAAAAAAAAAAAAAAAAACAAAAGTCTTTGAAGGAATGGGATTTTATGAAGGATTTCTCTTTTTGTTGTTGTGTTGTTGACATTTCTTCGAATGCCATCGAAAACTACCCTTTTCTTGTGCCAAAGGATCATCGCATGCTTTCATGTCATCATATTCATCATTATAAACCATTATCGTCCCTATCCATTTTTTTTTTATTTTTTTATTTTTTTATTATTTTTTATTTCTTCCATTTGTCCTTCATTTTTGTAATCCTCCTGCAGTCTCCCGCCCTTTGGTCACACAAAAAAAAAAACACACAGTCAATCCTCCGTTCTATGTATCTTTTTATAAGCACCTGCAGATGAAAACCCAACAAAAGCCTAGCCTCTTCATTCCTCCCGTCAATTAAAATCTTGTAAAGAACAGAATAGTCTGTACAACCTCACATACCAGGCTTTTTTTTTTTTTTTTTTTTTTTTTTTTACACATCCAGGGCAACAGACCTTGAAAGTGATCATGTGTCATAACGTTCAAGGGGAGGGAAGGAGGGAAGGAGGGAAGGAGGAAAGAGGAAAAAGGAATCCACTGTTGTATCGAATCGTCTATCTCGACCCAGAATGATATCACGGCACAGAAGTGCAAAACTACTCATAGACAGGTTCAGGAAGGATTTACTCAGTAAAAGAAAAAAAAAGAATAAAAGATATCAAACTTGTATTGTCATAGAAAGATTCTGAACTACAAACAAAGAGCAAATTAATAAAAAAAAAAAAAAAAAAAAAAGTTCCTTGTGGACATGGCGTGGTCGAATTCCATGGATATCTATACTTTTTGTATCACAAATAAATAAAAAAAAGAATCAATGGTTTGTGTACATGTACAACAGTTCTTTCTCTCTCTTTTTTTTTTTTTTTTTTTTTTTTCCAGTCAAGACAATGATGCTAGAGTTCAAGTTGTCTGAAATCTTTGATCCCCGAGACTTGAATTCAGTACGTCATCATTGGTGCTTACGTTAAGGCCCTACCTCTTGAGACATTCGAAAGTTAAAAAAAAAAAATGTCTTATGAAACGACGCCAAAAGGCTTGGATTATTTGGAGCATCAATTAGAGGCATAAGCTGTTTTGACGCGTGAAATCCAGGCACAGGGGGGGGGGGGGAAATAATAATAATAATAATAATAATAAAAATAATAATAACTGATCGAAGATTACAGACCAATGATACCAAACCTCAATCAATCCCTCGATCAATCGAACCTGTGATTATGACAGAATAATAAAAGGAGATTCTGATTTTGTGGAAAAAAAAAAAAAAAAAAAAAAAAATCAAACCGATGCAAGCACTGCGCCATCATAGCCCTTTTTTATTATTACTATTTTTTTTTTTTTTTATTTTTTATAAGGCTACAAACAGATATAACAGATTTGCTTTGGAGTAAAAAAAAAAAAAAAAAAATATTCTACTGGGGGAGGGAGTTTTTTTTTTTTTTTTTGTTATATTTCCAACTATTGCCCTAAAATGATACCACAGTAAGAATTAACAACTCTTCGTCATGCGTCCAGATTCTACTCGGTTATAAAAAATAAAAAAATAAAAAATAAAAATAAAAGTTCCTTGTGGCACACAAAAAAAAAAAATATTATTTTTCTTCAGTACAATTTTATTTTTTATTTATTTATTTTTTTTGAAGTAACAGGTAGAGCTTGAAAGCCTTGGTGCCTTTGACAACCTTGGCTTGACCTCTACAGGTCCGTTATTGCTGCTTAAGATTAGCTTAGTTTTCGTCGAAAGAAGGGAAAAAGGAAGCATAAAATACCAGAAATGTTCCATTACAGATATTTTTTTTTTTTTTTTTTTTTTTGCCCAGCATGTCTGGTTTGTAATCAGGAAAAATAGGATCATTGGCCTTGGTATATATAAATATATTCATATATTCATAAGGCAGTATAAAGTGCTTTGGTCCATCTGAGAATGACAGTCGATATAGGGGACATTTAATTATTTTTAACCCACCTCCTCCTCTGCAGGATTCTCTTCTAATTTTTTTTTTTTTAAACAAACTAATAAACAAAAGGAACAAACTTCCATCTTTGGCTCGCATACACATCCCACTCCCGTCCGAAATGAGCTCGCATCATCGCTTCCTCAGCTCGGACGCGTTTTATAACTTGTCCGATTGTGATCCAGAGAAATAACCCGACCACACCAAAACTTCCACAGTGGTAGATAACAGAGAAAAGCATATTCCAGATGTGGCTGTTGCTGTCGTTGGTGGGGGAAGACAGCCATGACGATGATATTAAACCCATGGCTTCTAGAACATGAACGGCATACATTGAAAAGACCTCAAAGAGACCCTGATGCCAGAGGAGTGCCCAAAATGCACCGAGATTGAGAACACCTCCTGTGTAGGATGGGTGACGCAAGTAGGTATATGGTCCTGTAGTGATAAGACGATGATTTGGACGGATTGTTAGTTGGTACTATTTAAAAAGAAAAGAAAAAGAAATGTCAATAGGCTAAGTAGATCGATCACACACAATTTTGGAATGATATTATAAAAAAAAAAAAAAAAAAAAAAGAGACATCCTTTATTTTTTATTTTTTATTTTTTTTTTTTGTATTTCATTTACAGTAAAAAACCAGGAAAGCGTGCGGAAGGACCAAGCTCGAAGCTGAGAACCTGCAAGAGCAATCACTGTCAGGATGATATGCCAAGGCTTCAGCTCATGCAACTGAGCAATCTCGGGTCTGACTGCAGTGTCATCAGAATCGGACCAAAGCAAGAGGGCCAGATAGGATAGGGTCCATAAAGAGACCAGGCCTACCAATATATATGGATGATAACGCGATACTATAAAACTTTTCTCGGGACAAACCTTGTCTGTCTTGGATACCCAAACAGATTCGGATGATCTTGGAGGTATAGTCACCCGTACAAAGGAAAGATATACAATGCTGATACAAAAAGCTTTGGCAAACATTTTTTTTTTTTTTTTTTTTTATGAGTTTATGGAAGGGAAAGATAAAAATGGAGTGAAGAAATTAAAAAATGTAAATGTCAGTATTTATAAAAAGTCAAAGAAGCCTTTCTCCCCCAGTTTTCATTGAAATTCCAAAACAGCCCCGTACCGTCAATTCCGCACCTTTTTTTTTAAAAAAAAAAAAAAAAAAAAAAAAAAAGGGGAGGGGGGGGGAGGAGGGGCTATTGCCATATAATCCCAATCAACAAAACTATAAACAAAGACAGCGCCCTTGCTTGTCCCTGTGTTGAGCATAGACTTGAAAAGTTCTTATTTTTATCTTGCATAACGGTTTGGATTCTATGGAAATAAACTTCATCGGTCAGCTACATTCAGGCAATCAACAGGGGGGTGAGGAATGCCATTGTAGTTTTGTTGATATGAGCGAGTTATTGACTAATATGTTTTAATAAACTGATAAATACGAGGAATAAAACTCCCAATCATTGGCTCGCATAAACATCCTTTCCCCTTACTTGAAACAAGCTCGCAACATTGCTTCCTCATTTTGGATTAGAATTTGTCTGGTTATGATCCAGAAAAACAAATCCGGTCACACTGGATCCTCAATAGCACTTAAACCCATGTTGTATAAAAACATAAACAGTAAACGTTGAAAAGATCTCAAAGAGGTCTTGCTGACAGAGATGTGCCCGTACTGTAGTACAATTGAGAAAACCTTTTGTGTAGATTAGATGATGCAAGTGGGTATATGGCCCCATAATGATAACACGATGGTTTGGTCAGGTTGTCAATTGATGCTGTGTAAAAGATAAAGGGTGTACGGACGGGCCAAAACCAAAGTCAGTCATGATGACATGCCAAAGTTCCAATATATGTGACTGAGCGGTAGAATTGGATCGAAGCAAGGAACTCTAATAAAGGACTGTAAAAGGAAATCCGCACGCATGAAAAAAAAAAAAAAAAAAAAAAAAAAAAAACGAGGACAGTTTCTCTTTAAGATTCTTACGTAATACCTTTGACTTCTCAGGAGGAAAAAAAAAAAAAAAAAAAAAAAGGTTTTTTCCACGCTGTCTTATTATCAGAAAGAAAATTAGATAGAAGCCTTGTTTTCTTTTATCTGATCTCTCTGAAGGAATGAGAACTGAACCTATCCCCAAGAAGTCAAATAAAGCAAAGATTGTATATACAAAGAAATGGCAACACAAAAAAAAAAAAAAAAAAAAAAAAAAAAATTCTGGGTTTATATTTTTAAAAACATTTTAAAATGCAAAAGAAGAGGACGAGGATTGGGAAGAGAATATTGAAAGTTCGACTGCAAGAAGCATGTAGTGGACATGAATGCAGGAGAAAGAGCATTGAATGACGATGAATTTCTTTTATTTCTTCACCATTCAATGCCCAGGGCGTTATCATCGTCATCATCTTCACTATCACCGCTAGTTGAAGAATCACTACCTGAACTGAAACTACGGCGAGGTCTATTCGATAATGACGATGACGTGGAGACGGAGGCAGAAGGAGAGGGAGAGGAAGAAGAAGAGGAAGAGGATGCTGATGAGGAGCGACTCCTCTCATCAGTTGAAACTTTGGTGGCCTGCTGCTGCTGCCTCTGCTGTTCCAACTTTGGCTGTACCTGTGGCACTTCTTTTTTCACTGTATTATTTTTGACAGCAGGCACATCCCGGATAGTGTCCGAACTTGTGCTCGGTGATGGTAAGGGTCTAGCAGGCTGATCATTCTTCCTTGGAGGCCCGTCTGTGGACTGTGCCTTGACAAGGATTCCTGGGATCGGATATGTAGATGATGAGGACAAAGACGAAGACGGAGCTGAAGGTAAGGGTGGATATGATTTTGAATGAGATTGGGAGGATAATAAAGTCTTTTTCTTATCGTCCTTTTTGTCATTGTTGTTGGTGCTGTCGCTGCTGTCGGTGCTGTTGTTGCTGTCGTTATTGTAATCGCCCTCTTGATTATCGGCAATGGATTGATGATGTTCATGAGTGTCCGGACGACCGCGTCTTCGAGGCTTTAGGACTTCTTTTGCAGCTGCGACGATCTCTGGATCATTCGATAAGATATCTTCTCTGGCTTTCATGATTTCTTCCCTTCGCTCCCTTTCCTTTTTTCGCCGTTCAGCAAGTCGAAGTTTCTTTTTGTCTTCCTCCGTTCGCTCACTCGGGTCCTTGGCCAATACCTCCTGGATCACAGCATCATTATCAATCTTGCGTGATGTGCGCGACATTTTGTCGTTATTGGACTCTTTATCATCTGAAGACTCTGAAATGTATGGTGTTTTTTTTTTTTTTTTTTTTTTTTTTTTTTAGATGTAAAAATGCAAATATTAGATTTATAAACTTGGGCTGTGGGTTTATGCAAAGTTGTATTTTTTTTTTTATTATTATTGCCAAAATAAATCGTGCCCACGTTTTTCATTTTAACTTCCCTCTCACATTCCTTTTTTTTTTTTTTTTTTTTTTTTTTTCTTCTCTTCCCACGATGTTTTTTTTTTTTTTTTTTTCTTTGCATTCTCTATTCGATTTTTTTTTCTTTTTTTTCTTTTTTTTTAAAGAAAAAAAAAAAAAGACAAAGACAAAGACAAAGACAACGATAAATAATAGTAATAATGATAATGATAATGATAATGATAATGATAATGATAGTAACAGTAACAGCAATAGTAATAGTAATAAAAACAATGATAAAAAAGAACCCTGTTAATTTAAATGCACACACTTTCTTTCTCTCTCTTCCACACTCTCTCTCTTGACTTCCTCACGTTCTTCTTGGCTCTAGTTACCTGGAGTGTCCTTTTTGGACGACGCCTCGGTAGCAGCAGTAGAAGTGTTTGTACCAGCACCAGTCGTTTTCTTGGCCTTCTTGCCCGTACCCTTAGCCTTGGCCAAAGTCTCCCCTCCACCTTCCTTGGGCTTTTCAGACGAGTCCTTGTCTGCGGTTGTTGCCTTCTCATTGGGGCCTTTGTTAGCCTTGTCGGTCTTTTGGACCGGCTTGTCAGACTTTTCTGCTTTCTCGGTCTTGCCGTTCACCTTTGATTTTGCTTCAGTCGTAGCAGGTGCGGATGTAGATTCAGATGCATTGGCCTCTGGTGCCTTCTTCTTCTTCTTGTCGGTTGTAGTTTGCTTTTTGGAGGTGTCGTTGTTGTTGGGCTCTGATGGAGCGGTAGTACCCGCAGCAGCAGCGGCAGCGTTCTTCTTCTTGTTGTTGTTCGCAGACACGCTCTTCATAATTTCCTCCTCTGTCTGTGAGGGAGAAGATGGGGCAGGGGTTGGTGCCTTGGGCTTGGGCTTGTTGTTAGTCTTGGCAGTATCAGTCGAAGGAGTGGTTGTCTTTGCGTTGGTTTCCTCATTGGGAGTTGTTACTTTGGCCTTTTTGGCGTTCTTTGGAGCAGCGGAATCATCGGTTGAGGTAGAGGCAGGTTCTTTCTTCTTTTTGTCTGTACTACTGCTGTTGGGGGTTTTTCCGGCTTTGGTTGTGGGAGTGGAGTCGTTCTCTGTTTGATCCAACTTGCGCTTGACGCCTGCGACGGCGGTAGGGGTTGGAGTGGCAGTAGTAGAGGATTGAGCAGGTTTGGCGCGAGCACCTTTACCTGCTTCCTTGGAAAAGCCAACGACATTGATGACCTCGTTATCATGAAGGACCTGCTTGATCACATGGGTGTCCTTGAGTCTGAAGTGGTTGGCATTTTCCAGATGCTCGATCGTATATGTCTTGCTGTTTAAAATGAAGGAATTGCAACACAGGCAAAAGAAAAGAAAAAAAAGGTATGCAAGAATGTTTGAATAAACACGCGTTCAACTGTAGCACAGCACAGCACAAAAAAAAATAAAAAAAATAAAAAGAGTCTACTCCTCTCTGTTTTTTTTTTTTTTTTTTTTTTTTTGTGGCTCACAAAAGCGTAAAAAAAAAATTTTTTTGATAATTTTTTCAAAATAAAAAATAAAAATAAAAATAAAAATTATAGTAAAAAAAAAAAAAAAAAAGCGATTTGAGAGAGACGCGACGTACCCTTCTTCGGGATAATATTTCCGGAAATCCTTTTGGATTTCACGCTTGAGATCCTTGATTTGGCTATCAGCAGGGACGAGGGTCACAAATTGCTTGACAGAAGCAGAAGCATGGATGAATCCAGGAGCCATAGTTGCATAGTCCTTGTGCAGGGAAGCCTCCATTGCGAGTTCACGCAGGGGTTTGTCGGTTGAGACACAGACCTGGAATTTATAGGCACCGGCGATGAACTGGTCATCCGCAGCACCGGTGGCGGTAGTAGTAGAGTTGGCCATAGTAGGGAGGGGAAGAAGAGAAAGGTTGATAGAGAGAATAAAAGGGAATAGAGCAGAAAAAAATTTAAAGGGGAAGGGAAGAGGGGAAGAGGGATGAATGAATAAAAGAAAGTTGTGAGTTTGAGTTTGAATGAGAGAGGGAGAGAGAGAGAGTGTGTGTGTGTGTGTGAATATGAATGAAGAGATGAGCAAAAGATGATCGGAATGAATGAGTATTTTGTTAAAATAAAAAATAGAAAAGGTAAAGGGTAGATAAGGGTTGCATGTGAATTTAAGATGTCTTTGAAAAAGAGAGTGAGAGAGGAAGAGAAGAGAGAAAGTGAGAGAAAGAGAGAGAGAAAGTGAGAGAAAGAGAGAGAGAAAGAGAGAGAAAGAGAGAGAGAGAGAAAGAGAGGGTGAATTGGGGGGAAAGGGAATAAAAAGAGAAGGAAAAAAAATTTTTTTGTCCAAAAGGTGAGAAATGAGGCAAGGAATAAGAAGAAAAAAATAAATAAAAAAAAGAGTGGGTGTAGGGAAGAGGAATAAGGTGAAATGGAAGGAGCTTTACGATTTTCCTGTCTCTATATTTTTTTTTTTTTTACTTTTCGATGGTGATTGTGTGCTGATGACGGAGGTAAAATAAATAAAAAATCGTCAAAAAAAGGCGTCGAGAGTGGGGAGAGTGTGGATTTGGGAGGAAATGACTGAAAATGAGACTTCCTGACTCGGAACCAGAATAAGAGGACAAGTGCGAGTAAGCGAGAATGAGAGCGAAAAATAATCAAAATTTTTTTTAAAAAGCCAATCAGTGTTGTGTTAACGGAATTTGTTGGATTCCAACTCAAAAACAGCTTTATCCTAATGGCACATCCAAGGACACACACACAAAAAAAAAAGCCGTTACGCAGTCTATCAACCTGCAGGGAAAAAAAATAAAACCTTTTTTTGATGAATAAAATGCGCTTTAATTTTTCGTTCTTTATTTCGATGCAAAATGTAACTTTTTTTTGTTTAAAAAATATAGAATTTTTTTTTTTTCTAATGCTTTTTTTTTTTTTTCTTTCCTTTTTTATGCTTCTGAAAGTGTCGATGTAGTTGATTTTGTGGTTGCTACTTTACGTTTCTTGGACCGATGGGCCTTCTTTTTACTGCTGCCGTTCGCTTGTGCCTCCAACGCACGCTTACGCTTCTCCTGCTTCTCCTGCTTCTTGACCGAACCCCTCATCAGCTTGATCTCACTCTCAATCAACACCAACATCTGCTGTATCAACGAACGTAATGCTCCGCTGTTGAACCGTCCGTCCTCACTGATCCGTTGAAGCAACGGTCCCATCTTCTCTGTCTGCCAAATCTCCTTCACCCTATTCTCCGAACGCTTCGCCATCCGTGCCGACAGTATCGCAAACTTGAGGATCTCACGCAGACGTGCTACATTCAATCCTCTGGCCGCTGCCGTTGCTGTCGCCTCATTCTTTTCCACATCAACAAATGCCCCCTCAAATGTCTCAATCAAAGAGTTCCGGATCAGCGGTACCGTTTCCAAAAACAGAGGCTCAAACTCTGGTGTGTTCTTGTTCGCAAGACGCTTCACCAGCGCCGCAAGCATCGTAAAGGCCATCGTCTGTCGGAATGTCTTCACCACTGCCTTGGGACTCGTGTACTCCAACAATGTGCTCGACAGATGCCATGCCAAATGTGGGAATCGGTCAATAAACTCTAAAAACATCTTCGCTGACAAGTTCGAGTGCTTGCGCGTCATAAACTCCTTCAGACTAGCACTATACAGCCCAATCACCCGATCTTGCTTCGCCTTCAGCGCTGCCTCCTCAGGATCCACCTCTGCTGCTGCCTTGCTCTTCTTACTCATCCCACGTGTCCTCTTTCCTGTCGATACTGCCGTTCTCTCCACCTTGGTCTCCCCTACAGCCGTCTTCTCATCCTGACCACCAATCAATACCTTCACCAACAACAATGAAAGTTCTCCGCACAGACTTGATGATTTCCCGTCCGGCGACTTCTTGGCTAGCTCATGCACCTGCGACAAGATCTCAAACACATGTTCCTCATCATACTCCCGTGGATAGTCCTTGATCTTCGCAAGCTTGTTCCGCAACAACGACACAATCTTGTCGTGGATCGGCATATTACCAGCGGACGGGGTCACAACAAGCGACAGCAGGGGCACAACCAATTCCAACACCAACTCGTTCGATGATTGCTTCTTGATGTACAGCTCCAATAAATCCAACACCTTGTTCTTAAAGTGCACCAGCGTCTGCTTCGCATCCTTCTGCTGAGCCTTCGCAAGCTTCTTCTGCCTAAAGATCTCGTTCAGCTTCTCATCAAAAGCCATCATCTGGTCATCATCCAAGAGCTCCTCATCCGACGATTCCTCATCCTCCCCACCGTCCTTCATATTCAGAGCCGCAGCGAGCTTCTTTCTAAACTCCTCGTCAACAGGCTCATCATCCTCTTCCTCATCCACATCCATGTCCTCGGTCTCTTCTTCATCTTCATCATCATCTTCTTCTCCTTCTCCTTCTTCTTCCTCTTCTTCCTCTTCCTCTTCCTCACCAGATTGGTTGTGGGCATCTGCCTCTGCATCCTCGTCTTCATCTTCTTCATCATTCTCTTCTCCAAACATATCATCCTTATTATCTTTGGTCTGAAGAGTCGACAACATCAACTCCAGGCCAGTCTTGGTCATCTTATCGCAAAAGATCACAAACACCTGTTCTGACACATGACGGAGCAGTGCCGAGGGCTTGATCAAGAAACTGAGCAGGATATCCACAATAACCTCCACAGGCTGGATCTCCTCTTCGTCCTCCCCATCCTCATCCTGGGCTGATGTCTTGCCGTTGGCCTTCTTAGACTTGGAGGACGGCCCAAAGACTTTGTCGTAGCAATCGTGCAATTCACCCAAAATGTTGGTCGAATCCTCTGGTTCGATATAGAGCTGAAGGATCATCTGCACAAAGAGTAGCTCAAAAGCCTTATACTGTGCCTTGAGTCCCTTCGATGCCTTCTTTGACCTTTCTTGGATCTTACCCACCAGAGCCAGAGCAGTCTTCTTGGCCTTGGCAGCATCATCCCCAAGGGTGACCAACGATTGAAAGTTCTTGTTCTTCTCCAGATCAACCATCATATTCAGAGCATAGGAGCACCAGAACGTGCCATCCACCATCGTACCATTGAGTTTACGGCTATAGTTAATCGCCTCAGTCTCCTCATTCTCCCTCTTGGCCGCCAATGGCGCCATCGTAGAAAGTTCAGCCATCATGCTGTAAAACCGGCCCCTGCACGATTCTCGGGTAGGGCCAGAGAGAGGAGGCGAGGGCAGCCTATGAGCCTCTGCATACTTGTTTTTGCTGTCAGCCTTCTTGATCTCGAAAAAGGCATGGACCAGATAGAACTCCAGAATCGACTTGATCCAGCCCTCCTCCCGTGGAACCTTGGGATTGCGGAAAAGCGAGAACATCTGGTCAATAGTCCATTGTCTGCTGACATCGACGCGCTTGCCACGCTCCACACTGTTGGATTCAGACGTCTCCTGTTCGACAAAGGCTTTGGTAAGGTATTGAAGATAGTCCTTAATATGAGTGACATCCAATCCTCCGAGCAATGTCTCCACTGTCTTGGATCGGGACATGCGATCAAAATTCGGATTCTTATCCAGCAGCTGTGTGATCAACGTCAAACGAACGGCTTCGTTCGTATCTGCCCTAGCATGCATCGCCGCCATCGTGTGTTTGGCTGCTTTGTTCAAGAATCGATCCTCGCTCGCAAGGTTGTTCACAAAGCAGCGCATAAAGTTGGTGGTGAAAATAAGTGGAAGTTGATCCTCATCCAAGACCGGCAAAACTCTCTCAAAAATCTGGAATCCCCAATATTTGCGCTCATGAGAGGAGCTCGAGTCAAATAATGTGGCTGAAATAAAGAGAAAAAAAAAAAAAAAAAAAAAATGAAGAAATATATAAATAATATGACACGAAATAAACTCCGGAAAAAAAAAAAAAAAAAAAAAAAAAAAAGAAAAGAAAAGGAAATCCCAGCGGTGCGATCGATCAATACCAAGAACTACAAACATAACAACGCGACTTACAATCAATGACAACATTCCAGAAATCACGGAAAGGAGCAATCTGGGATACAGACACATTATTAGCGTTGTTGAAATATTGAGCAAGAATACGGTCCCAAACAGGATGAAGATTTTGACGCCAGTTGGATGATGGTTGGGTTCCTTCCTCAGTTGAAGCTTCCTTGAGCAATAAACCCAGATACTTGAGGTTGGAGGGGTGAAGGATAATGGGGTTCTTCCATGATTTACCAAGAACCCTTGTCCAGTTGATCTGATCTTCTTTAGATAGTCCGCTGTTGATCTGATCCAGATGCTCCTTTAAAACCATGGCAACGTTCAACTCATCTGGTGTATTGACGCCTTCGGCAAAAACAGTGTCGACAATATATTTAACAGACTTGGGATGATTGATAATCTGTTTGAATTTGAAGAGAAACGTCGCTTATGATCAGTCTCTAAACATTCTAAATTTTTATTAGCATGGCCAAAAACAGAAAAAAAAAGACAGCTTCAAATGTGATCAATAATACCTGAGGAAGCATCATGACGAGCACCTGATGGCAAACCTCTGACAAATAAGACTTTTCCCGTGAATACTCGACCAGATCATCAATGATCAGTTTGATATCCTCATCCGTAGTCCTTGGCCGAGTCAACATACCGGACTGAATAATGCTCATGAAGCCGAAAATCCTTCCGAACATATGATTCCGCTCCTCCTAATAGCAACAATAACAGTAAATAAAATTGTTTAGAATCTAATTCAATTACAAAAAAAAATGATTAAAAAGAAATAATTACATATATATATTCAATTGATCCTCCTCCTTACCTTCCCCTTCATAAAATTCTTGATCTCTGTAAATCTGAACAAGAGCTCCAGCACGATCTTGACAGTCAAGAAGTTCAATCCGATCAGCAACTATCAGAGAAAATATAAAAATGATCAACAAATGTCTTTTCTTTCTTTTTTTTTTTTTTTTTTTTTTTTTTTTCGCTTCAGATAATTAAATCGATTAAATCAATCCAAATAAAAACAGAGCAGACATTTTCCTCCTCTTTTTTTTTTTTTTTTCCTTTTATTCCTCTAATTCCTTATACCTCAGTTAAAGCAAGAGAGAAGCCCTGACGGGCAGCTTCTCGGTCACTAGGTAATCCCCTGATAAGTCGTTTAAGAGCATAAACAACATCTGGGTGACAAAGAATGTCTAATGTCTTCTCAGTGATATCAATGTCTTCCTTTGTGGGATCCAAGTCACATGAATGTGAATTCTGAAGGACAGCAAGGGCCTTGATGAGGGTCAAGGCTGCAGCATTCCGTTCTGTCACATCCAATGAGGCCAAGATGCCAAAGAGAGGCAGATGTGGCTGACTCATTTTCTCTACTCTTGTTTGTAAATAATATAATATATTATATATTTATAATGCTAAAAATAAAACGAAATGAAAGAGGAAAAGAAAGAAGGAGGGATAAAAGGGATCAGACAGAACAGTCAGCACCAATGAGAGACCGTGAGGAAAGGGATTAAAGGGAAGAGATGAGTAAAGAGGAGTGAAGGGAAATGTCTGAGCACAACGGTGGAATGGTATTGTCGCTCGTTGAAGGTGAGTGAGAGCAAAAAAAAAAAAAAAAAAAAAAAAATTGTTGACATTGGTGACTGTCATCTCTGCAAAGCCACATTGTTGATTCCACTCGAAATGGCTGTGTGTCTTCCCTCCTTAAACCTTAAAAAAGGTGGCAAAATGTCAAATCACAAACAATTTGCCTATAAAAAGAGCATTTTTATTCCTTGTTGCCATTTCCCAGACCACAGTCATTCCCTCACCACACTTCACAACCATCAACATGAGCCAGCACCCCTTACATATTCCAGAAATCATCTCGCTTGTTGGCGACTTTCTCAGTCTAGAGGACACCCTACAGTGCATTCGTGTCTCCAAAAGCTTCCACGAAATACTCATCAAGTTCATATGGAGCCGTATTACTGTTACTGACGATGAAAATACTTCTTATCCTACCGGCGAAGCATTGCAGAACAATAAAATACATCTTGAAGAACTCGAGCTCTATCACTTTCCAGAGGAGTACGTGTCATTGCAGGGGTGTGCTCGTCTCCATACCATCAAATTCGTAACAAGTATGCCGGTATATGAAGATCCGGTGGCCGTGACCAATCTCTCAGCCTTCATCAAGGCCCACAACTCCACAATCACGAAATTTACCTGTTATGGTCCAATCCCACAAAGGACCTGGAAAGCACTGCTGAAATGCCCCAACCTCAACCATTTGGTTATTGATGGAACGGGAATAATGAAAGAAATAGTCGATGATTTCTTTCAAATGTGTAAAAGACTTGAGTACTTGGAGTTGAGTAAAACAAAGATATGTCAACTACCTACTGGTTTCTTGAGCGATCCCACGGACAACTATGTCTTTGCGAAGATGTCTACGCTAAGGCTTTTGGATGTCACGATACAGGACCCTTCAGGTTCACATAGTCTACCACTTTGTCCTAGCATGTTGATTAAGAAATGTCCAAACCTGCGCTCACTGGCATTCCAAAAGTATCAAAGGTACAAAGCCTTCTGCGGGGAAGCACTCTTTCAGCAACCCTGGACATTATCAGGGCTATCAGACCTATCCTTCCTCGAGATGGACGTTAAGGACGAGGACATGGCCTCGCTTCTCAGGCAGATAACCGAGCTAAAACAGCTGGTATTGTCAAATAAAAGACATTCTTCTTCCCCAGAGCCGTGTAGTTTCGGTTGGCTCTCCATGCAAGAATTACTAGCAGACAGACACATGATACAAGAGACGAGGTTCGGGAGACTCTGCGAGATGATCGAGACAATAACGTTCGATGTACGCGGTTTCAAGACAGATGGTATTCTGCTAGCAATCCTATGTAATTGCCCATGTCTGAAACAACTAATAGGACCTAAAATCACAGTGACAGAGATTGTCAATGGTGCGGAATGGGTCTGTACCAAGTTGGCTGACCTGACTATCTATATCCAAGCTGACGTTGATTATGAGACCATAGAAGGCCTGGAGAAGCAGCGCGCTGTGTTCAAGCAGCTAGGCAAGTTGACTCGATTACGTTCTCTTGACCTGGCAATGAAGACTGCTTGGCATCCGGCGATGAGGACACTGAACTTGAGGCTAAAGGCGGGACTGGATGAGCTATCTAGCCTAAAGCGTCTGGAAGGCTTAAAGTTCCATGCTGAGATCGGTCAGCAAATGCAGCCAGAAGATGCGACATGGATGATGGACAATTGGCCGAATATTAAACAATTGAGGGGCAATGTGAACGCCAACCAAGATATATATGATTCGATTGCTAATATACTTCAACCGCGCGCATCCGTGAGTAACTATTAATATTAGCTTGGCAGCCGTTTACAAATTAAGCGGCATCTTTTTCGGAACTTCCTTCGTATCAATATCTACGTAATAAGAAACTGTTGCACAAAAGGCTATCCTCACCTCTTTAATCCGAATTGGCCAGGAGAGGGAGGGGAGGGGGGCAACGTCTCGGCCACTCTGGTACTGTTGCTGTTTGGCAATATCCAGTACTCATGATCATAGTTACAAAGATTAATGTGTGAAGATTAGTAATAGTAACCTTTAGCATTCAAATTAAGTTGATACTTCACTATTTTTTTTTTTTTTTTTTTTGTACGACTTGTCACCCAAGTCTGAAAAAGCTATGGGCCGTCTTACATAGTCCGGTAATGTTATAAGCGGGCCATTAGATGGGGAACATGGCAAAATGTCTTCTTAACCTGAAGCTTTTATTACGCGTTGATTAAGCTACAGGTGTAGACGATCGGCTATTGTGGAATAAATGAGGCCATGCTCACACACCTAGACTTTGGGCTTCAATAGTTAGCCACAGGTCTTTTTCTTCTCCCACTTTCTTGCTTTTTTTTTTTTTTTTTTTTTTTTTCGTCTTGATTGGCTCTTACCTTAAAAGCTGTTTCGTTTGTTTTGACCCGCATCCATGTGAGAGATATGAAAAAGATGGGAAAGCGGGCCTGCGAGCGCGGGAGTTCTCTTCCCACTCTGATAAAGAATACAGCTGGGATCCTGGCCTATCAATAATTTTTGTTGAGAAATAAAAAAAAAAAACCTTACCAATGTAGTCATCATGTAAAAGGCTACAAAGGAAGGCTACAGACCATACTTTTCCTTTACTCCCTCATCTCATTGATAAAAAAATAAAAAAAAAAAAAAAAAAAAAAAAAAAAAAAAGAGAGAGAGAGAGACAGAACAAAAGCAACTGGACGATCAAAGATCGATCCTAAAGAAGCAAGCGTTCCTACAGCCGAGATATTCGCTACAAGAGGCCAAGAATGCAGGTATAAAAGACCCATGCAACACGTGTATAGATATCATCATTGACTCAGTTCGTAATTCTCCATGATTTATTCAGTTTACACAACGAGGTTCTACATCCTCAAAGAGTATAAAAAGCTTTGTCATTCCTGCAACGTTTAAAAGTCATTAGACTCCGTCTCCCTCCTTGGCCCATTTACTCTGATCCAGGGCCTATCCCCACTTCCTGCATCAACAGAAATAGGACAATGGCTCCACTCAGCCTTCTGAGGAGGACCCACGTGTAAGTTCTAAATAATAATTATAATAATAATTATAATAATAATTATAATAATAATTATAATAATAATTATAATAATAATAATAAAAGCACGTCAGTATATATATAAATATATACATAACGATGTTGTTACACATGAATCTGTACAAAAAAGGCTCCAGTACAGAGCTTACAGCAAAAAAGCTGAAGCATTTAAAAGGCGATCATGCAAATATGACGGTTCAAGGCAGAGGGTTGATCAAACTATCTAACGAATGGACTACTTATACCTTATCGACTATAAGGATCTGGTATAAGCGGATCTATCCTAAAACTAGTATCAGAAGTCATACCAGGTCTTACGGAGCGTATATTAAAGAACCAGTATGGAGCTGTCAACTCATTGCATTGTGTATAGGCTGCAATACTAAAGTCAATATTACAAAAGGTAGGTTTTTTTTATTTTTTTTATTTTTTTTATTTTTTTTATTTTTTTTTTTTTAGTAATAAAAATAAAAACTTACTGATCAAATCAAGCAACTAAAATACTATCTGTATATACTTAGAACGATTAAAGCTTGATATAGTAGATCTACCCTAAACCCAGTATTAGAGAGCGTGATACTGGGCCTTGTAGTATACTAGGAGCTGGTAGTGTGCTAGGAGCTAGTATTGAACTGCTGTAGCTTTTCAAGTAGCAGTCGCCATTGGTCTTGACCTCATTGGATCGAGCAACAACTTGGCACCACCGGCCTCCAAGGTGTTGCATAGCATGAGTAAAGACTGTAGAGCGTTAATAAGCCTTTGGGTTTAATACCACAAAGGGTTTATATTTATTACAGAGTACTCACACTCGCACTCGCACTCGCGCAAGATATATATCGTCTTGCTCCACAATGAACCATTTTCGAGTTTTGTAGAAAAAAAACCTACAAAGAGAGGCTCGAGAATAAAAAGAATTTTCTTTTCCTTTACGAAAACCTGAGCTGCTTCCCCGATCTTGCTGTTTTCTGAAAAGGTATATTTACCTCATGTTTCCTTCTTTTATATTTAACAGTTATACTATCTTAGTTTAACTATGACATCGAATGAAGTCAGAGCACTGTGGTTGAAGAACCCGATCTGTCTCAACAGCATTCACATAATTTTCCTTGCGCCCATGCCTATGCCCATGCCCATGCCCATGATTGACAAAATCAGATCAAAACCAGCTTGTGCGTTATAGCATCTATTAGATGTACGAATACCGCCTATCTAGAGTATGTAAAAAAAAAAAAAAAAAGAAAGAAAAGAAAAGAAAAGAAAAGAAAAAAAGAGGCTCATTTAGAAAAAACAAGCGGGTCATGAATCCTGTCCGGTCGCGTCAATTTTTTCTAGAAAGAACTGTAGCAGTCGCTTTTTTTTTTTTTTTTTTTTTTTGTGGCGTATTATAAACAAACAAAAAACAGGTATAAAAAAGAACCGCTGCTGAAAATTTTTTTTTTTCAAACTTTACCTTTTTTCCTTTATTGATCCTCGAAGCTGTCAATCGGTAAGTATTTTTACTCATTCCCAATTCCCTAAAAAAAAAAAAAAAAAAGAAGTCGTCAATTAGTTTGTATTTCTCTGTCTTTCTCTCTCTCTCGTCATTGATTTGCTCTGATCAATTCCAATGAGGGATTTAATGAATTAAGAACATTGGAATACAAATTCTTGATGACTTTCATGGCCTTTTTTTTTTTTTTTTTTTTTTTATTTTTTTTTTTTTCCTATTTTGTTTTGTTGCGTGCGAATGATGAAACTATATCTTGTCTTCATTTTATCTTATCGACCATGGGGATACATCTACGCTCCTTCGCTGAGGAGTGTCATACTTGCCAGTATAAACCACTGACCCACGCAACAAAACACAACCCTTTCCTTTTTCTTGCGGATTTAAATCCTCTCCATACGAAGTATAATTATCTAACTGTAAATTTTATTTACTTCAAATTGTTCCAGGTCTCGTAAACGCGATTGAATTGACATCAAGAGTGATCCCTCCCAACGAATATGTCCTAAGGGCGATGATATGGTGCGTAATTTATTTTTTAAAAATCTATTTTTCAATTTTTCTACATTTTTTTTTATATGATGAATTTCCATAATTCGCAGTTTCCACCAAAAGGACAATGTTCAAGACAATCCATGGCCACTTCCTTTGTTACTTTAGTAACATGTCAGTGAAGCGATCAGAGAGCATTATGCCATCGTCGAGTTGCTATGGAATTTTGTCTTTCCTAGTGATGGTTATACTTCCTTGGATGTCTGATAACAAAAATATAAAATTTCCAAATTGGAGTCTATAGTTTGACTTTGTCATCATGGCTTCTAACACTTTTTTTATTATATTTATTTTATTGATAATGACGCTACTTAGATCCTAATACGATCCCTATTATCGTTCTTATGGACTTTTTCAACATCAGGAATTCTGGAGGATTTTATTTCAAAATAATAAAGGTACAGAGTTTGGAACAACAATACTGTCGTATTTCTTTTCCCTGTAATGTGTAATATAGTGGGAGGAGGAAAATTGAAAGAATAAAAAATAAAGATTGAAGAAAAGCATTATACCTTTTTGGAAGGAGAGGAAAAAAAAAAAAAAAAAAAAAAGTTTTTTCAATGATGAGATTACATTAAAATACAAGATAGGAAAAGCCGTCTTATAGCTTCCGAAATATGTGAAGCATGACGACGTAGATGTTATCTGAAAGAAAAGAATACAAAAAAGAGAAAAACGAGCCATCTTTTTCTCCTATCTCTCCTGGTGCTTCAATCCTTTGATACACATTATATTCCTCAGAGTTAGTTAGGCTCTACACAGAAACTAACCCTGATTTTTTATTTTTTTTTATTTTTTTTAATTTCTTGGATTTCCTCTTGGTATGATTATCTCTCAAAGGTAACATTTAATGATAGATCTTGTAGTCTTTATAATAATACACATAATTATTGTCTCCTTATTTTCATTTCCCTATCGCTTTAAACGAATTGCAGTGGAACTTAGAAAACTTGAATGAACATTTGAAAATAGAAATAAAAATAAAAACATGTATACCCCCACCTCCTAGGATCGCCATCTTCACTTTTCACTTTTGGTTCCGATATGCTTCTTTGACAATTATATAAGGGTACCCCCTAGGAATAGCTAGAATTTTGTCTATATCGCTAGCTTCTTTACCAATTGGTCCAGTCGATACTTTTTTCGATCGCTGTCGTCACTTGTTTTTCTAAACGTCCATTCACTAAAGTATGAGGCCAATTGTTCGACCCATGATCAGGAAAAACAATGAGTCGTCCAAGGAAAACTATAAGCTCGGACTTAAGAGCAGCCTTCTGTCAATACTTAAAAGGAACCAAATGAGGCGATCCCCAAACCCTGTACCAAGCTCCACCATCAGAAGATGCCTAAAGAGGGTTGGGCATGAAGACTAAAAAAGATTGTCAAGAGGCCTTTTCTCAAGAAGCAACACAAAAGAATGGATTACGGAAGACTGAAAGGCTGTTGTTTGATCAGATGAGTCCAAACCAACCATATTTGCTCAGATAAGATGTTCTGAACCTGGGATGACCAAGAAGAAGCTATCAACGGTCGAATTATTCAAGGAATAGTGAAGATTGGTGGCGGAGGGATCATGGTATGGAGCTGCATCTCGTGGGACGGACCCAGTCGAATCTGTAGGATTGAGGGAACCATCCTGAGTAGGGATCTCATACAGTCTGTTCAGGATTGGGGTGTTGCAGAGGACAGATCAACCAAGGTTTTTATTTGCGATGAGCGAGTCTGATAGAAGAGTCTAGAAGACCTCCATACTGGCCAACACAGTCTCCTGACATGAATCCTACTGAGCACATGTGCATCAGACTCAAACGGGAACTGACCATAGGAGAGCTGAAGCATTATCTAAGGATATTCTCATAATTGTCAAAGTAGCCTGACTAGCATAAAATGATCATATCGGAACCCAAAATGACGGTATCGGTCGAACCCAGAAGTAAAGCGACATTAGTTATGGCAATATTGTAGTCCTGTTCGTTTGACCATGTAACAAAACACTTTGATGTGTGCACTATACGTATTCCATTTTATCACTCAATTTGATCGTAGAAATGTCAATATCATTCATATAAATGATATTAATCAGCCTTATACATGATCCTTCTTTTATACACTCGCATATCCAGAAATGAAATGAACAATGCGTAAATGTTTGGTCTGTCAGCAATAAAAGGGAGAGAAGATCCCCTCCCTACCAAAGTCCTGTATCCTCAAGCTTCCTTTTCTCTTCCACCCTTTCTGATTGCAACAGCAGCAAAGCAAACAACATAAGCATTAGTATTAACAAATACATAACCATGGCTCCTCTCCTCAAGTCATTGATTGTTTCTTTGGCTCTTGCCTCCTTAATTTTTGCCAACCCATTGATCGCCCCTGCTGCTCCTACTTCTCCAGCAGATTATTCCGGCTTTGGTTCCTACGATCTGGGGGAGACCGACGTTCCTGTGCCTCCAATCAAAGTCACTCCTGTCACAGACTTCTTGCCCATCAGCAATGTCCAGCCCATTGTGAATGTCCTTCCTCCAGACGTGAATGATTACTCGGACGCCTACGACTACCCTTACCCCAACATGGATTATGATACTGATTACCCATATGGCGCTGATTATCAATATGATCCTAACTATCCTTACGGCGCTGAATACGATGGGTACTCTTATGACCCTATTGAAGCCGATGGTCTTCTGGGTGGCCTTGGATCGGAAGCGGTCATGAGTCTTGAAGACGCTGTCTTGTAGAGCAGATCACGTTTTAAAGTTATCAAAGATGTTCGCCTTTTGCTAAACACAATTACAGGAACATTATCATCATTGAACTAGGTCCTTTTTTTCTTGATAATTTTATAAATGGAAATAAAAAAAATACATAATAATAATAATAATCGTTCGTAAGGGAAGATACAAAAGTGTGGGAATTGAGCTGTTGAGGTAGACGTTTGTGATCTAGATGTAAAATGCAGAAATAACAATCTTGCTTTTCTCGACCACTAATTTCTGCTATAGTTGACCGTCCTGGGGTTCATGGATGAATCTGGCTGGCCCAGTTTCCATTCTATGCCTGTGTCCACAGTCATATTTGCAGTCGCACTAGTATTGGCTTACTTAAAGGACACCGAGCCCTATTCTATTAGTTATGGCTATTGTTGTTTCCATAGTCCATGTCGTTTCTTGAGCTTCAGGGTCATTGGTGATAATGAAGACGTCAGAGCTGGAGAACCCTTTTTTGATCCCGTCAAGATTAGTCTCAGGCTCTGGTGCGGCATAGCCATAATCTCGTCTTCCCTTGCATTTATAATAAATATTATAAATGTATATTCTGTTAACACCGAACACTGCCATGCACACCAAATGAGTCGCGGTTAAAGATGTATTAGTGTTTGTAGTTTGTATTCGGAGTTATGGTCTCTGCTGTTACTTTCATATAAAAAAAAAGACTGAGATTGGGTGTGCGAAGGAACTAGAGGGAAAAAGATAGTAGTATAGGGTGTACGCTTCAAGCATGCAGGATCACTGTGGACGCATCAAGGTTAATAGAAGTGGCATATCATTGGTCGCCACCAAAAATATACCATGTCCGTTTTATCCATTATAATGGTGCTAGTAAAAACACAAATGGTTCCCGTTTTCCTCATGCTTCAGCGCTTCCACAATCCAAAAGTTGTGACGCAGCTATCAAATGTTACATGTTTCTGGAATATTAACACATCCCTTGCAAAAGTTCTAGAGTATTAGAGAAGTCAATGACATGTGGCAGAGTTTAGGTGTTTATACAGTACCATATGGAGTCCTAATAGTCGCCAATGTATCAGAATATCTTCTCATTTTTCCTTCATGCATTTATTCCTACTGTTCAATTCACCGTGTATGATGATCCTTACACTCAAAGGCCCCATTAGGAACAAACTTACATAAAAGAAACTCTCTGCTTTTAATCGGGTTTGTCTATGCAACATCTCAGATATAGCACCCACTATACTTTTTTCTCTCTGCTAGTCGGAAGCATGGATATATATATATGGCTAACAATGGCATGGATTTCCAGAAGCCTGCCATTCTCAGAAAAATGAGTTTATGGCGTGTGAAGCGACATAGATGCAGCTTTTTTCTTTCATGCACCTGCCTCAAAAGATCAAGAATCGAAAGTGTATATGAGATTATATATATATATATATCTTTCCTATTTTTCTATTTAATTCTTCCTTCTACTTGGATTCCTCAACATTATACGTATTTTCGTTCAAAATTTCATCAATATCGAACCGGAGTTGCTCGATGCATGATGCATCGACAAAAACGTGGGTGTCATCCAGATCTTCGATAATGAATTTGCCTTTTTCATTCAGTCCCAAAATGATCTGCTTGACAGAGGTATCGCTATAAAAAAAAAAAAAAAAAAAAAAAAAAAGTGAGTATTACAATCATTTGTGCCCAGCAATAGAATGAAGTCCTTTACAGGACCATCTTTGGTTTTTTTTTTTTTTTATATGTATTTTACCATTCAACAACAACACCTAATAAATGAGGGATAAGCAAAGTAGGGCATCAGCATCAAGACAATGTACATGCAAGGAATGGTTTTTTTTAAAAAAAAAAAAAAAAAAAAAAAGCTAAACTGGTAACAAAAACAGATAAAATCTCAAAAAGAAACAAACATTATCATTCCTTTTTACCTTTAACGGCTTTGACCATGGCGAGATATTGTGATGTGTTGCTTAATTACAAAAGGAGTTCAAAGGCTCGAAACGAATGAGAACAAAAAAATGGTTAAAGTTTCTTGCAATAACAGAAGCACAGACAGTCATTCCATATTTTCCATATTTGCAATTATATATACTTTCTACAAAAACAAGAATTTTTTTTATACACTCTGAGCATTTAGTTCCTGATTCTTCTTCCTATTTTTTTTTTTTTTTTTTTTTTTTTTCTTACAATCCGTGCTTCATTTTCAAAATATCGCATGGCACCCATTACTCCAGAGAGGAGAGGACCTGGTCAATCCACAATTATGACAAAGTCTCCGATGTCATCACCAACGCGTCACATATCAACGACCAAATCTCCAATCAAGAAAATGGTCTCATCCATAACGGTTAACGCGTCCGAATCTGCAGCAGGTCCCTCATCGGCCTCTGCAAAGACACCGTCAACAGCAGCAGCTTCTCAATTGTCAAAGGAAGCTGCACGCTATGCAAAACAGCTCAAGGCTTTGTCAGGAGGCTGGTCATCCACATCCACATCCTCTCCAGGAGGGAATCAAAGCAGCAGCAGTACTAACAATAGGCGCGGCTTCCTCAACGTTGGTGCATCATCCCTCTCTCGATTCTCTGCATCAGCTACCGCAGGTCTTTTAAGAGCCGATTCAGCTACAACTTTAACCACAACTGCAATCAAAAGTGGTAGCAATACTGGCGGCAATGATATAGCTGCTGCCACAAATAATACTGCCACCCCACATCGGAACAGTGACCTATCATCTGCTCAGGGCAATCAAACTGGAAAGGCTTCATTCTTGAACTCACCTCTTCCTTTATCTTGTTCAACTCCCAAATCCACATTGGGTAAACGGTCTTTGACAGTTGCGGGGATTATCTCTTGCACACCATCCTCCTCATCTTCATCATCCGTGCTGCGCTCGCCTATGCCGTCGCCTTTTCTATCATCATCATTTACGCAACAAGGACTCAAAACGCCCGGACAATCGACTTTGGAAGACACCATTGTGCCACTTAAATCAAATAAGAAAACCTGCTCTCCTCCTCCTGCTATTGGTATGACTACTGCCTCACGACGCAGCTTTGGACGTGTCGCCAGCGCTGGACCAACAACGACTGTCCCTGTTATGAAATCCATGGCAGCTCAAGCAGCATCCAGTTTAACAAGGACCATCAGTTCTGGCGGATTGACTACAAAGTTGGAGGTGGTCACCAATGATTGGGTGGGTAGTGGTAACGCGTCGCCCAAACGTAGTCGTAAAGCAAATAATCCGATCAGTGGTGATCGCTTTATACCCAACAGGACTGCGACCAACATGAGTAATGCTCAAGCGAAATTAGATCTAGCCCGTCACCCCTCTTTTTCGGGCTCCAATGCAGACGCTACGGATGAGGCCTCAATTGCTTACAACCAACAGATTGCTGAGGCCTGTGGCATTAATCTCGACAGTCGGATGCTCGCCTTCTCGGCGGAACCCCCCTCGCTTGATAATAGCAACAGTCGGGACCCTTCGTCCGCTGTTCGCAAAATCTACAGCCGCCATCCAAGCTTCTCTCGTTCTTCTTCCAACCTCAATTTACAACTCAAAAAGCGAACCATCCTCACAAGCCCCGATAGAGTTTTGGACGCACCTGGTCTCATGGACGATTATTATCTCAACCTATTGGACTGGTCATGCTCCAATATGATTGCCATCGCACTGGACAAATCTGTCTTCGTCTGGGATGCAGAGTCTGGTCATGCGGAATCCCTTTTGACACTGACAGGCAATACTGACGCGGTTGCATCCGTCTCATGGGCGTACGACGGACTGTCTCTGGCTGTAGGCACATTTAAAGGTGACACACAGATCTGGGATATTGAGACAAAAACTAAGGTCCGGTCGATGTCAGGACACGTAGCCAGAGTCGGTGTCTTAGCTTGGGATAAACATATTCTGAGCTCAGGATGCAGAGATGGATCCATCTGGAACCATGATGTAAGGATTCAGAACCACAAAGTCGCAGAACTCCTATGCCATACGAACGAGGTTTGTGGATTAGCTTGGAGAAGTGATGGATCCCAGTTAGCCAGTGGGGGGAATGACAATTTGGTGAATATCTGGGATGCTCGGAGCGTTGTACCAAAATACACCAAGTCTAACCACACAGCCGCAGTCAAGGTAAAAGAGAGATTCCCCTATTCTATAACACTTGCTTTAAAATTACGAATATTGAATCTTTTTATTTTTACTTTTTTTTGTTGTGATACACCAAAGGCCCTAGCATGGTGTCCTTGGCAGAACAATTTACTAGCAACTGGAGGAGGAACATATGATAAGCAAATTCACTTCTGGAATTCAACTACGGGTGCTCGCGTCAATACACTCAATACAGGATCACAGGTGACATCCATTGTGTGGTCAACCGAATATAAGGAGTTCATGTCGTCTCATGGATACCCTGATAATAACCTGTCTATATATGGATATCCATCTATGACTAAGATCATCGATATCCCAGCCCATGATTCCAGAATCCTACACACAGCCTTGTCTCCAGATGGACAAACGGTTGCTACCGTAGCCAGCGATGAGAACCTGAAGTTTTGGAAGTTGTTTGAAAAGAAGGTCGCCAGCAAAAAAGATGGTAGGGGCAAGCGAAGTGCATCCTTTACGAGATCAGGATCATTCTGTCGGTTAGGCGAGGATGATGACAATGACCGAATGGGTCCGCCTGGTGGTTCAAGCACCCCAGGTTCACAGGGAATGACGATCAAAGGGAAGAGTATCTCGTCTATGACCAGAATTCGATGAGAAGGAGAGCACTGTATCATTCATACTCATCTTTGATAACCTTATATCCATTTGCTTAATTCACTTGTCCTCCACACATTCATTTATTTTTTATATTCTTTTATACACCTTGTTGATCTCCACTTGCGACTTTCTTCATCATTGTACCAATATCACCCATTTGTATTCCTACTTTTGCTTTTCATATTCTTTTTCTTCACTCAAATCAGCCTTGTATTCATTCAACTTCTTTGTATGTTAGCTTTAGGATGTCTCGCCCATCTTTTTTTTTTTTTTTTTTTTTTCCTAGTTACTATCCCAATTTACATAGCTCTTCGATTAAACAAAAGAAACAAAATTTCATACCTTTCATCTTGCCACTGCATGCTTTGTTGAAATATGCTGGGTACTTGTTGGAACTTCCTTTTTTTTTTTTTTTTTTTTTTTTTTTTTTTGTATATGCATTCGTGTTATAATGGCTGCCACTGTTTTGTTGTCTTTATAAAAACGTCGATTTTCTACACGTTTATGTACCGACACGAAAAGAGAAAAAAGGAGAAGAAGAGGAATAGCAGGGAAAACAGTGGTAATTTTTTAAAAACTCGCTCGTGTTGGGATTTGATACATTCGGTTTCCCAAGAAGAATCGATCCAATCTAGGTAAATACACGAGTTGGTGCTCGACTAGGAATTGAAGTGCCATCAGTCGTCCGACGGTCTCGTTCTGATGACATTTCGAATTATCACTCTGAATTGGATCCTGGAGCATAGGTGACGCAATGCCAGTGTGAGATCTGATATTGTTGACAACATCGTTCTTTGGATTGGTGGCGTCAGTAATCGTAGCTGTTGGCGGTGAAGGGGATCGATAGTGATGATCGCCATGGCTGTGGCTGTGGCTGTGGCTGTGGCTGTGGCTGTGGCCATAGTTGTTGCTGTTGCTACTGCCATTGCTACTGCTACTGCCATTGCTACCGCTATTGCTATTGCTATTGCTATTGCTATTGCTATCACTACAACTATGGCTATATGCAGGCGGGCGGCTCTTGTCATGGTAAAGACGGTGTTGATGTTGGTCCTGGCTCTGATGAAGATGTCGGAAAGGTGGGTGATTATGAGGTGGTTGATGATGGTATCCTCTTCCAACACTACTTTGGTCGCTGGACGAGGTTCCTCCACTGGAATTCTCACAATCTTCTTGACTCTGTTGTTCATGTCGTCGCCCCCACTGTTGTTGACGCTGTTGATGCTGTTGTCGATGCTTCTGCTGAATCTGCTGGTCCTGCTCTTGAAGAAACTGTTGCTGTAGGTACTGTTGGCTCCGCAGGTACTGTTGGCTCCGCAGGTACTGTTGGCTCCGCAGGTGCTGTTGCGCTTCCTTCTGTTCCAGCTCTTCCGCCGTGAGTAGACTTGAAGGTACAATCGACTTGGGAGACTGGGCCGCAGGCGATGGGAAAGGCGCTGTTTTCATTGGAAAATTGGAAAAAGAATAAGAATCCGAAGACGAATCAGAACTTAATTCAACCTGTTCTGACTTTGGTGTAAGGAATCGCGGGCGAGGGCTTGGATCTGGATTTGGATGTGACAAAGTTGACGGTGGCAGTGGTAATAACTGCTCCATTGTGCTAGGGCATGACACTGTAGAGGTCGATGCCGATACTTGCGAGCAATATGGATGATGATGTGGGGAAGAAGGTGAAAACGACGAACCCAAGTCCTGTTGCGGAATAGCCGGCTTGCTTGCCCTGGGAGGGGCTTCACCTAATGAGGATATGGTCCCTGACCTTGAAGTACTGGAGCCCGTTGGCCCTGATGCCGAATCCGTATTGCCAGTAGATACAGATCCAAGCGTAGAAGGGTCGCTAAAGAGATATGGTGGCGATAACGTGCTGGATGCTCTATTTGTGGACGATTGCGAGGACTGTGATTCCGAGGATGTGGAGTCGGATCTAGAAGATCTCTTAAACAGGCTCTTGACAAACATTTGCATAACCTCCTCTTCTTCTGGATCCAACCCACCGTCCACTGTCAATTCTTGGATCTCAAGTCGTAATACCGTCAGAGTCGACCTACAAGCCCACTTTGGGACAGATAAGATCAAATCCTGTAGTGGTAATGGCACCTTGCACTCAAAGACTTGAAGTTCAGAACACGTCTCGAGAATACAAAAACAACTTTTACGTAGCTGTGTAAGCATTTGGGCTTGTAGCTGTTGATGCTGTTGCTGCAATTGGGGCCTTTGTTGCAAGGATAACGGATCCTGATGCTCATTCTGGTATTGTTGCTGTTGCAGATACTGCTGCTGGTACTGCTGATAAGACTGCTGTGATTGTTTTTTGCGATTGTTGGAGTTAGTCATAAAAAGATTAAAGCGATACCCTAAAAATAATTGTAGAACGAAAACACGGAGATGGGGATTTAAACGCTGTACCTGAAAAGGCGGTGGCGCCGCATTAGAGGGCTTCTCCTGTATGTTGTCGAAGATTTGGAACGATACCAGATGTGGATGGTGATACTCCACCAAAGTCTCGATCAGGCCTGGGCACTTAGCTACTACCCTTGTATGTGTGACAAAATATTTCAATTGCCGTACAGCCCTTACTAATAGCGTTAAATGCTGCGGTTGGCGAAAACGTGATAGCCCTTGACTTTGGTGGTCATCGTCAATAAGTAAAGGCTCGTTCAAAACCAGACGGGTAAGACGAGGGCAGCTATCCAAGAGCTGCTGAGCCAATTCTGTCAACATAGCTGAGGGATAGCTTTGGTTGAATCCATTGACGCTTTCAGATGGACTTGCCCCTGATAGGCTGATGCCTGCAGTTGCACTTAGTAGACTATCGCTGTCATTATCAGTGGAGGAGTAATCGGCTTTATTATTGCTACTGTTGTATTGACTGCCCTTGGTGTTACTGCTGAAGCTGTCCGTGCTATTTTCGTTGAAGCTTTGCCCAGAGCTTAAATCAGGTGGCTGCTGATATTGAATAGCCTCCTCCAGATTAAGTGTCTCAAGATTAGGAAAGAATGCTACGATTTCTGGGACCACAAGTGTACCTCGGAAAGTCAATGACCGTACTGTGGGGAACTGGTGTTGGGACTGTTGATGGTCGAAGCAACAATCACTGACAGTTGATGAGCCACCTTCATTGCCCTTATCCGAAGAGCTCGTATCTTGTTGTGATTCATTGTCATCCCATTGAAATTGTTCACTCATCTCTTCCTTATTATCAACGAGCATGTGACTATCATAATCATCGCTATTTTGGTTAAAAGACGAACGCCAACTTCCATTCGACCGATGCTGATGTTGGCTGCATCCATTGATAAAATCAGATCCAAGATCATCATCACTACAGCTACAATCGAAAGGGCTATGCTGCGAGGCTGGCTGGCGTTGATGCTTAGAGCATTGGGAGTGGCATGAAGATGAAAGTGATACTAGAGAGACAATATCCAAGTCTAAAATTTCCAAGCAGTGCAGAAGATGCATTATTTCCAAAAATTCATCCATTAAAAACTCGTAGCGAAGTAGAGTTAAATGTGTCAGTTGCGACGGCTGCAACGCATTCGATTGCATTTCTTGCAGAAGAGAACTCTTGATCATCCTGTTACACGGTTTTCCTGCACCTTCCTGCTGCTGCTGTTGTTGTTGCTGCGATTGTTGTTGTTTTTGTTGCTGCTGGTGTAACTGATGTGGATCAAGATATTGACCTTGATAGCGATATGAGCTCTGCAGTTGCTGTGGGTATATGTATTCGTAACGATAACTGTACTGCCCGTCTTGCCCATCTTGTCCGTCAAGTTCTTCGATGAAGTTTGTTTCGGCATGATGAGCGGTGGGGGGTCTCTTCTTTGAATTCAGTTTCATACACTTTGTCTTCTCGTCGTTTGCCTCATCTTCTCTTGAATTGCCATTTTGGCCATCAACGTTCGATCGAGCCTCTCTTCTTCCGCTTCGTTTCCTTCTTCTGTACTTTCCGCCGTTACCACCCCCTTTTCCTCCATCCAAACTCTTTAAATCTTTGCCACGACTGCTAACTCCTATCCCAAACTTCGCTCCCTTAAAATCATTCACTCCATTATAGCCACTGTGTCCGTGTTTTGAGAAAGATGAAGGTATTGATGGTGGGGCTCCCTTCGTCCATGATGGTCTATCCATTCTAGTCTGGCGACGGAATGGTTGCTTACTTCTGGATGAAGGTGTTACTCTACTACCATCATCGACAGCATTAACACTGTCATCGCCATCCAAGGTAACAGAAGATGACTGAGAGTTGATATCTAGTCGTTTCATCCGGTTCCCCAAACTCTTGTTCATCATACCATCAGAAATGGATGGCTGGGTAAAGATAGCATTCGGCATTGACTGCTTTCGACTGTGACCTTGCATCGTCCGAACGAGTTAGAGGGGCGTGTTGTGCAGTCTATTGACTGAGAAAAAAGGAGAAGAGATGCAGATGCCTTCTTTTTTTTTTTTTTTTTTTTTTTTTCCCTTCTTATAATGTTGAATGATTTTTTTTTTTTTCTTTTTGCTATCTTCCTCTTGGTTCTTCTGGTACGATAAAAATTGCCAAGTTGTCGCCAATTTTTAGAAGCTAGAGCTTAGAGTAGAGCTAGGCACAAAACCAGAGTAGAGGAAACGCCGTGCAAACGAAGACAAAGGAGAAGGAGCAACCGCCTGGAGGCTATAACAGCAATTATCATAAGATCGATCAATAGAAATTTTAACAATTAGTTAGTGATAAATGACACGGGAATTTTAAAAAAAAAAGACTGTTGTAAAAAACACACTAAAAAACAAAAAAAAATAAAAAAATCAAAAGGAGTGCTCTCGAGAACAGGAAAGAAGATGCTAGGAAAACAAGAAAGTAGAATGCAAACCAGAACGTGGGTAAAAAACTAAAAATCGAGTACAAGAGTTGCTCAACGCACATTTAGGCGGGAGACTAAGGATCCTTGCCTTTAGCCTGAACAAGCGCACAATGAGTGTTCTTCCACTGAAGAAAGATGGCAGTTCAAGAAGAAAAAAAAACCCCACAGTCCACGATATCAATTATACTAATGGCTTTTTTCGCTGTTCTTTCTTTTTTTTTTTATTCAAGCTGTCAAAACCAGACAATCAAGGACGAACACGACCACTAAACAAGAAGAAGAAGGAATAGATGTAGGGAAAAAAAGCAGAAATGATCGAAAGTAAAAAGAATAAAGAAGAAGGGAAAAAAGGTAAAACATAAGAGGTGCTATTCTTATACCTGTTGTTACTTCGTGTATTTTCAATTTCAGTTTCGGTGGGTCGATATAATGCAATGATTCGATGTCTGGATATGAAGCTGGACCCTTCGATCAAAATGATTGTGATGAATATGTTTAGGAGTATAGGAGTGTAAGCCCAGCAAGGTTATTAATGGAACGAATGTGTCTTATAATGCACACGAAACAAGGCAATAACAATATGGGTGATAGTAATGGGCAATGGAGACAACAAAAGAAAAAGAAGAAAGAAAAGGAGGAAAAAGTGGTTAGTAAAAACGAACTGGTTTTGTCCAAGGGCGGAAAAAGTTGAAAGAATAGGAATATCTTGTTTTTTGAATTGTCCCACAACTGAATAAGAATAACAGGTATTCAATTGAATATGATTCAGAGCAAACTATGCCTTTGAAACCATGGATTGGGATATGAGAGAAAAATTACGTGGTGACTGCTGATGTCTTTCATGTACTTTTTAGAGCGTACAGGACACAGTAAGCAATCCAACTTTGTTGACATGGTTTGTCTACTGTACCAGGTGTTTTCTTGTTCTGGCCTTTCACACTACTGCTCCTCAAGCTGACAACACCTTCTTTTTTCTTTTTGAACTTGCTCCTTTATTTCCTTTCCCTATTCGAAACCAAGGGTTCATACACTTCTGTGTCCGCTTTACTTTGCTTTCCACAGCACTATTTGCAACGCCAATTGCTGCTTGCCAACAATGGAAGCAAAGAGAGAGAGGGAAAGAGAAAGAGAAAGAGATTTTAGGTTTTTTAATTGGCTGGGATTGCCTGCATGTATTTATGCGTGGCTGTTCCACAATTTTGGCTGCTACCTTTCTCTAATGGTATTGCCGTGGTGGTGTTTGAAAATTGTCGAGGTATGAATTTTACGCCAGAGAGGTGGGGAGAATTAGGCCTTATATGTCCACTCGCTCTTGAGTGTTGAGTGTGCAAGGGATATAAATTATACCTATTCAGTTTGAGTCATCTTACAAATAGCCCGTAGTACGCCAATGAATAAAACATCACCTTCACAGCTGTAAAAACTATACACTTAAATGGATATTCCCCAAAGGCTCTATAATCTTATCCAGTGTCCCATTGGTTCTGCTGTACTGTATATTGCATGAGAAAGAATTAGGGAGTAAACAATCTGTTCAGTTTTGGAAAGAGGAAACAGAACACACCGTATAAAAGCTTTAACTTTCTTTTTGTATGTTTGTTTTTGAGCGAAAGTGCGAATTAGCCTCTCTGAGGATAACGTGTAACAAAGAGGAAAGAAAAAAATGAGGTAATGGTTGAGGATCAACAAGAAACAAGTCCTCCATGTCCGAGGAAGCATATATTTCGCTAATTGAGAACTAACCGTTGTTCCTGAGCAATAACTCGTGACGAAATAATAGCATAGAGGTTAAAAGCCTATACGTATATAAAGGCTTTTAGCACAATGAATACACATGTATATATATATATACAATGGTCGGACAAAAAGTATTCCTAAGCAGATTTCAATATAAAAAAAATATTGTAATATTTTTTTTTCTAGATCACTCTCATTCATTGTCCTCTTCCTTTCAAGACTACTACTCTCTTCCCTTCAAGACGCTAAAATATATACGAAAAATCACGTTTTCTTAAATCTCGGTTGAATTAAAGTAGAATACAAGATCTTAGAAAAATGTATTTTGTCTGCACTGTACAGCGCTGTCTTATGAACAGAAGGAATTCTTTGTTTTGAGGCTTTGCAAAGCCAAAAAGCCAAATAGCATAACGCACAGACAACATCGCGAATCGTCCCATCGAGTGCTTTGTGAAAAAAGCATTTTGAGACTAACCAACATTAGATGGATGCATGAGAAATAGCTCCCTGCCTATTGCTGTGCATGGAAATGAAAATGGATTATATTATTATAAAAACGAAAGCTAGTGGCCTTACTTGTTCCGATGCAATAAACTGTTCCTATACCAGCTCAACTGGCTTCTTTTTCTCAGTTCCATGTAAACTCTCCACTGTATTTATATAAAAGGTTCAAATAACTCTTACATGAGACCTTCTATTAATATACCTACCACTTATTAAATCCTAATGCTTGGTCCTGCAAGTGGCTCAAGGAAAGGCAGTTTATAGCACATACTAATAGATATCGTCTTCTAATGGAAGCATATCGCTTGCTTTTTTTTTTTTTTTTGACCATATAGTAACCCACAGTATATAATCGGCTCGTGGTGTCAAATGGCGCGTGGTGTCAAATGGCGCGTCAAGTGTTCGGGCATTCTCCTGTTTTTTATTAGACGATGGCTGGTAAAATATGTTATTAATTTTCTTTATTAATTTATGAAAGTATCGGCCTAGAGAATCAGAAGTATAGGAACATTAACAGAAAAAGTTATCTTCATGTGGTTGAATGCATTGAACCTTCATTCGATTTCTCATTTAATCCAAACAGTACGAGAAATCATAAAAAGAAGCGGTTTCGTTGGCACAGCATATAGTAGCTATATAAAATCATAGAAGAGTATTCTTATTTCTATGAACGAGGTTAAAGTAATGATCTGATTGAGTTAGTACATGTACTCTCGATACACTTTTTTTTCGTGTTTTCCTAGACTTACAAAGTTTCCCCAGTTTCATGCTAAGCTTTCTTAAACCATATCCTGTACGTGTCACTTAATTTTCAGGGGGAAAGTATTCCTCATGTCTCAGACTACTTAAACAAATTTGTGATCCAATCACAAAACTCATTCTCAGCCCATTATTGAGGATCGCGTTTCTCAAGGCTGTAAAAAGATGAGCCTTTGAACAGCACACTCACACTAACTGTGAATAAATATTTTTCTACCACTATAACAAAATTATCAACTGGAACAGATGGTCGTCTTATCAACAATATAAGAACACCTTCAGTTTCTCTTTCATCGGCATGTCTGATGATAAATACTACATACCCAGAGCTGTCTTTTTTTTCTTTTGCATTCTTAAACCAATTCTTGGCGGACCCCTGTCTATTTTCCCCCTCAATCGATAGTCAAAACTTGACTGTATGAATTACTCCAAACCTGCGTGCCATATCACAGAAAGCAATGTTTCCATGAGGCCTTTCTTCTTTCTCATTCACCGACAGTCTATCAAGGCTCTTAAAAGCAAGCCAACAAGCTACCGCCCAAAACCTAATTGTTAAGTTTTTGTTGCCTTCACTGCCGGAATACCTCTTACTGTAATAAACAGCAAGCAGGTGGTACAAGGTGTTAGTTCATAATTTTCTTTTTTTTTTTTTTTTTTTTAAAAGTAAAAAAAAAAAAAAAAAAAAAAAACTTAAAGCATAGTTTGGGAATGAATTTCGTAAGAATGACGCTGGGATGTTTGCATGAGAATTGGTTTATTGGATAGAGCAGTGAAAAATACAATGATAGTTCATGACAGCGCGAAGCAGTGAAATAGCTACCGCGATCTTTCTCCATGCTACTAACATACAGGTTTAAGATGAAGTAGTGGGCGTGTAGTGCTGCAAGACAAAACGAGCCCAAGAGAGCTTTTTTGGATTTCGATGATGGTCCTTAAGCGAAAGCAAGCATCACAGAGCTTCTCACAAAGACTTCCCTTCGCTGGCGTGCACCAACTTTATTATTATAATGACCTCTAGCTTCGAATATATTGGCGCCGCAATAATGGTCTCGACTGCTCAAACAAGGCACTCGAGGTTCTTCTTACCAACTCCAGGATCTTTCTCTTTCGTCTTGACGGCCATGGTAGACATACTGCATTCTTTCCACCTGAAATATATAAACCGATACTACAAAATGATAGCACTTCAGACTCTTGGATAAAGAAGCGAAGGAAAGAGCCATCTGGGCAACATCTTTCGCTAAAATGAATCTGAGCTATGCACATGCTACTTATTCTATGGTGCTCTTTCTTATTTTCATTTCTTTTCCGATATAACTAAGTTTTATCGCGAGGCGCAATTTACAGCGGTCTAACACAGGTATAATTTATATTCAAAAGGGAAAGCGAAAAATCACGTGGCTTGCGAAGCTCCAATGTTCGTTAACATGGAGGTCTAGACACAGATAATTTTTATTTTTGTTATTAGACACAGATATTTTTGCCAACAAAAATTGAGGGTTAAAGCACGTGGAGTGGATATTTAAGTCTTCAGCCAATTACACGAATTTTACTAATAAAATTCTATCAGAAAAAGACCAAATCTATTTTGTGTCACAAAATCCGACTGTAAATAAAGTGATGAAGGTGGGACATCATTTTTATCATAGACTATTGCTACTCCTAATCTAAAAGGAACATTTTGGATGAATAAAGCTTTTTTTAATGACATTACAAGGTATTCACAAGATTGAATGGGTATGGTATGAAAATACAGAAATTAAGTATATATGCTATGGGGAGATCAAATACTGTCTTATGCCTTGAGCTCACTGGGCTGCTTCTTGGTTTCCTCGGTGTAGGCAGCGGTGTCATCAGCGAACTCGTCTTCCTCATGAATCTCGACATCATCAATGATATCGGGGTTTAAGGCAAAAGAGCCCTTAGGAATGAAGGTAGCAAGGAAGAGAACGACGCATACAACGGTATACATGACACCACCGACCCAGACAAGAGCAGGACGAATATCGCCCTTACCCTTATTATCGGCCTTATCGATAACTTGACCGAGAACGGAGCCCAATATGGCGTACAAGACAATATAGAAGACATACAAGAAAGCCATGACAGCTCCCAAAGGTGAGACTTTGTCATCAGGGCGCTCAATCCTTGCCAAAGCAGATTGGATGTAAGCAGCGAGAGAGACATCACCAGCAGCCCAACCGAACGAGACTGGAATCCAGATAGCAGCCAATGTCCAGGCAAAGGAGAGAGCCTTTTCGGGATCGGGGTAAGAGTAAGGTAAGATCCAAATGATCAGGAGACCGAGAGCATCAAGTCGCAACCAGGGGAGAGGAGTCTTGACCTTGCCAGCAAAGAATAGGACGAAGAGAGCTCCGAGCAGCTCACCAAAATTAGAACCACCGACCATAATCTGAGAATAAGCACTCTCTTTCAAGATCTTCTTAGCAAATGCAGGCGATAACTGAGATTCGAGGTAGCGGTGAGTGAACAAGGGGATGGAATAACCGGGGATGAGCCAGATGAACTTGCGGGACGAGAAGACAATCTGGGCACCGCGATACATTGAGAGAGCAAAGTGGGAAAAGCCATGGCCAATCTGAGTAAGTATGGATGAATCCTCCAAACCAGCAAGGGCCTTGCGGTTCTGGGAATCGGAGTCCAAGAGACCAATGAACATCCAAGTGATTGCAGCAAGGACAAAGAGGAAAGGAGTCATTGCTGGTGCAAGAGCTTTACCGAGCTTGAGGACCAAGAAGGTGGCGAAGAAAGCACCAGAAGTGCCAGCAATCTCATAAAAAACGTGGACAGTGGCGTCCATCTTCTTCAGCTTAATAACATCACCCCCAACAATATCTTTAGGGATGACACGGCGAATCAATTCGACCATACCGTGGAAAATACCAATGATACCATAAATAGGGAACAGAATAGCTGAGTTCCAGTCACCAAAGCGCTGGTCCTTGCCGATAGGGGTCTTGCCTCCAGTTGAAGCATCGATAATAACAATGAGTGCAGAGAGAACACCGAAACCAAAGATGGAAGCGGCGAGAACTGAACGAGTGGGGAAGCGCTTGATCAAAGGAGCAATAGCAATTGAGCCAACACACTGGAAGGCCTGGTTAAGACCCTGAAGAATACCCAACTTGGTGAAAGTACCACCTTCTTGGTCGAAACGTTCTGTAGCTAAGAGAGTGATAGAGCCAGTGAAAGCTTCCTATAAATCCGAAAAGAACCAAAAGATAAAAAATAAAAGCCGTCGATGTTAGTTGATTGGAAACAGATAGTAATAGCTACGAGAGGAATAGTTTCGAGTAGATGTGTATAAATATGAATATGGGTAGGGATGAGGAAGGTAACGGCGGTAGAATTGGACTGACAACTAAAAGTGGCTGCTGGGTGATATCGTAATCATTGTGGTTGTGGTTGATGGTGCTGGAGACGTTGAAACAAGCGTTTAAGGGTATTTGTTGGTGGTTGAGCAGTACAAGACATTACCAAGCCAAATTTGTACATCATAATGCCAAGCATATAGATGATAAGGTTGCGCCTTTCCAAAGGCGTGAAGTCAGCGAAAGGGTTACGCATTGTGAAAGACGGACTCACAAAAGTGAAAGGAAGGGGAGAAGAAGGTCGGGATAAGAGAAAATGAGCTGCAAAGACTGGGAAATAAAAAAAGAAAAAAGAAGTTGGCAAGGGGGGTGGATACATTTATAAGAAATCATTTGGGTCAGAGGGACTAATGCAGGAAGGACAAAAGAATAACTCTAAAACTGACATAACCAGGAAAAGTAAAAATGAACACTCACAACCCTGAACAAGATCGAGCAAGTAGCGACCATCGAGCAGAAAGATGCCCCAGTGATAGGCTAGTATTCTTTTACATTAGCACTGCCTGCAAACAAACAAATTTGTAACACAATCTGTAAAAGTAATAGTTTTCCACGCAGTTGTTGGGATTGGTCTTTGTGCGTGTGGAAGCCACTCTCATTGGTAGAATTGTCGATGTAGAAGGCACGTTGTGTGAACTGCTCGCTGTCAATGCTGCTTTGCTTTTTGGTCTTGTTTATTTAGTCATGTTGATGTCTAAATCTTTTGGTGAGTTTGGACCACATCCAAAAGAGTGAGTTAAAAAAAAGCGTTTTCTCAGAATTCTGTGGGTACTGTGCACGTGAAATAATAATATGTGTCAAACTCAAAAGGCAAAAAGATGTAAAGCCCAGCCAATGTCGCTGCGGGCATCTTCAAATGTGCTTATTGATTGGTCGAACCCTTTTTTTTCAGGCCACGTTGTATGACAAATTGGACAGCGATCCCTTGTCTGCCAAAAGGTGCCGAATTTTCTTCGTCGTCCACAAAAAATTAAAACTGCTCAGAAAAGGGCTGGAAGGGTCGATTTTCGCTTGTTAATTTTTGACAAGTTGTCGATGCGACATTCCTTTTCTTATGCACGTTCTTCAGCGACAGGTTCCAGTGATGCTTCTGTACAACCATTGTCCATTTAATCTCTTTCACCACGGGTAGAGTAAAATCATTTAATTCGATGGATATAGAGAGAGAGAATATTATATGCATATATATATATATATAATATCTGCATTATCTACATTTAATGTGATTGCTTTTTTTATTTTTTTTTATTTTATTTTTTATTTTCTTCATCTCGATCCAACATTATAAATTTTACAGATTGGAAGTGGATAATCATCCATCTGACTCTGAGAGGACTGTAGGGTGATGTAAAACTTCATCACTGAAATGGATCTCTTCTTCCTCTGTTGCTTCTATCCACGTTCTAGACGTTCTTTCTCGATGATATATATCTAGAGGCTTAATGTAGCCCTCTCCTCTCGCCTTGCTTATCGTCTTTTGTATCCAACCAGGCAGCATGTTCTTAATCGTGAAAAGTTTATTTGCTTACAGCTTCCTCCAATCTTTACCTTCTGGTGCAATGGTGGTATGGACACTAGTTTCCACTAGAGGTATGAAGTATGACGGCAACAACAACAACAACAACAACAACAACAAAAATAGCTAAACGCTACAGCGTGGACAAACGCTGTACATACCAGTTACCAATGGGTCCGTAAGCGATATATACAATAACTCCTGAGCATCATAGCGATCCTTAAGCACATGTTTTTTTTTTTTTTTTTTTTTTGATTGATCGCACAGACTTTACCATCATGAGCCCAAGCACAATTAACAGCGACCAGTTGTACAGGGTTGGGAGGGTGCGAAAAAGGAAATGAGTGAAGAGATCTGTCAATATGGAGGTCAAGTTGATCTTACCATCCTCAGTGAATTCAACTTTTGGATTGAATAAAGACTGATTGGTGGAGACGGTTCTCATATCACATACAAACACTGTAGACGAAATGTCAATCCGCCACCCTTATTCAAATTCAACCATTGAATATAACTCACCAACCCTACCCAGAGAGAGATATAGTGAAAGTTCACCTTGTTGAACATGCTCTTGATGGGATGAAGGGCTGCGATCTATTTGAAATGGTATTGTCGGCATCCGTGTCTAGGAAGTAAAGGATTATCCCAAAGCCAGAATAGGCCGAAATGAAGATAATTCCTGTCAAAAATACTCCCTTGACTCGAGAGATAAGACAAACCGGGTGATAATAAAGACGAAGATACTCATCAACATCGTTAAACTACACGAATGTGCTCCATAGTCACATACGCCTGCAGGGCTTCAGTACACCTTGTCAACGCCACAAGCGTTGTATCATTGCCGCCTCCATTAGGCAATCAAAACATCGAGCATTGACCGAGAATAATGAACATGTCCGCTCATTCACGCACAACCCATTGTTTATTACTTTAACTTAGTTCCACATCTCTGCCAATTTCATTATAGACAGAAAAAGAACTAAATAATTTAGTTCGGGTGTTTATTGGAGGAATTGATATGCTTCCATATCAACGTGAAGTAAGACGCGCACTATACTGAAACGAGATATTTCTGATGCAATAGAAGCTAGAGAAAAGAGGTATCCTCTTTGGCATTGATTAAAATAAACATTTCCGTCACTCAATCAATGCTAAATTGATCTAATCCTTGAGTGAATCCAAGGGCATAGGTTTATCGGCGATATTGTCGCCGATGATAAAATAAAGATTTAAAACATATTCCGTATTGATATATATATACTCTAAACATGTATAAAAACGCATTAAAGCATGCCATCTTTCTTAAACGTATGTTGCGGGTGTATTAATATGAATCAGACCAAGTTTTCATCACCATTAGATCCATTGAGTTCGAGAAGCGCAAGTACGCCTTCTTTTCCTTACTCTGGAAAGAAACACCATCATGCTGGCGACCGAAATTCGATGTTAGAAATTGCCTTGTCACGTCGCCATGAAGAGTTTGAGGATTTAACTAAAGCATACGAAGACGCTCTAATCAACAAGAAGCCTTCCGATCCTCCTAGACAGTACGGACATCTTGTTCAACGTGCATGGCTCCATTCAACCACTCAAGACGACTACATGGAGAGATTGGAGGATTTAATCGACCTCGCAGAGAAGAGATTGGAGAAGTTGGAGGAATGTCTTTTATAAGATCAGAACCTGATTCTGATAAACAAAAAATTATTAAAGCAAGCAATTTTGAATGATCATATTGGTCATTAAGATTATTTATTAGGTTATGATGTTGTAGTAAGTAGTGTAAATGTAATATATAATTGTGGATTATTTAAGACTTGAAACAAAACGAGCCCCTGGCTACGCCTTTTTGTCTCTTTGTCTTTCATTTTTATGCCACCATGCCTTCGGAATTATTATTAGCATCTGGAATATTGCCTCTCCGTCCGTCATAGTTCTCCAAAGGCATGATTCGCCCATCGTTCGTGTGGAAGATCTGATCAAAATCTGACATCAACAGCGCAAAGACTCCTGCAGGAATGCCTAGTGTTGGTGAGAATACAATGCCAACATTGCGTGCAGTCATCTTATTGATATCTGCATTCTCCACGATCTCAATCAAATGTGCCGTCAACGCTCGTAGTAGCGTGTAGTTCACCTCTGGCAATTCTGCCACAAGTCGTGTTAGCTCGTTCACGCGGTCAGCTCGACTCGCCAATTCTAAAAATAAAAATAAAAAAAAAAGCGTTAAAGCAGTTTATACAAAGCAGTCCTCATTTGACAATAAGAAAAAGAGTAGTGTTTTAACTTTTGAAGGTCGTACCAATTACTTGAAGGAAATCCTTGTGTAACTCTCGTGTAAGAACAGACGATGGCAAATCGCGAAGGAAAAGCTTCAATAAGCCCGCAACAGCATGGATGTCGTAATATTCCTCACTTGCCAAGAGCGGCACATCGCCTTCTTGATTAAACCGATCCTTTAAACCCTTGATCACAGCTGAAGATCCGTTCAATCTATAGATTCCTTCCTCAAGCTTAGCTTTATGAGCGTTCAAATACTCAATGCATCGATAAACAACCGCAGGTAACTCATAACCAGGCTGAACTCGAGCTTGGTCAACCGCTTGTTCAAGTGAGACCCCAAAGACTTGTCGGACGATTGTCTGATGGCTCGAACCTTGTCCAGGTCCAGTTGCGTACTGTTGTCCCTGAGAGCCATTGCTATTATTAGGATTATTAATGTTGCTGCTTGAGTTGTTAGATTTTCCTAAAAAGTTTCTCAAGCGGTAAGAATCCTGTGCAGTGCTTTGTGGCGGTGTGGTCGCCACTGGTTCTGGTACTACTGTCTCTTCCTTAGCGGCCTTTTTAGGCCAATGGAAAGTCATACGAGAACGCTGCTTCTTCTCTGCTACTTCTTGAGGTGTCAAGGATGGAGCCGGAACTGGAATTGGAGCAGGCGCTTCTTGCGATGATTTGGATGACGAGCTCTAATAAATAAGTATAATTTAGGCTTGCATTAGTTTTTTTTTTTTTTTTTTTTTTTTTTTTTTTTTCGCTTGTAGCACATGCATCAATAACATACATCATCTTGAGATTGATTGAGTGAATGTGATGACTGATTTCGGGGCAACTGCTGTGGCGGTAGCTGTTGTTGCTGCTGGTATTGTTGTTGCTGCTGATATTGCTGTTGCTGCTGATATTGTTGTTGCTGCTGGTATTGCTGTTGCTGCTGGTATTGCTGTTGCTGCTGGTATTGCTGCTGATACTGCTGCTGCTGCTGCTGTTGTTGTTGTTGTTGTTGTTGTTGTTGTTGATAATGCTGCTGCGGGTGTTGATGGCCCAAGGACCCCTGCTGCTGTTGGTCTAGCTCAGCAGATAGATTAAGATTACTCCTGTTGTTGGTTGAGTACTGGCCTTCAGCAGATTGTCTTTCGTGTGAGTGTCGATCCTCGAGAGACATGCCATTTACTGTCGGCGACTGCGGTACGTTGCCACCTTTACCCTGATAGAATTGCTGAGCAGATGGGGAAGGTGGGACAGAGCGCTGTTGTCTTTCATATGCTTCTTGATTCAAAAGCAACTTCTCGTTGCCTTTAACAGATGTAAGCTCTTTGATGGGTGTGGCAGCAACCTTTTGAATGTCAGGCATTCTCTTTCCTAGCCTTTTCTCTTCGTTAGATTCAAGCTGGTCTGCTGAATCCTTTCCAACGTATCGAAGTAATGCATCCACCCATTCATCACGCTCTTCGTCTGTTTCAGCGCAGAGGACATGACGTGTCACACTACTAGGGTTACGCTTTGCGTCTGCCGCTGTCTGACCCTTCTTAGGCTCAAGAATTAGGAAAGCGTGTCGGTATGAGTTGGGGTCCGCCATATTGTTGTCTTTGCCATCCCCATCCTGTTTATCTTGGCTTTGCTGACGACCAATCTGAGCATAGACTAAAGAGATAGATCCAAGATGATGGCCATCTTTCTGCTCAACATAACAAATAGTGAAATAGTGAAGATGTATTAGCAAGGGAGAAGAGGGAAATAAAAAATGAGAGATGCAAAAGTTTAGACATGCTTACCGAATCAAAATACTCCAAGACTGGGCCTTTCAAGACAAAAAAGCGTGTCTTCCATCCCCCAAAGTTTTTACCACGTTTAGTTAGATAGCCCTCCTTCCAGCCAGGGTCTTGACCCTCCCTCCGTTGACCACGCTCAACGCGCTCAACAACGTTTGTGCTCAAAAACTCACAAAGATCGCGAGTGTCTTTGATACGAAGCGACGCTAATTGCTGCAAATATTGCTCCAGAGCAACTTTGCGAGCATCAACCTTCGAGGGCGCATGCGTGCTGAAAAGACTCTTGTCAGGAAGTCTCGGCAGGCTATTGACGACACTTCTGGATTGCGTGATACGCAGCTAGAAGGGTCAGATCGAAATGTGGTTTAGTTTACTACACATATTCTGCATTGCAAACAAGCCAAATTCCTATGAAGTTATAGTTCGTAAGTATACCTTTGAATCTAAATTCACAAAGTCAATGTATTGTTTTTCAACTCGCCATAGCTCTTCGTCTTCCTTGTGGGGGATCATTCCATCTTTACCCTGCATTTCTTGGCCAATGGAAACTAAGAACGTCAACAATTCCTTGCCTCTGTCATTGGTTTTGATGTTGCTGCCCACTATAAGGATAGAGACGAACTCTAGATTTTCACCAAACATATGGAATGCCTGCTGATGGACAGTTGGCCCATTTCGCGATTGCCCTTGAGCATTGGGCAATGTGTTGGTGAGAGATGAGTTTCCAGATGGTGTAGGTGAACCTGAACGTGCTGTAGCACTAGAGCTCTCAACAATCGGCTGTGAATCATGACGTCTTGGAGGAGAAGGTGCGGCATAGTCTCTGTTAGCCTCCTCTTCATCGCGGTGGTGGGATGTGGAGCGGGCACTGATCTTTGGGTATCCCTCCGTGGGAGGAGGGAGCGATGATTCACGTCGTCTTTCACGATTTTCAACCTGTAGTGGAGCTTGTGCGACTGGTTGCTCACTCCAGTTCTCCTCTTGATAACTGCCATCTGGGTTGATAGAAGTATCTATATTAGGATTAACAGCGTTCCATTGATTTTGAGGATGTCCATTATGCATTACTCGGCCACCAGCACCTATTATATGTTAAACACTATAGTGAGCATAACGCTAAAACAGTAGGAAAACAAATGATTTTATAGACATTGATTTCAGCTGTATAGAGAATATGCCTCCTTACTTTGAACTTGAGCCATGAGTTGATTCTGGAGCTCAATTTGTGATTGAATGTTTTCCAGAGCCACAGCCTGGCCAAGAGCAGTTGCATGTTCTTGGCTGTCAACATTAGGATGCAATGAATTTGGAGCACCCTTGCGATTAGGGGAATTCATCTTATTTATATATACCCTGAACTTCTCGGCGTCCTGATCGATAATGGCTGCAATGGGCGAGGTAGGCATCGAATGCGGATTAGCGCTTGTAGGAGATGACGGCCCGTTGTCTTGAGAAGTAATCACCTGTGGGATAACATTGGCGGAGATTGTTGGAGTTTGACCAGAGCCTGCTTTGCGGGTGCTGGTGGATGCTCCTTGAGACCCTGGTATTGCTGGCGAGCACATGGAGTGTTGTTGAGCCATATCGTAATCTGACACTGAATCGTATGTGTTTGCCTGTATCGCAGAGTGCTTGTTCGCAGATGCGGCTCGGACATCCTGTCCCTCTTGGAAATGGTGTTGTGTTATAGGAGACATCGGAGAAGGTTGATCTGATCCAATATCACCTCTAGCTCGTATAGGACTGAGAAGTGGAGCAGAGTACCCCTTTCGTCCAGCGCCATGTCGTGGTTGCTGTTGCTCGTCCTCGTTATCCGACGTATTAGGAGACACATTGTGGTCATCTCGACGCTCACGTCTCGGCGAACGAGGAGGAAGGTGAGGCATGAGGTGGGGCGCAATAACAATGCTACTTGAGATGTTACGAGGGGCTAATTAAATTTTGTAAATTTATCCATAAAAAAAAAGTCAATTATGTCAGCATTTCTGTCTTTTTTTTTTTTTTTTTTTTTTTTTTTCAAATTAACGAAAACCTCCGAGTTTAATCAAAAGTATCTTACCATCCAGAGAGTGGTTGGATTCCGATCGGCCAGCCAAGATGCGAGGATCTCTGTCATGATGGCTAACTAGAGTAGAGGCATGGATTGCTCCCTGATGGTGGGTTCGGTTTGATGCCGCTGTGGTCTGAAGCTCTTGTTCAGAGATGCCCCGTGGTTTTTCGTCATCAGCCGTTGTGGGAAAGGATTGAATTTGATCATAATGGCTCCCATTGGTGTATTCATAACCACTGTTTCCTACTTGTGTGTCGTCTTGAACGTATTCAGTTTTAAATCCTTCTGATTCAGCTTCAGAATTTGAAGAAGGTGTCAATGGTAGAGCATTGGGGCGAGATTTACGTGAGTTAACAGGGTGTCTAGATGCCTGGTTGTCATGATGACCACGATTCTGAGACTGTTGAGGCTGCTGCTGCCGATAATCTGTAGAGGATGCTGTTGATGAAAAGGATGCGTTGGGATTAGATCCTGAGGCCAGCTCAAGGTCTCGTTCGCTAGTGACAGCAGTCGTCTGTGCAGGTGCAGAGTCGGTGGGGTCTTGGTTGTGCCGTTCAGGGGTTCGCTTGGTGCGATGCTGTTGCTGTTGCTGTTGCTGATATTGATGTTGTTGTTGAGACTGTTGATAGTGCTGCTGGTTGGAATGGTTTGGTGGGTATTGGTGATGAGCACTAGACTGCTGCTGCTGTTGTTGTTGTCCTTGCTCCAAGGATGACGTAGATGAACCGGGTGTTGGCATTCCAGTTACATGATTGGGTGCACCGCTGCTACGAAGGTGATCTCGTTCGGCAGTAATCTTGACAATATCCTTTTGTAAATTTTGGATGATAATGCGCTGCTTTTCGATGATTTTCCACAACTGATCATTTTGGGACCTCAGCGAATTGCGCTCTGAGAGGAGCTGCTGCATAGCGGGATCATTGCTGTGCTCCGAAGCCTGATCTTGGGGCATGGACTGGTCCGACCGAGTGCCTTGAGACATGGAAAGTGGACGACTGTTGGATCAGCGTTAAATGTAGGACAGAGTGAGTTTGATTAGGATGGTTACTTCAATATGGCAGACAAATATGCGACTAATGCACGTTATGAAGCGCATTTTTAAACATTGAACCACAGAGAGATGTCGATGAGCTTATAAAGCGCAACGTGTAACATGCAGGCAAAGAGCCAAAGGGGGTGGATAGGATGGTAAGAAAAGTAGGGGTTGGGGTAAAGAAAAAGGCATACTAATGCTGGCTGTTGCACATTATGTCAACCATCTTTAGTTTCATGTTTCAAACGTAGAAGAGCTAACCCAACATCTTTACGACCTTTTTACTTCCAATTATACATATAAATATCTTCATAATTGGTAAAATGACAAAAATATAAAAGACAAGTGTGATGACTTACAGTCGTGATGCGGAAGCGAAGGCTGAAAAAAAAAAAAAAAAAAAAAAGAGAAGACCTTGACTATTGACTAAGGAATGCGGAGGAGGCTTATTTTATGATTCTGAGAGAGAACAGGGAGAGGAGAAAAAAGTGATACTTGATGAATGGCCGAAAAGATGCGAATGTGACGGCAAGTAATGCCTGAACGGCAGGAAAAAAATAAAAAAATAACAAAGCGAGAGGAGAAGAGAGGAGAAGCTACAGAATGAATGGATGTGAATGAATGGAAATAGATGAGGAAAGATGAGAAACGATAGCAAAAGGAGAGAGGGATGAGGAGAGAGAGAGGGAGAGAGAGAGAGAAAAAAAAAAGGGGAAAAGAGAGGGTGGGGGTCCTGCCTTCTTTCAACTGTCTGTTGCTCCCAGGAGACGGTAGAAATAAAAACCAATCCATAGTCTAACAGTCTAAATCACTCAGGAACACACTCACATCCGCCATACAAACACTCACACTCACACTCACACTTACATTCACATCTACACATTCACACCCATACAGATACGCGCTGTCATTATTTAGTGTTTACTTATTTGAGGCACTTGGGCAGGGTTCTGTTATTGTTGTTGCTATTGCTGTGGCAATAGTAGACATCCTGAACATTCACTTCATTTTGTACACAGATCAAGCATGTTCATTCAATGAAGACAGGTGGTCTGTTTGCTTTTTGGTTGGTCATGGTAGCACAAAGCAAGGGCTCTGATGTCTGCAATAGAGGTGCTAATGGCCGATAATATATATAAAAAATAATATGAGAAATGGGATTGACTTTAAAGGCTCTCATTTCACTTATACTCTTCTTTACTCTCACTCTCATTCTCACTCTCACTCTCACTCTCACTCACTCTTTCTCACTCTTTCTCTTCTTCCCGAAATGTACGACTACAAAAAGAAAAAAGAGAGAAAAAAAAAAGGTAAAATATCTAAAGAAAGAAAAGAGATTGCATGGCCATGAATGCACTGACATTTGTGGATTATACTCACATTCAAAACAAACAGTTACAGTTACCCCTGATTGTCCATTCTTTGGTTTTGATTATGCTTCTATTTTTTATATTTATATTTATTTTACTATTGCTGATCAATTCGAGTGTACATGGTGTCAACTCAAGTTTAAAAGTAAGAAGGGAAGAACGTCCGAATTCAACATGAAAACAAACACAAATGTCCAGTAGAAATGGCATATCTGCGCTGCAACTGCACAAGAAAATGCTATTTGAGCTATAGTTCTATTTCGTCTTATTTGAGCTGGGAACAGGTCCTGGATGCTCTCAGCTCCCATCAATCCCGTACATTTACATACCGCCGCATTTGTTAGACTACCACATACGACAAATATACAGACAAAACAACGTGATATAGTCAACCTTGTTTATGCAGCAGCACAGGCTCTCAGACACACATTAAGTAAAAAAAAAGAGACACTCCTTCGTGTCCACGGTAATAGAAGCCAAGGAGCAGTTGAATCGGGGATAAAGAAAAGAAAAGAATAAAATGATTTACTGCATACAACTAAACGAAGTATTCAGTTTATTCTATACATTCATATCAGGTGAAGCCTTGCCAAGGATCTTCCAGTTATCCTCAGGATCTGTGATAAACCTCTGAAAGACGATGTATTCAAGTACAGGAGTTATTCTCTTCAAGTCTCCTGCAACTTGTTTGTTTTTCTTGTCAAAGACGGCCATGCTCTATAATAGTATGATCATCAGGATGAGCCAAGATCAAAACGATAATTAGCTATAGGCTTTTGGCTTTTTTTTTTTTTTTTTTTTTTTTTTTTCTCTAAAAAAATAAACACTGAGTCCTTACTTGGTTTGTATGCAAGCGTACAATCATCTGGATCAATACATGGCCTCCAATCTGACCTTGCCGGATAGATACGATCTGAGGTTTTTCAACTAAACCATGATACCTCCACTCATATCGTCCAACACGATCCTTAAGTTGACTCTTGAGCTTTGCATACATAGATGGAGTACACATTTCTTCAAGGTATCCTCGATCGCCTTTGGCAAAAGCTTCATTCATCCCAATGTATGCCTCCTCAGACTCTCCTAAGAAACGCGCTGTAATCCCAAAGTCCTTAAGCTTCCAGCACATGCCGAGAGTACTAGTTTATGCAAGGGACGGGAAGCACAGACAACATAATTATGTTGGCTTGCTGTATTCTTGACACAGATCGAAATGAAATAACAATCCACAGTTGGATTTTTTTTACCTGGCAGCCGTCATTCCTGTGTTACGCATACGAAGTTTGGCATATTTGATCCACTTTTTGTAATCCTTGAACAAAGATGGGCGGTTTTCTTTCTCAGGAATGACGTATGGGTCTATGACACAGAAAAGAAATTACTCCATGAAATCATGAGATTTTAGGACTATAAATTGAGACCCATATCACGACCAGAGAAGGCATAAAATACAAAGTCAACTCGGTGGCATACCCATGATGCCAACCTCCTTCAAGGTTACTGTTTGGGTCATTTGACGTGGCACACTGGAATACGAGGCAGACTGAGCGAGAATAGCACTGGCACCACGGAAACGAGCCATATAGGCAGGTCCGAGCACTGCACTCATTGTTGATTCGTTAGACATTGCAAGCGTACGAATGCACTGAGTGGCCTGAGAGGCCGTGTTTCCTGACAAACGAGAACTCAATCGGAACATATTGGACTCAAAGATATAGGTCGAATGGTGAATGTGTAAGAAAGTTTCTTTTTTTTTTTTTTTTTTTTCCTCTGTGCACTAATGTAGATGTTTGAAGAACTGATCCGAACAAATGTGTTGAAGGAACCCATGTGACTGCACAACACAAATGTAAACAACCCATTCTTTTTTTTTTTTTTTTTTGTAGTTGTTTATTACTTTGTTGGACTCAATTCATTTCATTTCATTTCATTTCAACATGGCTGTTGCAAAGCGTTCCCGCACCGAAGCAAAAGTAGACCCCTCGGTAAGAAGAGCTATCCACATTCAATAATGACATTCTATTACAACAAACGACATAGTTAACTCTGCAAACTAAACGGACATAGTACCTTTTTTCTTATATTTAAACTATTTCAAAGATGAAGGCGGTTAAGGATGCAGTGGATCAGATCCGCTTCTTGGAGCGGCAAGTTGCAGAGAGCAAAACGCATTTAAACAACATCGTCCTTTTACTTCAGTATTGCGAGGTAGGGCCCTCTTGATCAAAGGTTACAATGGGGATTGTTAAATGCACTATACCATATCGTACGGAAACATATACTGACATTCAAAACACATCAAAAAAAAAAAAAAAAAAAAAACTTGCAACAGAACGATTCCCCAAAAATCATTCATGCCGCCATGCATGCTCTCTTTCGCCTCTTCTCTGCTATGCTTTCTAGAGGCGAGCTTCAACGACCCAAAAATGCAACAACGGAGGATAAGAAGGCAACAGTTACATTATGGCTTCGTGACAACTACGTAAAATATCAAAACAGAGTCTGTAATATTCTAAATATGCTCGAACCTGGTCTTCAGGTCCCTGCATTGAGAATCCTCCTGGACTTGGTTAAGGTGGAATCAACTTATCTGAGCAGTTTGTCAGGGACACACCACTTTGCCAACGACCTATACCAAAGAATTGTCGGGGCTCTCCTCAACTGTACGAACATGAGCCAGCCATTATTAAACGAGTTCACAGAAAAGTACTTGGGATTCTACGATGACCTGCGCTTCTATTTTTTGAAAGATGCAGCCATTATTATCAATACAGCATTAGGAGAGCCCCCTAAGAAGGACAGTAAAGCACCACAGAAAAAAGTAAGAACATCTAGTTTTTTCAGAGGAACGTCACTGTAACCTGCGCCCGAATTTATGTCAGGAGAGACTCAGTAACATGTGGTGTTTATGGATCCTTTTCTCTAGAAACAAAAATCTAATAACCAAGCACCACCAGAAAAACTTTCGCTTCTCCTCGAAAACTCCTTTTCCATTATGGAAACTCTCAAAACAATGCCTACTGAAGCTAAAGAGCTAGACGAATTCTGGACTGGAAACCCTGATTCAAACAATGACAAACAGGGATACACTGGCGAAACTTTCGGCTTCTCTGATGACGATGAGGATGATACTGTAGAGGATTTGACAAAGGATACTTCAGCAACACCTGTCAAAAAACATCCCTTACTGATGCTCTATAATCACAAGCGTGTTTTCTCTGACTGCTGGATTGCTATTCTTCGGCTACCTTTTACTACCACCATCTACAAAAAGACCTTACTCATTGTTCATAAACGTATCATTCCACATTTGCCACAACCGACTGTGCTCATGGATTTCCTCACTGATTCATACAACGCTGGAGGCGCCATAAGTCTATTGGCACTGAAAGGTCTTTTCATCCTCATTACAGAGCATAACTTGTACGCAATCTGTTGTCAGAAAGGTCAGCTTGCTTCCGTCTCCTCGAATTTTTGAATGTAAATCGCTGATTATGCTTTTTTTATATGTATTACTTTATAGAGATTATCCCGACTTCTTCAGAAAACTCTACATGTTGTTCGATCGAAACTTGATGCATGTGAAGTACAGAGCTCGCTTCTTTAGTCAGGTAGACCTTTTCCTGTCATCACCGTATGTTTTCTCATTACACAGCTACTATTCTTTTTTAATGCAAGATATAAAGACTACAATGGTATGTCTGAGAATTAATTTGTTCTTACTCACTCGTCTATATCTCTATTATTATTATTACTATTATTTTCCTCCTTTCTATAACTCTACTAGACTATTACCATCACAATTGGTTGCTGCCTTCATTAAACGTATGGCTCGCTTGGGATTATCCAGTCCTCCTGCTTCTATTGTCATCATTATCCCTCTCATTTATAACCTTTTGAAACGTCATCCTACATGTATGCAGTTGATTCATGGTCAAGCCAATGGTGAGAAGAATGATTTATATAACCACAACGAATCAGATCCAATGAAATCCAATGCACTCCAAAGTTCATTATGGGAAATTCAGGTAAAACTTGGATAAACGTCTTTTTTTTTCACTTTATCTCCTTGGCACTGCCATGTGGCTTTATTTTTTCGTTTGGGTTTGACAAGGATACGCACATGTTTATACATGTTTATACAAACTATTGCTGTAGACTCTTCAAAACCATTTTGCGCCCAACGTCGCTACATTGGCCAAGATCTTCAACGAGCAGTTCACTAAGCCTTCTTATAACCTGGAAGACTTTTTGGACCACACATATACTACCATGTTCCAGAACGAGATCACTAAGAAGCGTAAAGGCGAGGCTTCTCTCGATATACAAGCCCCCAAGGGCCTTTTTGTGGCCGAGATCGAAGCGGTAATGGATAAAGAAGAGATGACAGAGCAAGAGCAGAAGCAGGACACGATTGTTCTTGGGTGGGAATCGTGGGCGTTTTGAATATGATATCGAAATAGAAATCAATAGAAAGATGTAATCATAAAATTAAATGAACGTATCCATCATTCCAGAAGATCTATCCTTATTGTCACCATGGGATCTGATGCATGCTTCATCTCAATATAAATTATCCGAGAGTTTACGCGATATTTATTGACTGAATCGGAAGTGAGATTATGATTATTTATAACGGCTTGTGGAAGAGAGGTTAGAAAGTGAGGTTTGTCTGTATTATTTTGTAGTATAACCGGAAGCCTCGGTCACATTATTTGGCGGGCAAAACACTGTGGCAATGAAACTGCCTGTGTAGAATGGCATCATGTATCGCTTCTTTTCACATTCAATATATGCAGCCCACTCTTCTCCAATACACTCGACTTCGTAGACCCCATTTGCGCTATGTTCGTTCTTGCATGATAAACCCAACTCAGGTGGCGGAACCTCTTTTCTTTCTAGATCTCCCTCGATTTTTCCTTCGGCCAAGTTTCCGCTACCATCAGGATCCCTGATAATATAGTAGCCGCTATTGAGGTCTTCATTGGGATTCTGTCTTGCCACTAAGGTCTTTCTGGTCCCTCCTCCAAGGCCATCTTTTACAAGCGGCGCTGCCCCTACCATGTGGCTCGTCCTGTCGCGTGAGGATTGTAACACCGTAATAGAGAGAAGCAGGATCGGTTCTTGAAGAGCATGATGGTAAATGAATAAAAAGGGAAGGGGATGTGCAACTTTTTTTTTTTTGTAGATGTGAGAGAAAGCGAGATGGAGGTGAGCTTTTATAACAAAACTAAGGTGATGACAAGATCCCAATGCCAGTGCATTGAAAGTATAATTCCTCGGAGGAAGAGAGTATAGATAAACAAAAAAAAAAAAAAAAAAAAAAAAAAAAGAAGGTTAGAGTCCTCACCAAGTCGCCGACTAATATATTTTAAAATATTCAACTTGAATTAAATCTGAAAAAACAGAAATTTACATTATCTGTCTAAAAACGGAGGGTATTTTATTCAATTGAAAAATGTGAGAAATATATTAGTCGACGACTTTTTGACGAGGACTCTATACGCGCTTCGTCATTGAACACGGACGAAAAGAGAGACTCCTGCAAGAGAGAGAAACCATCAACATCAAGGGATCAAGCCCCTGCTTAACTATTTGTACGACCACCAAATAGCCCCATCAGTGGTTTTAAAAATAAAAAAGAGCTTCTACACGAAAAGATTTGGATGCATTGCCCCCTCACGAATGTTACATGGCTCCTCCCCCACATTGTGCTTCTACCAGCAATCTGTAAAAATAAAGATAATAAGATGTATATCTATACTTTATAATCTTTTTTTATTTTTTTATTTTTTTTGCCTCGTCCAAAACACTATGCACGGGAAAAGCACTAACTTCTATATCCTTCTTACGCGTTGTCATGTCGATTTCTACTCCCAAATAGCCGTGTATGTGTATGCCTTCGCTGAGTCGCTAAAATCCTATCTTGGCTAGTTTTGCTTCTGAACATCCTTGACTAATATCTTTAGCCTTTTGTGGTGCAGGGATCTGATCTGGATGAAGAAGGCATGAATGAAGAAATAATATTTGACCTTGAAGTCATTGTCGTTATCGTAATGTTGGATGGTGTCGCCACCATCCCTATCGCTCGAGGTTTCTGGCGATGCTAATGGGTTTGCTGTTGTTGTTGCTGAAGGTAATATAACTTCTGCATCATCTCTGGTCCTGGAAAGCTCTTGAAATGATATCTCGACTTCACCAGGTTTCTCTGGTACGCTGCTGGGGAATGTGAAATCACGCCGGAAAACGTCAACAGGAACTTCTCGGCATCACAGGGCACTCGCAGCCAGTTGAGCTCATCCAAATCACGGCGTACTTTAGCCTTCTCCATCTCTCGCTTGATCTTAGCTGCATCGAATGTGCGGCACTTGACAAAGCTCTCTGCCTTGTCCTTGCTCTTGTTGCTGCGGTCGCTACTATTACTGTCGTTATTTCCTGAATCTTCTTGACACAAGTCATCCTCGGATACACGAAGGACCGCATCGATATAGTCAAGGAGCAGCTGCGTTTCTTTGTCTGTTCGCAGGACATTGGCAGAGAGGTTTGATTGTAACTCGGAGGGTTTGACGATTGGAGAGATATATGAATTCGAAAGGCATACTAGCTGACCAACGTGTCTGTAATCTAGCAATGAAGTCATATGTGTATGTGGAGAGGGCGGTGGTCTTTTAGAGGTTTCTGGTATTGTTGTTGATACTGCTGTCACCACCTCTATGGTCTGGGTGGAAGTGCTTTCGACAGCACCATAGCTAACAGGATTTGACAACAGCGGCTCTCCTTCTACATCTGCCTGTTGTCTAAACAACGGACCTATCGCCGCTGCTGATGATGATGACTGTGATACAGTTACTCTATTGGCACATTGAATGCACGGGAACATACGTTCACGTGTATCATCAGGATCCGTGCTGCAGCCTGGTGGCAGCCTTGGGACGACATCCAAATCAATTGCTACACGGTAAAGCACCGGCTTATAGCAACTCTTAGAATGAAACCTGACGTGATGCTCATCGAACTCCTTTGCAAACTTGCTGTTGCCAATTTTGGGGGATGCAAAGGTATAGCAGTCGCGAAGGATGAGTAATTGATCCGTGCTTTCTTCATGCTGTTCGTGCTGGTGGTCATGCTGTCCATCAGACTCACTACTTTCATCCTCCTTACGCTCCTTACACTCCTTATACTTCTCACCCTTGCCATCCTTGGTGTGATGAGTATGATGGTGGTGGCGATGACGTCGAAGCTTTGTAAGCGGGAACGTGGCGGCCGAGGATAAGAAAGTAGAGTGAGGTGAACTTGCTGAGGCGATGTAACGGCAAAGCATCTCATCCAGCACTGTTCGTGGGGTACCATCGCTGTTATGGGTCCTTATCGTAGCTGGATCACAATCCTTGAAGAGTGGATCATCGGGACGAAGGGCCATTTGCATTCGAGCCACTGCTATAGCTGCAAGGGCTGCACCTATTAACGGCACCATAATAGCGCAAATAAAATAGGAAAAATTAAAAAAGTTTAAAGGCTGTCCCGTTCATCTATGAATCTATAATGAATGAAAGTATTATATGACAGCTGCCTTTACCAAGAGAATGCCCTGTAATCCAGAGGTTCGCGGGCTTCCCTGTTTGTCGCTTAATTCTCCTGGCTTCTTCAAAAACAGTCTCCATGATGGTTTGAAAAGGGTTATATGAGGCTTGCTTGGTTTGAGGCATTGGGTCAGGGAAAAGAAACTCGTAAAAACCTTTATGGACTTCCCCATAGAGATACTCACTTGCGTCTACGCGCTGGATACTGCCATCAATTAGAAATTCATCTTAAAAAAAAAAAAGGGAGGGGGGGGGGGGGGGAATATATGTTAGTATAGTGCTGCAGAATGTTGCAAAAAATGTTTTCACATATCTATACAAAAGCAAAATGATCTTTCACCTACTGAAGGCAAGAGGAGATGTACCCTTGAAGACCAAGACGATAGCATGGTTATTATAGAACAGGCCAGCATAAGGCCCACCCAATGTCTTGAGCTCACTAATCCCTGTGAACCTCATGCCAAGACGCTGAGCCTTGTTATCAATGCTAAGCTCGCTGGCATAAAGCCATTCGGCTGCCTTAGCTCTCTCTATATCACTATTCATATTTTTCATGGCTAAAGATGCCTTCCGAACCAGTTCATCGTCGCGTTCATATGTGACAGTCGATAAGGTCAGTAGCAGATGCGCGAGGAAGTAGCTGAATATGGGCCTGGGCTGTGGTTGCGTATCTGCCAGTTGCTTTAAGGCCTCGTTTAGGCCGTTAGGGTCAACCTCGTCTAAGCATGAGCCCAAACAAAGTAAATAAAGGCAAAGTAAGCTAACATGGCGCCGGTACAAATGACTATTGCTTGTATGTTCGTCTCCTTATTTACACTTACCAGTTGGATCAAGCAACAGGATTTGGTCACTCATAAGCCACTCGTATGCCTTCTGACCAAGTTTTGTATAAGTTATTCCCTGAATGGCTAACGTGATACACCCTTGAATGAACACCAAGAACCCTGTCATGACGGGCAAGGCACCCAATGCATAGGCTCGGCTCCATAAACTTACGCCTGGAATGGAAGATGGATCTCGTATACTTTTGATATAGAAGTTGAATAGGTTTACCAAGTAATTGAGGAAGTCCATGACTTTGATAGGGATAATTTCTCTGAGCGCATAATGCTCAGCTTTACCGCCATTACTATGATCTTCTGAGCAGCAAATGCTGCTAAATTTCTGAAGAGTAGGACTAGTAGGAGCACTAAAGGACTCATAGTGGTGTTTATTCCGATCAGCTCTGGCTCCAGCGCTATCAGCGCTAGCACTAGAAGAAGGGATAAAGGTACAGAACTCTTGAAGGTGGCGGCTATGGACACCGGACTTCTCAGGTGCGGGTTCAGGTGGAACGAAAGAAAATTGATTTTGCTGTGAGGTGAAATCCACAATCCAGGTCATTATTGTGAAGTGCTTGTGATTTTCCTTGCGATACGATAATAATAAGAGGAAACGAAGTCGGAGCTTGAAATATGTAATGAAGAAGAGGGGAAAAAAAGAGAAGAGGAACGCGCCTTTTTAAGCATCGCAATTGCTAGCTGTGGCGAAGCTAATTGAAATGATTTTAGTAATAAACTTACTTTGCCTTTATCTGTTGCACAATGGTGTAACTTGATCGGCCCAAAAAACCGGGGCACAGAATTCTCCTCGGAGTAAAAATAACATGATTCATAACTGGTGAGGATTCAGATTATCCCAATTACCAATGTAGTGCCACAGAGTAGATAGTCGGTGCAATAACAGTAAGTATACATTCATTTTATGCATGAATCGGTTTATTTTTGTAATAACTGTTCTTTTTTTTTTTTTTTTTTTTTTTTTTTTTTGATTTTCCTTTTGGTCCCAAGTAGTCGTCTACGATGTTTCATGACAATGCCACGTTTAGCTGCCAAAACTATCCACATGCAAAGGTTATGTTTCAACCACAACTTTATCGTTCAATGCCTTTCACAATGTCATAATATTCTTCAAGGCTTTTTGCATGAAACGAAACATGCACAGTTCGTCTCCAGGCTTTAATTATACTTGAAGAAAGGGTTTTTTATTTTTTTTTTATTTGATTGATTACAAGGGCATATTTTATGGATAATGAAGCGTTTTTTTTTTTTTTTTTTGTAGATATCCTAACGCATCACCTGCATCTCGTTCATTGCAACGCTGTTAAAGACTGCGCCCCTTGACAAATATAAAGGCGACAGTAAACAAAGCGGTAAAAAAAAGTTTAAAAAAAAAGGTATAAACTTTTAAGATCAAGGAGCTCTCTTTGTCTAGGCGTTCTCTCTAGATCAGAAAGAGTGATGTACTGAAAAGCGAAATGCATCCCTTTCAGAGGTATTTTTACAAAAGGCAGCGCGGCAGAACGGAATAATCTTTTGGATTGTGCCCTTAGTTTTAAGGCAGACCAGATCTGAAGTAATGCATTTCGCGTCATTTTCTTCTGATGGTTGTTTCTGAACATTTTATCACGAGTATATATATATAAAAAGAGCCCTGAGCAATATTACAACAAGCAACCAATGGCACCGTTGGACGTTTGGATCAAGTAAACGGTCTCGTGTTCTCTTTCCTTTCATTTGCACCATTGACTCACTGACAAAAAGCAAAACTGGTAACCATTACTCATCCCATTTACATTATGACCATCGCAACTGCTAATGTTGCCTGTGCAACCGATGTCCCTCATTCGTTTCATTCATCCACACCGGACACTCAGGACAACAAAGACACTTTCCTGAGCAAGGAAGACAACAACAACGAAGAAAAAAGACAACTGAACGAAGAACGAATTGCAAAACTAAATAATGCTGCTACCCTCATTCAATCAGTCTACCGTGGATACCAGTAAATGCTCCTCTTCATCTTTGACCATGAATGTTTCCACCAAGAGACTTTGGAAATCTTTGTGCAATGGTGGACAAATAATACAAAGGCTCCTAATGACATACCTTTATTATATATCCTTGTAGAGTTCGCAGAGATCTTTATGCTCCACCATTGACAGTATCCAAGGTAAAAATAAAATAATAATAATAACTACGATGGATAACGCCCATGATCATGATTCTGTGATAAAAAGACATGATGCGGGCCCACTTCTGGATGGAGTGGAAAAAAAAGGGGGGCCTATTGGAACTTTTGAGTGAGTGAGCAAAAGGGATAAAAAATCATGCACATGGTTTGATTGATCAGTTGGTTTAGTTACTCTATAAGAAAAAGAAACATCAACAATGATGTTAAAATCCACAACCCTTCTTTAATCCTCTCTCTTGGGACTCGACCTTAATTAGAAATGGAGACATCTCATTGATTATAGCCGTATTGAGTATATTCACAAATCAGATGCACAAGGTAATTATTAGCTCTTGGGTGAGAGGCATCAACAGGCCTTATTTGACTTTCTGTCCCATTCAAATAACAAATATTGCTTCTCTCCTCAGTCAATTTGCATCAACAGCAGGCCCCCCTCGAGCTTAAGCATTCCACTGAGAGTGTAAACAGGACACGTTGCGTGTGGCGAAGAGCCGAGTTTCTTAGCTCAAGATTGGGCAAGGTAAAAAAAAAACTGATCTCATATGATTTTAGGACTCTACCTCTGATGCTTTATGCATTTTATTTTTTCCTTCACCAAAGGTCACATCGTCTACAATGATTTCACTTTTTCTCTCACCTTCGCCCCCCTTACTTCAGCCTTCACGAACAGTTAACTGGGCATAAGGACAGAGACTGCAGGCATCATAGTGCATAAAAACCGAGGACAATCATCTTTTAATTCACTATAAACCATTAAGCCGCAGTAACCATGACCACTACACCCGTATCAACTATTTTAGACGTACGGTATCCTCTAACACTGCGCCCACAAGTAACAAAATGGCTATAGTGACTAATCCTCCTCTCATCTCTTTTCTTTTTTTTTTTTTTTTTTTTTTTTTTTTACACGATTTGAACAAAATCCACACTCTTTAGGGAAGTGGTGCTATCTCAGCCGAGGAAGCACTGGTCTTGGTAATAAGCATCTCCAAAAAAAAAAAAAAAAAAAAAAAAAAAAAAGGGAATTAATGGGTCGGCGAAAAGTAGTAAAATTACTGACATATATATGTATTTCATTATAGCTTACAGAGCATTGGCTTGAATTGTCAGACAAGAAGCACCGTTACGGATCAAACTTAAAGGTAAAAAACACAACGCTAGATGATCTATATTCGGAAAGAAACCATTTGAACAGAGGGCCCTTTTCTATTTATTTCTTTTATTCTTTCATAATAGGCTTATCATGAGTGTTGGTTAGAGCAGGACACGTCTGAAAACTTTTTTTATTGGTTGGACAAAGGCGATGGCAAAAATGTCGACCTAGAGGATCGACCTCGAGCGCTTCTAGACAAACAGCGAGTTCAATACCTACAAGAACATGAGCGGGCCTATTATGCAGTCCATGCAATAGATGGGCTGCTATACTACAAAATCTCTGGTGAATTAGTCCATACACTTCCAGAATCAATCCAGCCGGAAGATGAGGTCGATGTATCAGAGATATTACCCGAAACGAATGAGAATGATGACGAAGCAACCCGCCTAGAAAAGAAACGAATACGGAACAAGTGTAAATACATTTACGTAACGGACCCGCAAGGGACGCTCTATATTGCTCAAAAGATCAAAGGACAATTTCATCATTCAAGCTTTTTGGGAGGTGGCACTGTTTGCGCTGCAGGAGGGATTGTGGTTAATCGCGGAAAACTAGTCAAGATCAATCCGAAATCAGGACATTATCGACCAGGCCAGAGACACTTTGATCGGCTACTGATGAACTTGAGAAATATGGGTGTCACAATGGAGGGAGTAAAGATCTCACATGGAATACTAGACAAAAATGATAACAAGGGTGCCAAAGGAAGAAAAGGATCGATAGGAAAGCGAGATGATATTAAGACAGGGGATGTGTCCTCTAAGGAAGGAGTAACAGAAATACTAAATGCAACTAATGGATTGACAGCGGTGATGCCTATTATGGAAGGAATACTATAAGCAGAGAGGGAGTTGTAGCCATAATCGATCGCGATAAACTTTCCCCGTACTTCTGAATAAAACAATGTACGCGCGCACAATCTTCGAATGCAACTGCTTTACACTTTATATGACTATGTATCATCACATTTATAATTTAACTGTTCAAATCGAGTTCCCGCACAGACTGCTCTGCTTTCAAAATCGTCACCTCAGTTTCTAAGGACACGATGCGACTCATACTCTTCGCCCGCTCTTCTGTCCTCAGCCTCCGTTCTTGCTGCAACATCATCTCCAGCTGCTGAATCTTGCTTGCAGACGCTGCTGCTGTTAGGCTGTTGTTTGTGATTGTCGCTGCAGCTCTGAGTGCCGGTGATGATGGTGATGATGAAGGCGGGGACGAAATATTTACAGTAGTAGCCGGAAAGGTTGTTGCCATACTTTCAACCGCAGCTCCGCCCCCATACTCTGCACGGTCTAAATCTAGCTTCCGGATCCTGTTCTTAAGCTCTGCAATCGTAGCTCTAAACCCTTCACGCTCCTCCTCCATCGCCAAAATTTTCTCGCGTTGCTCCTCAAGCTCAATCACTAACATCTTGAAATCCTCCGAGTCTTCAAACGCTACCATTTCCTCTAGTTTCTTTTCTTGTTCTTCCAGCTTCTTCTCCTGCTCAATCACTACAATCTCAAGCTCACGCTTAGCTTGGCGCAATGAAATCAGTTCAGCACGGTTCCATGGTGTATCCATCAAGTCCTCATCTTCTTCCTCATCATCGATTGCAAGGTGTTCACTCTCAAGTAATTCTAAAGAATCATCCTTGCCCTCGTCATGATTGCCGCCGCTTGAACTCCGTTGATGCGTAATGACTTGGTTAGAGACACCATTGTCGCCGCCTGCAACGATAGTTGGGTGGATCTCTTTGCTCAATCTTTTAGCGCTAGCAGTGCTGCCTGTTGCTCCATCTTGCCACATCAAACCATTCAAGTTCCTGATAGAGGCCCGTTTTTCAATCAAAAACTTTTCTCTCGGCTCCATTTCAACTCGTGCCAGTGTCCTTTCAATATCAACCGTTTCACCTTTGGCAGTCTTCTGGAGTACACTCTTCATCAGTGCCACCTTCTCCTGTTGGGCTTCCAGCTCAGACTGCAGTTGTCGAACGATCGTATCCTTTCTAGCCAGTCGTGTCTCAATCTCCTTCGGAAATTCCATCAGACTTCCATCAGCCGAAGTCTCGACCGTATATCGCCCCATCGGCACTTGACCACTGCTAGCAGCACCCGTTCTAGCGTCGATAGATTGGGATGTCAAGATCAGTTTAGTCAAATGATCGATACGCTCCTTAAGCGCATTCCTGACCATATTCATCTCAATCATTTCTTCCTCATGCTTGAGCCGCTCCTTCGCTAAAAGGTCCGAAAGCTCTACATGCTGTCCAGACCCATGAACAATGCCACCATCAGCTCCATCTGCTGCTTGAGCTGCCATCAATAGCAACTGTGCTCTGAGCTCACTGATTTCGCGACGGTACTTCTCTAACAACGCTTTGTCATCCATGACCTGATTGGTATGTGCTTTGGTGACCACCTTCTTAACCCGAGCTGCGAATTTAAGAGTATTATGCGATTCTTCTACATTCTGGAGCGCTGGGCTGATGGTACAAATGACAGACACTCGAGCATTACCGCTGAGGGATGATTGCAATAACCTTGTCAGTTTGGAGTCGCGATACGGGATATGCGTCCTATGAGTCCCAAAGAGATCATATATATCAGATTTTTTTTTTTTAAAAAAAAAAAAAAAAAAAAAAAAAGGCTTAGGATTTCAGGATATTAAAAACGAATTGACTGTTCCCTATGCACTTTAAACTTTCCCTTTATGATCTGCCAACTTTGAAATAACTGTGCCAAGAGCCAATAGTGATTTGTTAATAAATGCTCCTTCTTTGCGTCGCTCTATATCGGAAGAAGCCTTTTCAGATCCAGCAAGGTCAATCAAGTTGAGTTGTGAAACACGAACAGCACTGGGAGATTTTTGTCCAAAACTCATCTTTCGTCCTGTAGGGCTTAAGGGTGCAGTTGGAGCACGTTCTCTACTTTCAACAACCTAGAAAGAGTGGGGGATAAGCTCAAAAATTAACTACCGATCATAAAAAAGGTGCAGCACCCTGCAAACATTAAGATTGCTACTCTGACTTTAGCCTATGCTATGTACAATTTGGAAAATAGAATGTGACCTGCTGCTATGAGCATTGTAATCGGTGGAACTTGTATGCCTTTGATCTATAAGTTATAAGAACAATATTTCAGCATACGCTTAGTTTGAACTCAATAATTTCTTTTGATTGATTTTATACCCAGGCGCTTTTTTTTTTCCTTCTTTAAATCACCATACAATCTCCTCGTTGAATAATTCTCATGGCTTGACTTGGTGTGGTTACAATCTCTTCTTTTAGTGGACTGACATAGATCCCACCCTATTATGAAAAAGAAGAAGAAGCAACAAATGAGTCCACATGAGTCCAAGAAGGTTAGGACAATCGAATGAATAATCAGACAAACAAAAAAATGAAAAGAAAAGCTCATAGTGTATACCTTTCGATCCTCATGGATTCGCAGATCAATAGCCTCCGGGGAAAGTAAGTCACGAATGCTCTCTTTATAAATTTCCAAGTACGAAACGCGCAAGAGAAACTCACGTTCAGGGTTTTCGCGGATATATTTGAATATGTCTTCAACTGCGCGGCTGATTATTCCAGGTTGTTTCTCTGTTCCACTCTAAAACAATAAATCGAAACAAAGAAGGAAGGAAAAAAAAAAATTGAACATCTTGAACTATATAAGAGCAGGGCACTAAACCACATGGCAGCGCTTTAAACTTCATTTCACAAAATGTAACATACCATTGTCTAACATCATGCAGCGTTAAAACAATTAAAAGGTGTTAGAAACTAATTATGCATCTAAAATGAACTGTTCTATTTACTTATATCCCCTTCAGAGTGCTTGCTTACATATGTCTTTCCCGATGATGTTTGTCCATAAGCGAAGACCGTGCCTAAAAATGAGAAATTAAATCAGTATCAGAAACACATTGTTGGTCTCCTATTTTTCGAAAAGAGATTGTGCAGCTGGAAAAAAAAAATAGAAAGAACAAAAAAGCTAGTTAGCAGTCTTAATTAGGCTGTACCGTTAAAACCCTCCATCGTGGACTGGACCAGACTCTTTACGCTTGTATTGTAAATTAGCTCATTATCACTGCCGGTCAAGGCATGATCTATTTCATCAGAGTAAGAAAGCAAAAACGCAGTAAGTATCAAACATGATTTCAATTCAAAATAAACTTCGACTGCAATTTATTGTGTAATTTGTAACACCTCAAAACCCGCAAACCCATCATTTTTACCATAACTATAGTCAACTGCGGCCCGGCGTTCCCGCATTGAGTAGTCTTCCGAATAACTGATCCGTGAGTTATCATGGACTGCCCACACTTCCATGGGTTCTCTTCCTGCAGCCTTTAGCTCCGAGATACTAAAAGGTCTAAGTCTGACCGTAACGATGACATTTTCGGCAGCCCTTGATGTAGATGAATCCTCCAGGTCAACCCCTGCATTGACCATTGAGAGTGCCAAATTATTATCACGAGTGTTGTGAAAACTTAGGGGTGGGAGGACCGGCTTTTGAGAGACGGAAAGAGAGGATTTACGCGGTGTAGTCGTGATCGTGGCTGGCATTGAAGTCGTGTTAGTGGGTCGTGATACATATGTATGATACTGCACTGCGGCTACAGAAGCAGAAGAAACAGGAGAAGCATGTCTACTAGATGAATTATGCTGCTGTTGTCGACTTGGTGCGCGAGAAGACGAAGTAGAGGAAAAAAGAGTAGTACGGTGATTTGGCCCAGAGCCATTGTTAATAGTAGGTATATTTGACGTTGAAGGCGAAGACGAAGGGTGAGAGGAAGCATTTGAGGACGAGTGGTGATGGTGGGAATGAGGAAATCCCAGCCGGTCTGCTACGGATTTGAACATTGTCCAAAAAAAAAAAAAAAAAAAAAAAAGAGTGGAAGCTATACAAGTGTAATGAGAAGAGAAATGAAAACGAATAGGCGCAATAAGTGAATGGAGTGAATGTTCGAAAAAAAAAAATGTGGAGTAAAAATAAGGGGAAGTATAGAGTTCGCTGAAATAATTCACTTCTGCCCCCACACGATTTGGATATTCGTTTTTCACATTCACTCCTCACCCTCCCAATAATCATTTTCAATTATTAGTGAGGTATCCAGGGGATCGTCGTATCTGAAGACTTTTATTTGTATTGAAAACAAGGATCCATGCAGTCAGGTAACTATAAATGGGTGGCCACATTTCTGGGATCGCAAATAAAGTGGCATCTAATAATCAACCACATCCTGCACACAGTCTTTGAAGACTTATAGCACGGCCCTACTTGGTTCGTTGTGCGCAAAGATCATCCATCCTTTCTTTTCAGGCACCTCTTGTCGACAGCGCACCGTCACCCAAAAATAGCGTCTTCCCACGTGATGTGCTTCGATGCACGTGCTAAATCACGTGGAATAGTTAGCTTTATATATAGAATTTACCAAGACTTGGCCGACTATACCGGATTTGGATCCGGTTGGTCAAGTTCTGGTGGCCTAGAGGTAAGGCGTTGGTCTCCGAAGCCAAAGATCGCGGGTTCGACCCCCGCCCTGAACGTTTTTGCTTTAGGATTAATCTATTTGGCAGCCCATTGCCAAATATAGTCAACTTTCAAGACTCTCTTTGGCAGCCTACCCAGCATTATTTGGCCTCTAACTATTTTTTTTTTTTTTTTTTTTTTCATTCCTAGGAACCGTATATGTATATAACGCTCATACTTCAAATTAATAAAGCTCCCGTCTTCTACGTCATAGTTATGCGTAGTGACATTGTCTTGTCTCATTTAGAAAACTAATGACTTTTTTTTTCAAGTAGGTCGCTCATACAGTTTTGGAAGTGCCATTTGGAGATCAATGCCTATGAGAGGTTTTCGCTCGGAGCAAACGCGTCTCACCTGCTACCTAGACGTCTTCAATAAATCATTCCCTAACCGTGTACAATGAACGATGTATTTCCAACACAGACTAAAAAAGTTTACGGTTTTGGTGAGGATGACAAAACCGAAATATTGAATGTGGAACCCACTCTTCTGTACTTCGATCGTATCCTGAGTCATCGCAAATACTGCATGTCCTTGTTCTAGGGGCGCTATCAGTAACAACGAATGAAATAAGGTGAGAGAAAGAAGAGAAATTCAACTTTAATAGAGGACGGATAGTCTCATTCTTTCCATTCTAAGCTCGCACTCAGCTTTGTTATCCACTTGCAATCTTGGGCGAAGTCATTTCCTTCAGACAACTATAAAAGAAAATAATAATAATGCCGACGAACGTGTGGAACGTGCAGCGGCCATGACAATATAAAAAATATATAAGATACAATATAAAAAATATATCTGATACAATAAATAAAAGCAATGAAAGCAAAGGCCCAAAAGGAAATGGAGGAATTTTAGGACAATAAAACAAAGAGAACAGGTTCACAATTTAAATTTCCAGTGCATTGTCCACCAACAACACCGTTTCTTCTTCCTCCTCCTCAGTCAGCGCTGGTAACAAGCGTGCTCGTGAGGAGCCAACGCCAGTATCAGAATTTTCACCTACTCTTGCTCCTGCGGTTTTGCCGGTTGAAGGATATGCGATTGAGTCATCAGGTAAACCCTCTCCCGTAAAACGTGCATGAGCTGCGGTCAAATATGATGAGGGGCGCAGCAACATCCACGAGATTCTTCAGGAGACCACAGAGTGCGAAGTATTTATGGAGACGCATAATGTTAAAAGAAGGTCTTCATATGAGATCGAAGTGCTGCCGGAACGCATTCTTATAAATACGGTCGACGCCTTCGAGGCCATGGAAAGCCTGGCTCGGCGGATAGGGAGCATCAACAATGTCGTGCAGAGTAAATGTGTTCGAAGAATCTCCTATCTTACTTATCTCCTGCTGTGGAATATTATCAGACAGGCAAGAGGATACGTGATAATAACATGGAGAAGCTGCTTGATATAGCTAAACTGCAAGCAGAAACTGGAGCCAAGAACGCCGATACTTTGAAGGTGGTGTCTGAAGCAATAAAGCTTTCTGCAGGAATACATGCGTAACGTATAGTGTTCCACAATAAAGATTCGTTTGCTTTATTATTATTTATCATTGTTGGTTTTAGATGTCGTCGTTGTACGCTATTTTGTACATGACTATCGTTGTTTGTGCGTACGAGTACGCCGTATGGAGGGACTAGACGGTTTATTGATAGAAGGCTTGGGTTTGGCATAGAAGTCTGCCCAATAGTCGCTTATGCATTGTCTTTCAATAAAATGTTCTTTTGCTTCCCAAGTGTTATCGGAATGCTCATAGCCTTTCCATTTGACCAGATACTGAAACGGTAGTTTGCTGTAATCGGATTACAAAATGAAATCTTAACAATTTAAATTACAAAATTTGTATTCAATAAGTATATATGTGACTGTGTTTTCGCACCAATTGTAATCCTGCTTGTAACCTCTGCAAATACCTCCCAGGCTATACTGGGAAAAAAAAAAAAAAAAAAAAAATGTCTCATGCATTCATGCATTCCTTTTCTTCCTTCTTCATTGCTACACCCAACACCTTTCCAAACCCTTCTAAACCGAGTAAGCTCTCCTTCCCACTCACTCATTTACTTTCTCGGCGTTCCTGTCTCTTGTCCCCGTAACCCCTTTAGAAAAAAAAAAAGATGGATTCAATAAAACGCAATACCAACACCCTCTAAGAGAGTAGGAGTGCTTCTGAGCAAAGGACCCATTATGTATCCCATTTGCTTAGAGCCGTACGCCGACCCTCTATGGCCTCAGTCTCACGCCTTCTTTCTTTATTTATTTATTTTTTTTTTTTATATCAGCAGAGCTAGAAACAGATTATGAACGTTACTTTTGAACCAGAACAAAAGAACGTCGTCCCAGGACGTTCTGCAACTGACAGTTGGTGCGGGATATCCTCTATCTATGTTCAAGAAATTTATGAAGATCTCGTGGAGCAGGAGCTATAAGCATCTGAGTGCTGTCTCCAGGACACAGAAGCTAGTTGGCGCGCGTAATCGTCTGTGTTTTGCATTTAATCATTTTATGATCACTCGGGGACAAAGTATACGAGATGCCTTAGTGAGCCACTTATTTCCCCACCACTTTGCGACTGCTGGAAATGGACACCAGTTCGCACTTGGGATTGTAATAGCAATCCCTCAAGGAAAAATGAACAATGATCATACGCTCCATTCTGTATTTATTCGTAACAAGGACGTAGAGATTTGCCCTGTTGGATGCCTCGCTTTTTATCTATTCGAGCAGTGGATGGTACGTATTGGCTGCTTCTATGGGTTGCTGTTGAAGATTAACTCAGCATATAAGCTGTCTATTAATATTCATCCATGATTAAAATACCCCTTTACCTTACACAACAGACGAAAGAATCTACTCCAAATTTCCGCATGCATGACTGGAAATCCCAGTACCTTGTACATGCCTCTGACAAATACAAAGCGATGGATGCTGCGACTCTCTACAGGCAAGTGAAATTATCAGAAATGCAAATACGCCATTACATGAAGTTTTTGTACTCTGTTTCCTAACCAATAGCATAGCCATACTCAGATCTCTAAGCGAGGTGATGAAGCTAGCGCATTACACATCATCCAAGGTTACTCATAGTGGCCGTAAGGCTGGGGCGCAACATGCGCAAGCCAATGGGGCTAGCATCGAAGATATTGCCCAACATGGTAATTGGAACCATCGCCGCTTGGTAACGCATTACCTTAGTCCGGTAGCGCAGACTGTACCATTTAAAATGGCCGGATTTCTCCACGAGAATGAGGATTTCTGGCTTCCGCGGAACACCGTTATACCGCCTGTTGAATTACAGAAGCAAATCTTTCCATTCATTGAGGAGCTGTTTCCAGACAATGTCGATTGGGCCAGATGGATGGAGAACGTTATGATGGATCGTCCCGAAGATCTGAATCGTCCTGACAATGAGTCAGTACCTTATCCAGCTGAGTACATTCCAGCCATGCGAATCATGCTTATCCTAGCCCACTTGCGCAAGGTTATTTTACAAGATGCAGTTGCTCTGATGGCGTGCAATGGCGATCCATTGTGTATCTACAGCCAGCACCACGTTTTCACTAGTAACCCTGTGTTTTCGTCGCAACTGTTCCAAGAGTTTTCTTTGCGACTTCACGATGCCATGCAGAAGACACAATCACCAACAAACGACAGTCTCCGTTTCAATGCTCCAGTCATCCATCAAGAGCTTCAAGCCATCAAATCGAGCGTGTCATCTTTGGATCATTACGTACGTGATGATTTTATGGGCGCACTCCAAGCTACAGCGGAGAATAGTAATGCTGGCTGGTCTAGAACATGCAGTCATATGCATCGTGAGATGATAACCATCGTACAAGGGCTTCAAACTGTAATGTCGAACCTTACGAAGACAACCGCCAGGTCTTTTGGGCATTTAGCTAGTGATATGGAGAACGAGCATCGCATTCTGACGCAACAAGAGCAGCGTCAAGCGAAAGAGCAAGAACAACAGTTGAATGACCTTATACATCATATACCTCCAAGGCAGCATCTCCAGGAGCAGCCGCGGGGATTTGAACAAAGGGGGATGGATGCTTTGGAGCAGCAACCAGAGCAGGATGAGCGACCAGGCCAAGACGAGCAACCAGGCCAAAATGAGCAACTAGACCAAGTAGACCCCGAGGTGCAGGAACAAGAGGAAGATGGAGGGATAAATGAAGCCATGGAAACAATGAAGTTGGAATGTTTAGCGGATAAGATTGCAGAGACTTACTTGCAGCTCCCAATTGACCAGGTCAGAGCTGCAGCCCCAAATTTCTCTATGTTGTCAAGGGTCACCCCTCTTTTTCCTCTTTGGGATGAATGGTTTACGGCCCAGGGGGCAAAGCCATCGATTTGGAGTTTGAATAGGTTCCAAAAGGACTGGCGCAAAGGCTGGAATCCTAATCTTAGGAACCAGTATATGCTCAAGCGAAGAATTATCTTTGCTACTCTGGCTGAGGTCCTGAAGACTGAAGGACCAACACTGAACGACAGAGTTATAAAGGCAAAAACGACAATGGATACTGCAATCAGGCAAGCTGGGTCCTCAAACGCGTACTTTAAGTCTATCCAAAAGAAGAAGGGCAAATAAAAAGCTATGGTTTTGATGTACTCTCCAAAGTGCACCGCCGTACGAATTTTTTATACTCATGATAATATATATTTTTGAAAACAACACTTTATTCCGCAACTGGTTTAAAGGTTCTATACACATCTAACAACAGTGCTGCTTTTTCTTGCAAAAGCTTGTTACGAGGCGAGTCCACATTAACTGATTCCAGTTCAGTGAGAACCGTTCGGAGCTGTCGTTCTGACATCTCTAGCGTCGACTCTGGACGGTCAGTCTCTGTTGCAACTGAAACGACAGCAGCCGGTGCACGTTGCGAGGCCCTAGCTAACGCTTCTAACCGTTGCAATTCCGTGTTTTTGATCAGCCTGAGGTCACGACGCTTCAGCTGCTTGATCAGCGATGGTTCATGAAGCCCGAAAATCTCAAATTTGCCACGCGTCACGGGTTTGCTGGACAAATCGCGTTTTAGCACTCCCTCTAGAAAGAGGATCTTGCGAGGACTCCCTTCATCGCCATCCTGATAAAGCTCACTGTCTTCCCGCTCCCTGAAAGTACAGAATGGACCCTCAAGAAAGAGCTTCTGGATTTCGTGTATATTTTTGGTGGGACGTTCCCATGGCACATAGTGGAACGCTAGGGCAGCAGGTGGACCTTCTAGGGAAGGTGAGGTCTGGCGACTTGCGCTCTTGTCGTTTTCCAATTCCTCACGAGCGCGTTTTTTGCCAGCAACTTGGCTGGTGGAAGAGGAAGCAGTGTTGTTAGAGGAAGACATAATTTAAGTAATATGAAAGCGGGTAGATAGATATAATGACGTGGTTTTGTGAGATAGATTAGTTAAAGAGGAATGAAAGAATGAGAAGCAAAATGGACTTCAATTTATTGTTCTCACCTTTCCTTTTGTCAGCTTCATCCTCATTCATTCCTGACATTACAAATCAACCTTTTCTTGCATGGCGTGATCTCATTTGCGCCAATCAGCATTAAAGGTGAAAAAAAAGGTGCCTGAGTACCTAGAAAACTTCATAAAAATAGCCTAGGTATACAGTGCATTTTTTGGGACGCTGAATGCATGATACGTAAGTGGTAGTGCAATATAATCGATGGCCAGTGCACGTGATACCAAATAAATTTATTCATTTGTAATTTCTGTAAAGGTCATGTGCACTACACTGCATAGCGTTAGGAATGGAGTCATCAGGTCGATGGCTGATGATGCGTTCTATTTCATAGGTTTCGATACCCTTATAATCATCTAAGACTAATTTGAGCCGTGAGGGTGCATAGTAGCAACCAAGAATAGCACCAGTATTGTCTTTCAGGAAAGGGGAGCCGCGTGAGGTCCGATTTGTCACCGTGTATGGCCCTTCGTATCGAGGGGCAGGTTTGTCTGCTCTGATTGGATCGAGAGTCATGGCTTTAATACCATCAGAGAACTCGCTGTGGAGCACAGCAGCATTGAAGTGCTCAATTATTTTTAATTGAGTCGTTTTGGCCTTCTTACGAAGAGCAGGAAACATGGCTTCTGTCAAATATTTGAGCCGTTCAGGACTCATTAGTACTCCTTTGTTATTAATGTAATTGCTGAAGCCATTGACTTTCCTAGCAAAGAATAAAGAGAATGGGGAAGAGTTGTGCAGATGAATAATCCTGGTTCTCATAGACAATTGAATATGCCTATCCCAAAGTTTAGTGCGGTCTTTAACCATTTTACGGATCATTACATGCGGATTTAACATGGTTTTCTACTACACCATTTCATCTAAGACGATAAGGTGTTGTTAGCCAATTACCGATATATAACTGAGTAGTCATGACACGAATTACTTCATTCGTGAATTCTTTTCCATTTCTGATTGTAATACACTAGAAAAGTCAATGTCCATGAATCATTTGAATACTGTCTTCACCACAGTGTAAGCTGATTTGTCAAGGATTGCATCCAGCAAAACAAATCTTATGCAAACTCCTACGAGGACGAGAAGGCAAGAGTTTTTATATTCAGACTCAACGAATCGACCAGCAAGATCGATTACCATATGTTCTCCTGGCAGCTGGGCATGGATCGCCTTCATAATATGATGCCCTTTTCTAATGATATTCATTCGTTGGCATTCATCGCATCTTTTAATGAAATTTGAGCAATCCTCAGCAAGCTTTGGCCAGGTTTGATCTCGATTATGGATGAATTTCATCATGAAATTTGTGTCAATGTGACCCACTGCATGCATACTATGCAATATATCACTCGTCTCTTTGTTCTGTAAGATATGCATACTGTGTATGCTATAGTTATACCTTCTTGATCTTTTGTAGCTTCCTCTTTGAACAGGACAGCAGGTGGGAATAATCGTGACAGTACACCGGGTAAGATAGTGGCTCGTAAAAGGATGATTGAGGATAGTACCTTACCAATTGGTCATCACCACATTCAGGTTTAATTGTGAATGGATATACATTAATGTACGGTGATCCATATATATATATCTTTTTTATTTATGACAATCCGCAACTTTTTATTAATTTACTAGATGGTATATTTCATTACAGGGATATTGGGTATGCTAGTTATTTTTAGTCTCAAGAATACCGGCGGCCACTCTTTCGTGGCACTGGTGGAGATGTAGTTGGTATATTCGCGCTTTTAGGGCTTGTAGGTGATCTAAGGATAGAATCAGTGCGCGTTAATTGTTGCTGTGATGGTTCCGACTCGATCTGGAACTGTACTTGACGATCACGACGGCTATTAGTGCGCAATGGGATCGTCACTTCGAGTTGTGGCGGCTTTGTTGATACCTGTACTTTCTGCTGTTGTTGTTTTAGCTGTCGTGACATCTCCTGCGTTTTTAGGCTCTGCTTTCGACTCAGGGCCTGGAGTATTGGACCAGCTGTCAAATCTTCTGAATTATAGAATCCCCGCGAAGCAGATGTCTGACACTGTGTGGCTGAGTTAGCGTCGGCCGCAGGTTTTTCTTCCTGTATCCTCATAGCGAAGCTAGGTCGACGTTCTGTAGAAGAAGGCGGTTGAGTTGGGGCATTGATAGGTGTAGTATTAATGATGCCATTACTTGTGATAATGGGGATGGCGGAGTAAAATGACTCCAGCTCAGTGTTAGGGTAACGAGAGGTATGCAAGATCGATGATGGCCATGCTGGCCACGGTTCCGCCCCCTCCGCTACAAGCTGAGCTCGTTCTTGAGTCATTTTCATAGACTTTGGTGTTTGAATATCCTGTCCTATTGAAGGCCTATGAATAGTATCGATTGTAATGGAGCCCTTTCTCAAGCTGCTCCTAAATGTGCCAGCAGCTGGAGACGGTGACGTAGGAGTTGTGGGTGATGACGGCATCGAGGATTCAAGCTTATCATTATCATAATGGACTACTGACTGTGCTAGAATATCATGGCTATTGTAAAACCCCTGATCTGATCCTAGGCCCCCTGAGTAAAAATCATTGTCCTTAGTAGTTCTTTGTTGCTTCGTTTGATATTGTTCGTCTAACGGATGCTCATGGGCTTGACTGAGGTTTAGTTCACGGTCTCCTTTTGTATTACCGTCCGTGGTAAGAATAGCAGAGTTTCTATTCCCGAATAGTTGTGTCCTTAGATCTTGCCACAGCTCCACCTTAGTCCCAAAAATAAGGCCAATGATGGTCCCTAAAATGGCCGGCATTACCTCTGCTAGGGCTGCCCATGGGAATGATGGCACATAAGGGCCAGCTATTGAGGCACATGCTGCTTGGGCAGCTTCTCCAGCGATGATTAGTTGATCCGCGGTTGGAGTTAGTGAGAGTCTACCTGCCTGGATAGAGATCATGGCTTGGCCTTCTAGGCACTTTGTCCATTGCGTGAACCAGGGTGTTGTGGGCTTCACAATTGCGAGCTTTTTTGCCGCAGTGAAGTAAAAAAGCGAGTAAACCATATCAACAGCCAAGATGAATAAAGCAAATAATCCTGGACGCCATTGCTGTTTAAGAAGACGTGAAATATCGCGTGCCGTCTGAAGTCGACGTCGTCCTGCAAAAATGGTCTTACTGCTTTGTGAGTCGCTGAAGTCATATGAGGCGGAGTCATTAAGCGATACTGTGTTTGCTTTGATACTTGTCTATTTTTAATAATAACAATAATATATAACATTATTATTATTATCATTATTATTATTATTTTTTTTTAAAAAAAAAAAAAACATAATACAAATACAATATCCCCTTGCCTTGATCATAAAGATTATGGTTCCTAGATGTAAAATCGCTGCGATACAAACAACGACAGATAACGGGTAAAAGAACAAAGGACTAGCAACATCAGAGCTCACAAAGCATACAGAACCGAAACCTGGATTCTCGATTTTCTTTGAGACTACGACGGGGATCACGGCTGACAGTGGCAGAAAAAACGTTAAGACAATTAGTTTTGTCAGGTGTGACTCAACCACCAAAGATTGATATACTGTTAATAGGTGAAGGTTGGCGATCAGTAGTAGCGCGAGACAGAGCACCACCCAAATGATATACACTAATGCAACCCCTGAGAAGAGAATAAAAGACATGCGTGAGGATGATGGAAACTCTAATAGGAATGAGGCTCAAAGCAAATATATCACAGTCAACTTCTTTTTTATTCTTATTTGATCTACCTTGCAGTCCACACAACCAGGAATTGGACATGGTGGCGATTTCATAAACATTTTTGCATAAAAGATCATCTTTTTGGTATAACCAAATCGTCCCAATACCCTCCCAAGGCACCAACAAGACAGTGAAGATGAGCACAATTAAATGTGGATGTTTCCTTCGACTTGGCAGGATAATGTAGCATATTGACATGAAGCCACATGCTGTTGCAGATATTGCTCGAATGATACTAGTCAACATGTAGATGGTCCTTAGCTTCCCAGGCTCATAAAATACAGATGATGCAGGACATGGAATACAGCACTGCCCCTCGCATGACGACGAGGAGAGCTGAAGAGAGTTAGGAATTAGTGGTGGAGGACATGAAATTAAAGCCGGATTCCTCGTGTTGGTGGCATTGCCATAACTGCTTTCTTTCCCAGGGTCTTCTCCAGCACTCGTTGTTGGACTGGCCAGTGCTGGCGTCGATGTTGGTGGGATGACGCTTGTGCCTGTAGTAGCAGTCGTAGATTTCAATAGCGTTGTGATAGTTAGGGAAGGACGTTGGCCAGTTGGTGTGGTGAATGGTGGTGATGCTGCTGATGAAACTGCTGAAATTAAAGTAAAGACTATAACTAAGATTACAGTCTGGAACGATGTCCTCATTATTCTGCCTGATTTGAAAGGGATCTATGTGGGAGGATGGATGAAGGGCCGGATCTTATAATACTGACGGGTCGTATCTCAGCTTTAGTCGCTAGTGTTTCTTACGCCAACAAGGAATTTTAGTGTCATTAATCAGTGGTGGTTTACAGAAGAAGTAATGTGGTGTGATGAAGAAAGGGAATGTGGAGAGGAGTAAAAGTAGAGTGAAGTTGTGGGAACAAGACAAGCACAGGTAAGTAAAAAACAGGCACAGGCCAAAAGATTGGCAAGGAACTACAGCGAATGAACAAATGAAAAAAAGACCGATGCCTGGTGCTCAAGGCATCTTTGGGCCCGGGGTCGGACATTGAGAGAGAACGTGCATGGATTAAATGTTGGTTGAAACTTTATTTCATAGTCCAATCTCTTTCCTCAGCGAATATATTCTAAAGCCGTTAAGATGAGAGCTGTTTTTTTTATTGTACGCAGCAGGGGACCCTTCCATTTCTTTAGTGCACCGAATCAGCGCCCATTTTCCTTAATGTACTGCAGTGCATTCATTTACATTCATCTATTAGTCTTAAAGTCACATTGGCACTTATGCATATGTGTCAGAATATGCGTTGTGTTATGTTGTTGGTTGCGCATCACTAATAAAACAGTGTCATTTTTCTAGTTAATTTTTTTTTGCACCCAGTTCAGATAATAAAAAGAAAAAGTTGAAGGCATTTGTGTCCAACCCACTCTGAAGCAACAGTATAGGAGCTTTGCGCAAGAGCAGAAAAAGATGGTGATTGCTCTTTTAATTGGAACCCATACCACCAATGGAGCCTCGTTTAATAGTAAGATATAATGCTAAAAGCACTGTCCTTTTTCATGAATGTCTTTGCTCTGATCGCCAACTGAGTGGACGTAGTATCAGCGCTTTTTTTTTTTTTTTTTTTTTTTGAAGGGCATATCCACCCTTTTTTCTGGCACAAGAACTTCACTTCAACTAATCACTCAATCCAAGAATGAAAAAAAAAAAAAAAAAAAAAAAAAACCGCGTTCTTTCTCAAATTTTCCGTCACTTTTAGTAAATTAGTTGAGTTGCACAAACTTATTAATCATGTATCCCAATGCATAGAGTCGTCCAAGCGCAAGATGCAAAACAAACTCTCCGTCATTCATGATTATTTATTTATTTACTGTTTGTGGCAGGAATGTGACTGAAATAGGGGTTGAGTAGATGAGTTGTTTTTGCTGTTGCTCTTTGTTTGGCTCCGAGAGTTTTCGTTGATGCAGGCTATTTTGCCTTGCAGGGCTCTTCCGAGGTATAGCTGGAGGCGATAGGCTTTTGGTTCGCAGATCCAATGTACTTGGGGTTTTTATCGGCCTGCCTCTTGCATAAAAATTAGAGATATCCTTGGTATGACTTGCACTGCCGGTGCTGTTATTTCGTTTCACTGAATCAGGACTCTGTTTCTTCTGCCAAGTTTTACTAGATCCTTTGACAGATACTACAGCTGCTGTAGCTCCTCCATTCCCAACGCGGCCATTGATGCCACTTATACTTTCTCGCGAGGCTACCATAATTTTGTCTGTGCTGTCATTCCAGTTATAAAAGGCCATGTTTGTTGATGTAGGAGGGGCCGACGTCGTCATTGCTGCTGGTGCAATTGGAGAAGGTTGAGGTTGTACGCTTGTCGCTGAATCCGGCAAAGATTGCCTAACTGCAAATGGCATAGATAGCTGATTGGAGGGCTTTGGTGGCATTGGTGAAAGAGATGTCTGTGCAAACATTGGTGAATGAGTCGGGCTGGAAAGGAATATGGGGGATGATGCTTGCTGATGGTTAGCTCTTGTTTTGATACTAGCGCGTGGCACTGGGAGTGGGACAACAGGCTGATCCACATAGCGATCACTGCTGTCATTCGCGACCAGATACGCCTTTACTGGATTGGTCAGCGTTTGGGTATCGATGGTCCATGCTTTATTCTCCTGGGCTGATGAGTAGTTACCGAGAATATCGCCTAAATGTGGGTTCTGAACGCTGCCTGTGAGGTAGTGTGGCGGTTCTGTACTGGGCAATGAGGTAGACGCTATATCTGCTTTGGACCCATAACTCAAATTCCTCTGTAAATCAGTTTCTGGCAAACCGTACTCCTTATCGAAGAGATCGTCCATGTTGTGCTGTTGCGCAGCCTGGTTGCTATGGGGGCTATAATCCAGGTTGACCAATCCATTGTGTCCTTTAAGGTGATCAGGCAGAGTATCATTATATCCAACACGAACTCCCTTCTTTATATTAGGATCATTGTATTGATATGAGCTGGGGTTGTTGTAGCGAGGACGCTCCATGTCTGGTGGTTTCACACCGTCGTGCGACCTTTGTCCGCGATTGCCTTTCCCCAATTTGCCACGACTAAGAATGTTACTGAGCAGGAAGCCCCAATCTGACCAAAACTCTGCTTTGGTAATGAAGACCAGCGCTACAATAATGCCAATCACAGCTAGAAGCATCTCGGCTACAGTGAACCATGGGATAGACGGCAGATGTGATGCAACTACTTTGGCACAGATGGTCTGTACTTCATCAGGGGGCAACATCTTTTTTCCGTGTTCATTGACGCATTCCAGCCAACCCGCAATCCAATCTGTGTCTTGCGCCAGGCGGCGAGCCTCTATGAAATAGAAGAGCCAGAATACTGTCAGAGAGGCTAACACTGTTCCAACCATTAAAGCAGGGCGCCATTGGCCACGGAGGAGTCGTTTGGCTTGCATGGTCGTAGTGATTCTCATTTTCGCACTTGATGACAGCTCCGACAAGCCAGCGTCAAGATTAGAAGTCAAAATTGCTAACTGAAATACAAATTAAAATAAGATTCTTGATAAGTTTAAGATAGTTTCAAAGCAGACATCAAAAGTATTTGAATCCTTACATGGACCATCTTGGCGACCGTAAAGGCATGGGCCAATATGCCTGGATATATATAAATGGCGATCGGGTAAAACAGGTATGTGTTGAGGTTTTCTGTGCTGACGAGGCAGCTGAATCCGATGCCCGGATACTGTGACAGATTCTTAACAGCAACAGGTATGGCAAACGCTAATGGAAAGATCCAACAAAAGCCTGTGAGCCAGCCATAATAGCGATCAATAATGTCACTCCGCCACACAGCCAGCTAGAAGCCGGGGTCAATTGAAAAAATAAAAATAAAAATAAAAAATAGTAAGTGCCATGGATCTGCATGGTGTCGCTACTGTGGTTCATCACTAACCCCTTGCACCACATATCAGTCTATACTTGGCAAGCAGTAGCTGAGTCAAGTAATAACGAACATTGCTTGTGCCTTACCATATGCAATTTGTAAATGAGCAGGGAACACCAGAGTGAGCAGGTCTGAGTAAAATAGATGATCAGCACGCCCTGAATGCCGCATAGCTTCGAGTTTTGTCCTGTGGAGTGTTCGAATTCATTGATACAGGCATTAGATATGCCAGGCATAATATCAAATGAAACGTACCAGAGTGATAATGATACTGTCAAGAAGAGAACTGAAATGTGTGGCTGTGACCTTTTTCCCGGAAGGAGCAAGTATGAGAGTGCCATGAAGACAGCGAAGACCAATGAGACCTGACGGGTCACATAAGCTATATACAGGACATTTTCCACCTTGTTTGGCTCATAGAAGCTGTTAACCGCCGGACATTTGATGCAGCATCCTTCCATACATGTCTGTATACTGAGGTTATGTGTGTTAGGGATCAATGGGCCAGGGCAAATATGTGTTCCTTGGCCGGGTGCCGGGGGAGAAGGTTGGGATATTGATGGTGGTAATGAAGGAGGGGTACTGGTTGGGAGAAAAAAGTTGGTAGTAGGTGTGGTTGTATTTACATCAGCAGTCATTGTAATGGTACTAGCACTAATTGATTGTTGGGCTAACGTGAACGTAACGGCTGCCAGTAGTGCGCACAGAGTCAACGTACGTCTAGGTAGTGATAGCATCATTTTGTGTAGTGAAATTATAAAAAATATACAAAAAAATAATAAAATAAAAAGGGTATTGCTATGGTTTTCTGTTGATGGCTAATGAGCAAGAGATTTGGCGCAATGGAATGAGAGAATGAACAAGGAATGAAGTTCTCAGTTTTGTGGAGTGGACAAAAACTTAAACGCCAAAAAAGTATGTGCAAAGCAAACAGACAAAATGTTCGTTCAATAGCTTTGCTGATATTAAAATAGTGCAAAATAAAGGTAAGAAAGCGGAGGATTTGCTCGCTGAGAAGATTAAGAGAAGAGAAAAGAGGAGGATGCACGGCTCACCGAGGAGACAAAAAACTGGATGTTGTAAAAAGGTGGTAGGAAAGAAGTCTAAAGGGTGGAATGATTTTATACTGGATGACAAACAAATAATAACATGGCGCGAAGAAAGTCGACAACAGAGAAAGAAAAGTGGGATGGAGGCTCTTTCTACTTGTTGCAGTACACACTCAAACTTTGCAAGAGGGCATAGGACAACTAAACGATGTATTGCATGATTATTTGTAGACTCTATTTTCGAGCATGCATTCCTTGCTTGCCCAAATCACTTCAACATTAATAATATTTATGCACCTTTGATCTTTTTACACTTGCAATTGATGGTTCCACCAACTGCTCGGAGTCAAAAGCTCATGGTGGCACTCCATTCTTCTATGCGAATCAACAAACAAACAAAGATTCAAACAACAGCAACAGCATATACCAAGAAAATTGATTTATTCATTCGACAAATACACGCGCCCCTTTTATCGTTTTTGATTTTTGTCGTCTTTGGCACTCACGGTTGATTAAACCCAGGGAATCAAACATTGACTACATAAAATAAACATACAGCCTGCAGGTATAATTTTCACTCCACATGGATAATTCATATTGCTTTATAAAATTGCACCAATAATACAAGGAAAGCGCCTTGCACCATTTTTCTCCATGTAGTTTTGCACTTTCTTTTTAAAAAAAACATTATTATACTCTCAAGTTAGGTATATATTAGGGCAATGAAGCGTGTAGCATTGTCTCGTACGTCTATAATTCGAGTCAATCTCAATAATTTCTTTTGCCTTCAATTCATTATGATTAATGTAATGTGCTCACATTGAGGAAAAAAGCCCATCTTTTGCAACGCGAGCACAGCACATTCGACTATTTTGAGGACATGTTCCAGCCTATTCATGTATTCTGTCCACGTATCATGCACATACCCAATATCACAGCCTCAAAAAAAAAGCAATTCATTAAATGAAACTGAGCACACACGTCGGCAACCAGATTGACAAAGTGCAATTGAACTGACGTTGTACTGTACGCTGATCATAAGTATCAGCGTTGTTAATAGGGGCACATCAAAAAGGGAGAAACTAATTTCCCTCATTATATGATGTATTAGTCTAAAAAATAATCGGGATGGATGACGAAGAAGAGTCTATGTAATGATGTTCCAGTGTATTCCTCTTTCTACTCCAATCAGACACAGCTTCCGCCAGTCAGCTTTGCAAACCTAGGAGAATATATTCGATAAATATTGGTCAACAGAGACGGCGACATGCTGCACACTAATCGAGGTGTATCATGTCAATTTATTAATATGATATTGAATGGTGGAGTGGTGCTAGACAGATGCGGAGGGTAGGCCTGGTGTTACTTAGGCAAATAAAGCCTTGCAGTAATGATCCATATCCTGAAGACTCTTAGTTCATTTTAGGTTTTGCGCTTCTAATTCACCTGTAAGGGCTCGAGAGCCACAGAAGCCATTACCTGCTCATAGGTATGTATAATAAATATGGATCGCCCTTACGGACCAGTAGTGTTCGGGGCTCCTTATACCCAACAATTACAGAGAGACCTCAACTTTTCCATACGTTTATAAAGGCTCATGGCCTCGGTATCCGACAGATGAACTGCTGTTGCCTCGTTCTTTGCATTTCCAGTATTAATATGCGATAGAGGTCCTTCTTGTTGCGGCTGTATGCGGCTGTTAGTGCAAAGGGGCACCAATAACTGCAGCCAACTTGAATTATTATCAAGAGCAGCACCGCGATGCGATGATATCTATTGTAGGTGTCACAACCGCGGCTTTTGCACATATCTTTGAGAGTGCATGCTGCTATAGGTCGTGGAAGAGGCCAGGTCTGATTAGAGAGGTCCGATTGGTTATCACGGTTTCCTTTGACCAACAAGCTAATAAAGCCACTCCCCGATATGCTGCACTAATGCGTCGCAGGCCATGTCACCTCCAGGGAAACAAAAATGTAATAATATTAAGGATAAATGCTCGTTATCCTATATACGAACTAACTCCATCACTACACTGTCAGAAGTCGTACCTTTGGTTCAGCCTAAGGAGATCGAGCCTCAGCAATATAGGCTTGAATATGCAAGTAAATCTTCACTCAGACGCAACCTGGCCCTTGCAGTTGTCAGTGTCCTTGAGCAATTGTGGGATATCTTGGACTCGCATCCAGCTTGGGAACCAGGGCCAGGTATATGCTCCGATTTGGGCTCTGATAAAGTCATGACTATGTCTCACGCGTTTGTCGAGAGCTAATTCCATCCTTGATCTTTTACACGAAAATCAGTGAAGATACCGGTGGCTGCAGAAGTGGAGCTAAACAAACAGAGAAGGCGCCAAGCAGGCCTACAGGAAGATTTCATTGGTTATAAAGATAATTCAGGAACCAGTTTAATTGTTAATCGACAAAACCTATAGGAATGCAATGAGCCTTGAAATATCTGCTAGTGTAAATGATCCAAAAATTCAACCTCTATTTTGGGAGTACCCGCTATATGTGTATATAGATATTCTGGTAGATGAAGGAATAAGAGGGAACTAATCAGCTGATTAATAGTAAGGCGTCCTTCGTATGGACATTGACTCTGTCGACAGTCCATCCCAGACGATCAAGTATACGAACTCATTCAATGTCTTTCGTTCTATCGACCAAGATCCTGCCCAAATGCCTCCTCATGTTTCAGGAAGGAAATACAAGTATTGAGAGCGGTATCCGTTCAAGACCCGTTCCCGAAAGCTCGAGCATGCCCCCCCAGAAATCATGAAGCAATACAAATGGAAATAGCATAAAGGCAATATCAATGCGAATGCTCCTGACTATAACAAGTAGCAGAAGAAGAAGCAGAAAGAGAAATCGACAAAGCTACGAAAAGCGGTGGATGACGTGGATAAAATGATATGGTCAGGGCTATGCAGTATGAGCACCCAACTAGGATTCCTGATATCGGGACTATCAACGGCAACCTAAATAGAGAATTGAATGATAATCCTCAACCGAGATCTAAGATCAAGACTTGCCTCCAAGAAGTTGTCCGCCATGCTTCGGAGACCAAGCGCACTTGTCAGAGAGCTGTTGGTCAGTACGTTGAACAGCTTCCAGCTACTGTATCAGTGCTTCAGACAGAGAATTGCTCGGCCTTGTCTGCCCACGTATATTAAGCAAAAGTGTGCCCAGTAATGAGGATCCTAAACGAGCCGAGAAAGGTGGCGTTGCAGAAGATGATGAGAATGAAAAGAAGTATGCCAGTACGGCCTTCCTATCATCGCTTCTCGTGTGCATTAACAACAAGAGGCCTCCAACTGGCAATGCGAAGGATCTTCATGTGTTCAACTTTATCCACAAGGCCAAGGACTTTTTGCCATATATGTCGGGCACTGGTTCGATCAATAAAAGAATATGCTATCCAGGGTCTACTATTCTAAGATCAACTGCCGCGCAGCTTAAGATCGAGTTAAGGGGGTGCACAGGTGCTTTGTGAAAAGGTACGCACGCCTCGCTCTGATAGGCGCTATATCTCCACTTATGTTTTTCATTGAGCAGGGTAGCAGCAAATGGTATGCTAACATATCCATTCCTTTTATAGCAGATCGATGGGTCTGCTACCTGTAGACGCGATAAGCAGTGTCGACCCTAGTATATCCGCAATAGAGAATTTTATTCGACTGAACAAAGTTTGCATCAACAGTCGAAAGCTTGCTCCGTTGTCTACCCTTGAAAATGGTTTCATAAATCTCTCAGAGTTAGAACTGATCAGCGTTTTTAACCGGTGTTTTTTTTTTTTTTTTTTTTTTTTTCACAGGTGCATCAGGACCTACAATTTTTTTTTTTCACCAGTGACTGATGACAATGTGCGCCATAAATCTGGATTACTAAATTATCGATCCGTGACTTATAGTTTTATAAAAAATATAACCACCATGTTCTTTTATGTAGACCCCATTTTTATTCTCTTTATCAGATTTGATCTCTTCGTGGCGCACTACTGATGATTGAGGGTCATATATAAAAGTACTTATTATAAATTGAAGTTGAAAAAATGACTTGTATTCGATAGGGATCTATTTCTTGGTATTGCATCCTTGAATCCTATTCAGACATTTCATAGCTCGGAAATTGGCCTAATAAAGGTAATTTTATTGTGAAGGAAATTGCATTGTTGGAGGATAAAACTAAAAAGTTCACTCAGACCAGCGATTTTGAGAATCTCTGGAATTCTCACGGAGCACTGGCCTTAACCGGTTAAATCGGTTAACTTTTGCTATATCAGGAAACAACCGACAGTTAAAATTTTATGGATGGTGGTGTACCATAAACCGATCTTTTTTTTTAACTAGCCGGTTAAAAGGCTGTGCGTGTCTGATTTAGTTTTCTGATTCTCAGTAACCATTTCTCACTTAACAACTTGCAACTGTTGAGTATTTCAACCAAAGCTTGAATGCGCGACAAAATACGCGTAGATGTGCGCTCTTGTAGAGGTGGAGTATCCTCAACCATGTGATCGATTATATCTGAGGCGTCTGGGAAGTGACCTCAATCTGGCAAATCAGGGCTATTCTGATACTGCCCTTGACTCTTCGGGTCAGAAACTAGTTTTCCTTGTGGGTACCTTTTGTGAGAGAGGTAAGATGAAGCACCAGTAAACAACAGTAGTATATGATTGCTTCAATAAATCTCATTCCCCGACATTCTAATTTACTCAATTGGGTTATCGGCACGTAGACACAAACAGCCTTCTGAAGCCTTGGCTCAAGGCTTTGAAGACACATGGACTAGAAAGGAAGCGCAGTTTACGAAATGATTTCCTTATCTACAAATTGCAGGGACCCATTGACCAGGGCTTCAGGACATAGTATTTCAAGGTCAAAAATGGAATACAGCCTGCAACGCTTTTGCAGTATGACCGAGGAATGCTGGCGAGAACAATGGCAGTGAGCCCCGCGGACGCAAAGGCCATAGTATATGAGAAATTTGTCGAGAGAGAGGTATGTGTCAAAAATCGAGATTTTCACAAGTTTGACTGTATATGGATAGGTTCTAATCGTTCTTTCGTTCTTCAATGTTTGTGGTGAAGTCGTTCGAAGAATCTGGAGTAGAGTACTCCGTTGCTGCGAACGTAAAGAGGGGCCTCCTTCAGTCATGCTCGTGTCCCGACTATGTCCGATAGGGGCTCCTTTGCAAGCACATACAGTATATTGGTATCAAGGTCTACGATGGCTTCGATGTTCAATACGGCTGCTCCTTCGCGCATTGAACATCAGAACAAATACCTTGAGCTCGACTTAGTCCCTCCCTCTCGAAGGCTTTTTCTCGCTAGCTTTACTGCGCAAGTTGAATAAATCAAGAACTAAAGAGAAAGAAGATAGGAAGAGAGTGAGGAGAGAGGCCACTGTCCAAGCGTTCAAAGAGTGCGAAGAAGAACTTTTGGCCCTGTGAAAGGAGCTGTGCCGTATAACACATAATAGGCAAAAAAGAAAGTTGGATATGCGGAATGTGCGTCCTTTCCAGTGACGACTTTATGTCCAATGACGCATTCTCAGTTGAATGAAACTTAATGTGTTTCCTAATATGCAACTTATTAGCCTTGTCTTCTTTCACCATTCCTCCATGGCACCCAGATCAAGAAAAGATGCAGCTGAAAAGCAGGGACGAAGAAGCGACATCAATGTCCAAGGTGATGGCAATTCCTCGATCGCATCAAGTAGTATGTCCATTGTAGCGGACAGTGCCACCGTCAACTCACGTAGAACTACTAGACATTCGACACAAAACGCCACCAACTTACGCAAAAAGAATGGCAAGCTCATTAAAGTTGACATGTCTGAAGACAGCGATTTCGAATCAGAGACACCTGCAGTATCCTCTTCATCTTCCAAACAACTAGCCATTAAAGTCCCCTGTTTGCAAAAAAAGGCGGATTCTTCAGCTGTCAAAAGTAAAAAGCGTGCGGTGGAAGAGACAGTGCCTTCATCTTTGTTAACACGAAAACGGAGACAGAGAAATAATGTCAAGCAAGAGCAAAATGAAGTTGAGAGTCCAGATACCGATATGGTATCGGCAACAAGCTCCGCGGCTGAGGAAGAAGAGAAGAACAGCGCTGGTATTATTTTACCTACGCTTGAAAGTGATAATGAATCTGAATTTTATATGGATGAGGATCGTAGCAGCGAGGATGAAGACGAATGGGAAGAAGTATCCATTTCTGGTAATAATATAGCTGTTGTCTTTATGTGAGGCTGTCAAGTAATGCAATGTATCAAAGGCTGATCTTCAACGGTGATGGATATTCCTTTACCCTGCCTTCTATTTTTATCTTTATTTTATATAGGTCCTATTATGGCTCAAGGACAGGAGGATGATGAGGAGCAGGTCGAGGAGTTGTCTGGGCCATGGCAGTATAGTGCCGTAGAGATTGTTTTTGATAAGCCGCTTGGTGAGATCAAAAGGTATATGTTTGGAGTCCACAATGGACCTCTTCAAATTATATTATTTTTTTGTTGGTCATATAGATTTGTGCTTCATCATTAATCAACATTGTTCTTCTCTTTAACTTCTTTTCCGCCTTGGTATTCGATATGATAGAAAATCCAAAAGCAAAGGGATAACAAAGGAGGAAAGGATGATCCGAATTTTGATTCATCAGACTCATTTGATGTGTTTGATCGCTAATGGTCTCCTTCGTAACCGTTGGATTAGTCATCCGAAGTTCTCTGCTGTGGCTCTCTCTTTAGTCCCTGACCACATTGCCAGGTCTGTAAGAGCTACGTACGATAGCCCTGCACGGGAGATAAATGCATTGCAGGTGCTAGCACTTTGGTGGCGAGATTCTTTTATCGTTTCAGGACCCGGGATCCAAAGCAGAGAATATTTGGATCTTGATGTTGTAGGCGTGGAGGTAGGCTTGAATTCATTCGATTATTTAATATTGACCATTTAAGGCTGCTGAGAGTTCTATAATATAATATACCTTTTTTTAGGCAGTGATATCAAACAGCAGCGAAGAGTGCCTTAAGAAGCGAAAGAATCTTCAGCGTCGGCTGCTCAACCGGAATGGATCAACAGATGTTTGTTCGCAGCTTTTTACAGGGATATGTAGGGCTCTAGGCTTAAATACTAGGCTGATTGAATCGCTTCAGGCGTGTCCTTTTAAAGTCTCGCTTGCTAAAGGGAACTCTGAACCACCAGCAGATAATGAAACGGGTGCATCCAGCATGCCTAGTACATCAGAAAAAGGAAAGAAAAAGAGAAAAGAGAGAGAATTAGATGAAGATGATACCACACGAGGATCTCGTGTAGTCCTGGTGACACCTCATCGTCTACCCAAAAAACCGACAAAACTTACTCCTAATCATAAGATGGCAGGTAAGGAAGCACTTTTCGAACGACTGCAACTAATTAGTGTACCAGAAATAATCATCAGTCGATATTTATGCATTGATAGAGCCACCTGTCTTCTGGACAGAAGTTTATTCTACATTGAGCCGAAAATGGATCACAATTGATCCAGTTCGAGGGTTTGTCAACAGCCCTTTAAAAATGCACCCTTCCAAGAGCTGCTCAAGTAACGTCCTAGCATATGTAGTTGCGTACGATGAAGGCAAGTTACGTTACTGCAGGCTGATTATACGTATATTGTTTTTAATCAGATCCGCTGGGCCAATGGTTCTAACCGAGCGAAATCTTGTATATTCCTCTAGACAACTACGTGACAGACGTTACGCGACGATATACGAGCATGTGGAATACAGCTACTAAGAAGCTCCGCGTGCAGCCATCTGGAAATGAGGGGTATGACTGGTGGAAGCATACTTTATCTGGGCTGGTGAACCCACATCGCACGAAAGAGGAGGACTTGGAAGAAGAGGAACTGTTAAAAGCGGAAGTCTCGGAAAGAATGCCTACTAAACTAGGAGATTTCAATAATCACCCTTTGTAAGCAATTGTGTATTGCCAATCTCCTTTTTAGCTATATTTCAATGATGCTTTGATTGATTGGTTGAATGCTTGATTGGCTGTTCTTTTTCTAGGTATGCCTTGGAACGACATCTCAAGAAGTACGAAGTTCTATATCCACGGGTCCCAGTCTTGGGTCATATTCGAGGCGAAGCCATATATCCACGCAGCTGTGTTAAGCAGGTTAAATCGAAAGAGAATTGGCTTCGGCGGGGAAGAGTTATCAAACCTGAAGAGATTAAGCCCGTCAAATGGGTCAAATCACACGCAGCTACCATTTACCAACTGCGTCTTCGTCAACAGCGAGCTATCTCTGGTGGCGGCAGCAATCTAGAGCAGGGTATGCCCAGCTATAGGAAATGTCAAGTCTCGGGGAATGATAAGGAGGACGATGATGAAGAGATGCTAGAATATAAGATCAAGAATAGCCCATTAGAAAACGGTGGAGGTGGCTTTAAAGAAGATAGTGAAGCAGATTTAATCCCACTTTTTGGAGAATGGCAGACCGAGGCGTATCAGCCACCATGGGTGGTTGATGGAAAGGTTCCTCGCAATGAATATGGGCGACAGGATGTGTTTACACCTGATATGGTGCCACTTGGTGGGTCTCACCTCAAAGGTTAGTTTTTTTTTAAATTTTTTTTAGGGATATATTTCATATTTCAAGACACTCACTTTAATAGTTATCATTAGGCCGGAATATTGCACATATAGCTAGGCTATTGGGCGTAGATTACGTTGAGGCGGTGGTAGGTAGCATCGATGCGTCTAACTTGCTGGACTTGACAATATTGGCTCGATTGCATTTGTAGTCTCATGGACATTTATCTCCTCATTTGTACATTTCTTTTTAGACTGGGTTTGAGTTCCATTCAAGAAGATCCATGCCAGTAATCCAGGGCATCATTGTGCCAACTGAGCAGGCAGAACTGGTGATGGATGCTTACCACGAGCTACTTCATCAGCAAGATCAAGAAGCACACAAGAAAAAGAGGATGGAAGCATTAAAGAACTGGCGTAAGCTTATCAAAGGGATGTTAACGCGGTCTCGACTGATGGAGGAATATGGCGGAGAGCACAGTAAAGACGATCGGGAGCCAAGCGTAAGCTCAAGCGAAGACAAACATAATAATGGTGAAGGTGATGATAAAGCACCACAGCCGCAATCACAAGACCAAGGCTCCGACCAACAAGTCCAAACTACAAATACAGAACCAGTGGATTCTGGAGCGGGATTCATGATAGATTGAAGGACAAGGCTACCATGTATAATAATCATTAATAAAGACTCCCATTTTCGACAGTTGATGTCCATGTACATGTAGGTAATTGAATACTTTAAACTGCCAGGCACGGACCATCTCTTTCAGTTTTCAACATGTACGTTGCGTGTGCGTGGAAGGGACAAAGAGGACTATCATGCGGATGACCTCTTTGGAGTTGTATCTTTGATTGGAACAAAGATCATGCGTAGATAGAAGCAAAGAAAAAGTCAAAGCAGTTATAACATTTTGAATACTTGTTTATCACTGGAATCAATTGAGAAATATTTTTAGGTTGAGAACGACAGGAAATTCGATAAAATTCATTTACTCAAGGGTTTTGGCCTCTAAACAGACGAGATGAGTTTTAGTCCAGTATTTTGTTGACGACAATAATATATATTACGTCTGCTTGAGATGATTTGTTTCTGACACTCCAAGCCGGGTCAGAACGTCCAAGAGTGGATCTTGGTTCTATTAAATTTGGGAACAGATTCCTGCGTTGCTTGAATGAAGATATGCTTTGCACTCATTTGTAAGTTGAAGTGACAAGAGAGATCCCACGGTGTTGAGCGAATAAGAGCATTCACAACCCATGCGACACAATGCATTGAATGGACACGTTGTGTGAAAATATTTTTATACATGTACATGAAGAGCATTTAAAAGGAAAAGGAGCAAAATAGAAGCAGTGGAAACAGAAGAAACCCTGGAACAAAACGGGGACAAACAACAACGCAAAGAGTGACAAACCATCAACAAAAACAAAAAAAAAGATAAAGTTTATTGTTACCGAGGATTCAATCCATTCATTCTACTGTTCTACTTAGTCTCTATTTTTTTTTTATTTTTTTTTTCCCATCTCCTTTCTCTCTTTTTTCCTCTTTGTCTCTTACTTTCCCTCTCCTCCTCCTCCTCTCCCCCTGTCACAGGATGTGCCTTATTTAAAATTATCACTCCATTCTCGGATCATTGACGCATATCTCTCACATTCTCTCCCCCCCATACTCACTCATTCGCTAGTTCACTTGTCAAATACTTTGAATACATACCCAACTCGAATGTCCTCTTTGCGCACCCTCTCCAGATCACTAGTCGACTTTAAAACCAAGTACATACTGTATACATCTCCACCATTTGTAAATATTCAAACATACATACTCTTCCTTTCATCTACCCATATCAGAAGTCTATTCTGATCAACTGCCGTCCATATTTTTTGAGGGAATGGCTCCTCCAGACAATCAACCCAAATATCTTGGTTGCTACAATGAAGATATTCGAGACCCAGATCTAGCAGGGGAACCACCACTAATCATTACCCGGGCAGAGGCATGCATTACTCACTGCAGTATAGGTACTTTTGCTTATGCTGCCATCCGAAACAAAACCATTTGTACTTGTGGTGATTCTTAGTAAGTCGTGTCCACAGCTAAAATACATGACTGAAATTTATTGTTGGTCATTCATGTATTCCCTACGAAAAACCGTCACTCTCACCACACAAAGCGTGAATCTTTCTTCCCCTCGTTTTATTTTTCTTATTCAACTTAATATCCTTCATATTATCTTTGGATCTCATCCAGCTTTCATCATCGTGGTTATGCTATTCAATAATCGTTTCCTCATCATCAACCTTACAGTTGCTTATCGTCGAATCTTTTTCTGCATTTGCATCTTTCATTTTTAGCAACAAATACGGAGCTGCGCCTGCTTCCGCATGTTCTACTTCTTGTCCACAGGACCAAAGTGCATTCGAAGATTGCGGAGGGCCTGAGGCCAATAGTATCTACAACGTAGCGCCTGCTGGCCCCAAAGCACCCTTCCCTACGCCCTCTGTCCGCTCGCCTTCGGGCCAACCGACATCACCTGAACGTCCAGATGATATTGAGCTGTTATTGCCTGATAATGATCATCAGGTGACACATGGTTCTAGTAAAGTGGTGATCTCAAGTGCAGTGATTGCGGCTGCAATTCTTGCGATCGGCATCATGTCACTCGTGGTTTTCCGTAAGAGGCGGAGAAGCAGGTCAGAAAACCGCGCTTCATTGAGACATGCCAAAGATAAGATGGATAGTATGGGTGATAAACGGAAACGAAGGGCGGCGTCCAAACAAGGACATAGTTGGTTTGCAATGAGTGGAAAGGATAGGAGAGCATCAGACGATAATCAAGGTGGCGGTAGCCACAGAGGTCGGGGCTTGACTGACATTGAAGCCCAACTATTTGAAGGATTCGAATCATCTGCTATCGCGGAGGATCATTACCAATATCCCCTCGAAGAAAACCGTACAGAGTGCCTGCTGAATTTATACGATGATGAAGGACGGGGGCATCATTATGATCCTCGTATTAGACAGGAACAGGTGGATGATAATGGTACCAGGACATTGTCATCATCATGTAGCTCTGGGAAGCCTCAGCAAGCAGCATCATTCTCATCGGTCAATGGCACTACTTCTACCATCACTATTCCTTCATCTCCGCAGTCAAAACCATCTAGTCTCGCATCAAAGATCGGGTTGAAATTAGAGCACCTCCGAGTCAGGACAGGGCTTCTAGAGCCAACAACTTTGGAGTCTTCATCATCGTCCCTGCCTGTTATACCCATTTCACCGATCTCACCAATCTCACCTATGTCCTTGAATTCCACAAGTTCGTCCGCTGTGTCTGGAGTCAGTCATCCATCTACACCAATGGTCACGACACCATCCATAGGAGCTCCTGAAACAGCCACTTCATTATCATTGTCATCTGCTTTACGTTCGGAATTCGTGGGCTATGGAAGTGATAGTAGTAGTGACAACGAAGCACTTGCAGCAGCGTCCATGCTTGGGCAAGTTTTAAATGATCAAGAATTTACAGCTACAAAACCTGAAGTTGTCTCGACTATGCCTTCACTTGAACGGATACAGGCTCATTCTACACGGGAAGTTGATCAGAATGATAGCGGTAGTAACAATGGTGCTAGGGATGTTTTAAAGAGGCAAGCTATAGATCTATATGATCCGCTTTCTCCAATCTCGCCACGACCACACCCCTTCACCGCTACTGCTGGAGCTTGTACAGGAGCTTCATCAATCCCTACAATAACTACTGTTACAACAACTGCTGCTGCTCCTTCTATTGCTGTAGCAAGGGCACCTTCACCTACAGCAATAGCCTCACTGCCTTCACCACCACCTGTAGCTATTCCTTCATCGTCTGCAAATCTGAGACATCAGAAGCAACATCGCTCCAATCTCATCAAGGACTTGATCCTCCAAGGAGATTCCGTGCTTGAAGACAAGGAGATGGCATTGATGGCGCAGTACCAGCCACATCGCTGCTGGCAACAACAGCAGCAGCAGCAGCAAAGTAATGGCGTCAATCGTCATCGTCGAGGAAGTAGCATCAAGATTATAACTGACAACGTAAAACCAAATTCGCCTATCCTTGAGGATGATTTGCCAGATGATCAATTCCCATCTTCAATTGCCTTTTCTGGATCTGGATCTATTACGACAACACTAGCAGCGTCTATGCCATTGTCTGCTGCTACTACTAAGCATCAACATCAGCATCAACAGCACAAGACGGATATACCCCCTATTGATACCAACTATTTGGCACCACCACCTCGCATCTTGATCCACAAGCCATTGTAATATATTTCTTCTTTCACTCACACATTTCAAACCAAGACTCTTTACTTTGCTTGTTTATGATATTCCAAAAAAGATCATTGTATCCTTTGTATTAAAAAAGTAAGAAGGCTGATGTTATCTTTTACTTTGATATAAAAGGGCATCAAAATTTCTGACACGACTACTCTTGAAACCTTCCCATTTAGAACTATACCTGTAAAAGAAACATCATGTCCTTTTAGCATATGGATAAACTTTTTTTTTTTTTTTTTTTTTTTTTTAAATATAACCCCATTGCTTCTCGCGTTTGCGGATAAAATTTGTAAGATGCAAGACAGCAGCAAAAGTTTCTTCACCAGAAGGCAAGATTTGATCTTCGGGCAGCAAAAATCCATGTCGACCTGTATCTCGGAGTTCGACTGCATATGAATACTTGACTTTGCCTTCCGCGTACGTCCTATTTTTTTTTTTTAAAAAAAAAGGATGATTGAGTTAAAAACCGGTCTTTTTTTTTTTTTTTTTTTTTTTTGTTCATGCTACTATACATACCAGTCCAATGATCCACCACTAGCTTGATAAATGATATTGCAGACACTGCCAACTGCGAATTTGGTGCCATGAACATCCCTTAGGGCCTTAGCAGCGCCCAGACCGCCTTCGATGATATCCTCATCGTCTTTAGGGACCTTGGAGCAATCAGCACCAAAAGGCGTCATCCATAATTGGGAGTATGAATGAAAATCAATATATGCAACCACATCTTGGTTCTTCTTAAGAATGAAGTCAGACATCATCTTAGGCTCCTTGGCTGCGAAGGCTGCAGGTCCATGATAACCTTCACTGCATGGGTTACTAGAGCTGCCACCTTGGTTCCACATATATCCCCAATTGCGATTAGGATCCTGAGCCCAGGAGCGAAAAAAAAAAGGTTAGATGGTACTTTTCTTGTCAAAGTTTTTTATATTGTATATCTGAAGGATTCTTAGTTGTATTAAACTTACAATGCCAGGGCAGAAAGGAATGGACGTGGGTTGACGATTCTTACGCCACATGCGATTGTGCTCCCATGTGTAAGCATATCCATCTGCATTAAGGACAGGAACGATCACAAACTCAAACTGATCAACCAGTCGCGTAATCTTACTGCTCTTGCCATATCCCAGAATCAATTCTTTGGCAATATACGAGACTGTAGCCGGCCCAATCCATTCTATTGATACGGAGTAAATAAAAGACGAAATCATGGTAGAACGGTTATTATCAATATATCGCCATTATTGTTATAAAGGTGTACATATATGCGGGAGGTCAAAAAAAAAAAAAAAAAAAAAAAAAAAAAGCTAGAAGAGATGCATTGTGAAGATTAATGTGATCGAGCATCCCGAACCAATAATGTTTGTCCCGCTCAATAAGCGCATTTTTTTTCTTACCTCTGGCATGCTGACCACCATGGATGACAATGGACTTGGGATGTTTCTTGGGCCTGGAGGGTTTCTTCTTCATGTAAGATGCATCCCCCTTGAATGGGTCAAACAACCATGACCACCATGAGCGAGCATCCCAGACCAATTCCTCGATTTCATCTTGCACCTCCTCGACTGTGTCCTCAATGGTCTCTTTTAACTCATCTAAATCTACAAGATTAGCCAAAATCTTCAATTTGTTGTGTTTGTCCTTGTTTTTCTTTTTGGATTTTTTGCTGTCATCATCGTCATCGTCATCGTCATCATCGTCATCTTCGTCATCTTCGTCATCTTTCCGATCATAGCCATGGATGGTCATTCCGAAGACCTCGCGTCCTTCGTGTGTAAATCCAATAGATGTGCGAGAGACTAATTCTGGGAACTGTTGGACCATGGTTTCCGTAAAATTGTTGAGGGTTGCTAAATCATGATAGTTACGCCAGAATGAGTCGTCTGTGAAATTCCATTGCTGTTGGTGTTGAGGCGCCAGAGCAGGAGCAACTTCAGGAACAAGATCCTGTAAGTTGGAGATCATGACCATGGTAGGGAGGGGGATAGCCTTCTTAAAGGTCTCAAGTTCTGAAACAGGGACGCGAACATCGACAGTGCCAATCCTGAGGTTAGACCACAAGTCAAGGTTTCTCTCCTTTCATTCAAAAAGAAAAAGAGACATCACAATTAGTGCTTGTGTTATATCAAACATGTGTCATATTAAATTTCTATAATATGGCTTCCCTTTTCTCACGCGAGCAACACAAAGGAGATGAAGAGCAGATTTTAATGTATTGGCTCTTTCTTTTTTACGTCAAATGAATGAGGTGTTCTCACTTTCTCTTTCTTAAGCCATGGTTATTTTATTTACTGTGAATGGTGTTGGTTGTTACTTCTCATTACTTCAACAGTAGCTTCTAGCTGTTTAAGCTGGTCCAAGGACGAGACCTGAATACGGAGAACCTGCTCGTTGTCGAAACGAGCATAGCCATTGTTATTCTCAATGGAATGGTGAGAGCTAGGTGAAGTGAACGGGAACTGTTGTGGATGTGCAAGGCAAAGAACCGAAGATAATGCAAGTGTGAGCGGGATGTTGAGTAGATACATTTTTCAAGAATTGAAAAGGGTTCAAATCAAGAAATGTAATTTAGAATGAAGAACGTAATACTGAAAGCCAGAAGAATGAAACCCCCCACAAGCCCAGATTTAAAGACAAGAAGTCAAGGCTCTGAGTCTGTGCCCTCTGTGCTGGATTGGTCATCTCACGTGAACTACCTGATAAAGGGCAAAGCTCGACCAAACAACAAAATATACAAAGGCAAGTTTGTTTTTTTTGTTTGACCTCGATCATTGTTTGGAGCCACGCACTGAACATTCATTTGGACTCCAAGAATTTGACTTCACCAATGGAGAGGGCGTAGGGGTTTTGCCCCTCCTCGGAGAAGGAGGAGAAACGCAGAAAGAAACAAAGGGGTGATTAAAAGTTGTGTGAGGAATGAAAAATAGAGACAAAAAGTTTGTTGTTGAGCATGCACAACAAACATGGCCACATCTTGAGTATCAACAAAAGAAACAAGGTTGCTCTTGCTCGACTTCACCTTGCCCATCCATTACACTGCCTAAAAAAAAAGTCCGCTTGCTGTCATGTCCAAGAACTGGATGTATTTAGAACTCAAACCAAGAGGGTCAATCTTCCCTTGTTGAAAATACATGCGGTTGTATGTAAAGAAAAATAAAATAAAGATGCAAAGCAATCGCATCGTATCGTATCACACCGCTTCTTGTTTCTGTTTCTCTCCATACCTCCTTGTTGTCCTGCCCCCATTCTTCCTCCTACAACACTCACTCTTCCTTTTTCACCTTTTCATCCTAGTATTTATCGTAGTTCTTCACATGCTTCAGAAGTACTCTTGTATTAAGTGTAGGTTTGTTGAAAACTGACTATGTCAATATGAACACACCTCAATGTGTCTAAAAACGCAAAGGCGCGTGCATTTCGCGGTCAATCCTTTTTTTTTTTATTTAAATTTATTAACTCGATGAATTTCAATCGTAATGGATGGAGCGTCAAGAGGAAGAGGAGTGACGGTCGTCAGACACTCATAAATGCTCAAGTTCAATGAAAAGTTCAACTTGTTGGATTTGTTTGTCCAAGCATTTGACACTGTCACCATTCGTCATTCGGTCATTCCCAACAACTGCACAATGACCCATTTTCTGAATAGGCCATTCCGTGAAAGGACAAAATAAACAACTGCGGCTGCAAGGGGAAGGAATCATGAAGACATAATTTTTTAAGCTTCAGTTTTGTAGTCATCGGATGATTACATGGATTGAGGTTGTTTCGACAGCAAAAGAATAAGAGATTTATAGACAAAATCAACTTACTGCCCACACATGCAACATACATGGAATTTTTGCTATTGACACCTTCCTCATATGTTGTCTTTTCCTCTTTTACTTATTCCTTATCATCTCTTCTTTTTCTCCTTCATCTCTTCATCTTTTCCCCCCGCCCCGACCATTGTGATTGCTCACTTAAAAATTGGTGCGAATACGATATATTGACGCATTGCAATAATAGACACTACAAGCAGCTGATAAACGCACTCTGCAAGACACATAAAAAAGGAACGATAGAAAGAAAGAGATTGAGATAAAGCAGGCAGCAACAGCATGGCTTCACACTTGCCAACCCTCAATAACCAAGCCAACAGTGGCTACACAATACCATCCCAGCCGCCGTACCACAGCTCCAGTGGTCGTGACGCTAACTACAGAAGCATGGATAATAGAGAATGCAGCACCTCTCAATACAAACCTCAAAACTCGTTCAATAACAATGTAAATCAGCAACAACAACAACGACAACATATTCAAGCAGAGAGGACTCAGCAGGAGACGCCGATTGCAAGGAGCAAGACAACGAGAGATCCTGCAGTGCTAAAAAAGTTGGCGATGCAATTGGAATACCAGCGATCTCTCGCTGCGATCGCAAGTAGTGATCCAGAAGATGAGGGTGATAGTGAAGATGAGTTATCACAGCAGGATGATACACCCACACACTTAGATGGCGGTATAGTAGAGCGAACTATGGATCATCTTCATTTGACTTCGCCTCCGTCATTTTCAGCACATGGACATGTAATGAATGGGAGACCATTATCTGCATATCAAACACCTTCAACGCACCTTCAGCACTCCACGGCACAATCACAGAACCGTGACAGCATATATACCAGTTATCAACAGCAGCCACAGCAGTATCAGTATCAATCTTCAGCGACAGGATCAAGCAGTCTTCCTTTAAATACTCAAATGCAACTACCGTTTCCATATTACGTATCGCCGTATCAACAGCGGCAACCGAGACGCGTTTCTATCCCAGCACTAGAACATCAGCAATTTGGCTCAAGTCAAAACAACATGTATTCGCCACAAACGCCGAAACCTGCCTCTATTGCAAGCAACCACTCATATACTCCTTCAATCACAGCATCATCTATGAGCCAAGATTGGATGCAGCTTCCTTCACCAGTCTGTTCCTCAGGATCCTTGAATACTCGTGATGCTTCACATGGCTCATTCAGCAGCAGTAATTTCAGCAATTTAACCCCTCCTTTCTTGTCTCTGGAGGCTCAACAACTGTTGGACTTCAACCCCGGTCTCCTTTCGACCATTGCTGTGGCGTTTCGGCAAAAGATGCTCAACAACGAATCCAAGAGGTCCGAGTCCGAGTGCTATGGTCTAGAGTTCCCAGTGACATTCACGGGCAAAGAGGCTGTTGTATGTTTTTGTTGTTGTTTTTTTTTTTTTTTTTTTTATCCCACAGGAAATCGTATAAGCTGATGGTCGTCTTTTTGTGTATGATGGATCAATAGGATGTTGTAAATGAGTTGACGTATTTAGAAGACCGTCGGCATGGTCTGGCGATTGCTAGATCTCTGGAAGCGCAATTCCTGTTCTTTGGAGGCGGAGACAACTTATTATTTGACTCGAACAATGATCAGTACTTTTTCTCCGATGCTGCTCTTGCTTTCATTCCTGGAAAAACGGATTTTCCTACTGTCCCAACAGGCGTCTTCCCATATAGCTCAAAATGCTATAGTTATGGGTGTGTCCCTGGTGATGCCACATGCTATTCTTATCTTTGTCCAAATCGCCGTCAAATCGTAAGAAAAAGTCAACATTTGATATTTATTTTATTTAATTATATACATTTATTATATATATTTTTCCCTGAATATGTATTCGTTAGCGTGGCGTATTGACCTTTTTTTTCTTATTTCGATATACTAAAAAAATAAAATCAGGGTTCACTACTGGGACGTCAAAACAGCGGTGCATCATCGCTCAGTGGACAGGAAAAAGTTTGGGCCAACTCTGTCCCTGCGAGTGTAGTTGCTGCCGCGTCAAAGAAGGAGCGAAACCGACAAGAGGCCATCTTTGAGGTTGTCAACACCGAGGCTAACTACGTCCGAGACCTTGAGCTTATGGAAGAGGTAAAACATCCTTTATTATTTATTATATGCCATTGCAGTGAATATCAAAGATGAAAATGCTCTGTCGGACTGGGTTGCTATGGAAAAAAGATTTATCGATACTAAGGTTTTTTCACTTACATTTCTCACTGTAGATTTTTATTAATCCGCTTCGATCAGGTGATATTATTGACCCAGAGAAGGTGGAGGAATTCATTGAAGATGTGTTCTTGAACTACAAAGAGATCATTGAGCTGAACAAGCTACTCTTAGAGGCCTTACGAGCCCGTCAAGAGGAGCAACCTCTTGTCGAAAAGATTGGCGATGTTTTACTGTCTCATGTTGCAGGATTCGAGGATGCGTATATTCGGTATATTCCTCAAATAGCCATCTCCGAATTCACCTACAAAAGAGAAGAATCCAAAAATCCTAAATTCGCACAATTTCTTAAGGATTGCACCCGCCACCCAGAGGCACGACGACTTGGGCTACGACATTTTGTGGGCCAACCCTATCAGAGAATTCCTCGATACCCGCTCTTACTGAATGAAGTAGTTAAAAGGACAGAGGAAGGGATCGAAGACCGCGAGACTGTCCTAGAAGTGATCAAGCTTTGCACAGAGCTTGGTAAGCGCATCGACGCTTGTATGCCGGCGGGAGCCAAGCAGCTACGATTGTTAACATTACAGGACAGAGTCGTCTGGAAATCCAAGGAAGATCATCAGGACCTCAAGCTTGGTGAGAGAGGACGCAAGCTTCATTTTGAGTGCATCGCCAGGCGCAAGACGACATTTGAGGTGCAGGCTGTCGACTTTCGGCTGTTCGTCTTTGACCATATGCTGCTTATGACGAAGGAGAAGCGAGACAAGCAAGGAGATAAAAGCAATGTCTTTTATCAAGTCTATAAACAGGTACAATCTCTTTAAGCTTGATGGTTGTTCACTCCAATTCGAATACATCATTCTAGCAGTACAATATACAATGCTTCCACGAAAAGCTCATCCATATGCTTTTTGTTCATCAGCCTATTCCTTTAGAGCTCGCGGATGTCTGGCCAGATGAAGGCAAGAACGCACCATTAAGCCTAAATGGCCGTCCAAAGTCTATTGTATCAGATGGTTCCAGCGTCCTTGAAACAGCTACACCTGCCTCAAGCAATCGTAGCAGCACTATGGATACAAAATACACCGCTCCAGTGACAATTCACCGCCGAGGAAGAAGGGGTGGCGCGTACACACTGAATTTGACATTGGCGGAACGTGAAGATTTCGTACGAGAGGTCGATATGGCCAAGGCGGCCCGTAACGATATCGTTTCAGGATCTCGGCTATTCCAGTTCAGTACCATTACAGAAATGAGTGCCCATCTGACGTCACCACTGACAGCATCAGATCAGAGTCACCCTATGGACGGAAAGCGTATTACTTGTAGTGCTACTTTTATCAACGTTTTGGATGCTAAAAGACGAATCGTTGTAGGAACAGAAGCAGGGGTCTACGTTGGTCTCGAAGATGACCGGTTTAGTTTCCGTTTAGCGCTGAAAGACATCAATGTGACAGATATCAGTATTTTGGAAGATTATCATCTCTTGTTGATTTTATCTGGCAAAGTCTTGAAGGCCTACAACATGAACTGTCTGGAGCCTAATGCTGACAAGGCTTTCACAGTAGGGCAGCAGCTTATCAAAAACGTACAGTACTTTACTACAGGTGTCTATGCAGAGAAGACGCTTGTCATTACGATGAGAAAAAAGGGCTCAGGCGATAGCCAGTTCTCTTCATTTGAGCCCGTAGAGAATGCAGTCCTGGGCGTAGGCCAAAACCATCAAAAAGGACTCAGCTTTTCGTTGGGTAGATCCAAATCTGAATGGTTCAAGCCCTACCGTGAATTTTATGTTCCTGGCGAGTCGTTGCGATTACAAATGTTATCACGTATGGTGTGTGTTGTTTGTCCCAAAGGATTTGAAGTTTTGATGTTAGAAAACTTGGATAAGCCGCGATTGTACCCGGAGAGACAGGACCCCGATTTCGCGTTCTTATCGAAGAAAGCCGATAGCGTGCCTGTAAGCATGTTTAGGATCAGCTCAGAGCTCTTTTTGATGTGCTACGATGGTAAGATCTCTCTCTCAAAAAAGAAAAAAGCTACTGTGCTCCTTATCATTAACAGGATTAAACCCCATTTACTCTTTCCTATTCTTTGAAACCCGAACCTGCTATTAGTTTTCGCATTCACAATGACTAAGACTGGAAAGTTGGCCAAGCCAGACCTCATTGAGTTTGAAGGGCGAGCTGAATCATTTGCATTGGTTTACCCTTATATTATTGCATTCGAGAGTCAGTTAATTGAGATTCGCCATATCGAAACTGGTGCATTGGAGCAACTCGTACTTGGCGATAATATTCGTCTTCTTTACTCAGATGTGGATCTAGTGGGCAACGCAGTGATTCATGTTCAAATGGTAAGAGGGGCTGTGGGAAATTATTCAGTCAATATCTATTCTTCTCAATCTATCTTGAGCTTTATCCTTAGAGTGTCTTCTAACGAGCTTTCTTTTTTGCTATTTCGTAGTCTGATCCAACCAAAGGTGACGTTCGAAAGATCGTCAAATTGACTAAAGCGCCGAAAACCATACTGGAGCCAGTCAAATATCAGCCGAAATCATCTTACACACCTCAGACAAGCATAAGCATAAACGTCTCTTCTGCCTCAAGTTTTCAGCCCCAAGAGACTTCCCTTTATGGAGTCTATCCTATGGCTCATTCCCCCATGACCCAGTCTCAGTTCATTGTCTCTTCAACCCCACAAGCTCCATCCCCACGTCTAATACAACGACAATCAATTTACACTACGCTACCTGCAGATCCGCTTATTTACAACGGTCAGAATTACCTCCATCATCAAAACTTTGAACCTACGCTCAATTCAGTTTCTGCACCTCTACATTCAACGCCAGCTCCATATCCATTCCCAAGTATCTCCATGCATGGGTTGATCACCCCCAGTAGCAACCAAGCACCCCAGCCCGTCATGTATGATAGATATGCGAGCATGGCGAGTCCAACCACAGCTTCACCTTATTCATCAACACAATTCTTTGGATACCCGCAGGCGAATCCTGCTCCAGTTGCTCCTTCCTCTCTCCCGCATAATACTCCTGTATCGTCTTCGTCACCTGTAATTTCAACAGCCTGGGCAACTGTCGAAAGTTTTCCATAATCGAAATGCTATTTTCCCATTTTCTTCTTTGTATAATACAAATATCTTTATTATTGTAATAAAACATGACCCTTTTATCTATCTTCGGCACCCTAGAATGCTCATTTTAATGTTAACAAGATTAATATCATTACAGTCCTAGGTTAAATACTAAGACTATTAATGTTAACAAGATAGAACCGTGGTTAGACTTCACTCAAGCAACATAGTCTAACTGAATCTACTCTAAAACACTCAAATCTTCTTAATGAACGTTCTATCACAAGAAACCACATCCTAAATGAGAAAACGCACCGGAGCTGCTTAATCCGTTGCTACAAGCCTAACCAGGAGATTCATGACCTGTATAGTTAAAGATCAAGTTCGCTTATACTGAGGCATCTAGCCTTACATCCTTGAACATTCGCTCTTTTTGCCCTGGGACTCAAATGAATTACACTCAATTGCTTCCTATTCTGAGATAAAATGTTACACCATGTGGCTTAGAGGAATCTCCTGTACTCTGACTCTTCAAAATAAAAAAGTGGGGCCTCTACATGTCCAAGGAAACAAAGGGTCCACTTTTTTTTTCCTTCTCACGAAACTGTCCATTCACATTTCCTTCTCACCATGGCTGAAATCGAACAGAAGGTCGAGGATTTGTCCTTGAATGCGTCTGCTGCCGCTACTAGTGACAAACCCCAGGGCAAGCCCAAGGAAAAGAAGGCTAAAAAGCCTGCTGCTGAAGGCTCTTATCCTCTTGAGGTACAAACCCCATTCCCTTACATAGACGTCAATGTGCACACATTCCCAGCAACTCTTAATCATATGAGTTGGCGCGACAATGTCATGAGCATGATAATTGAAGAGACGATTGAAGCGGCGGGATGATGTAGCAATAAAACATTTTCGAGTACACATGACACACAAGGAAGAAAAAAAAAATGGACATTCACTCAAGTCGCTTTGCTTTGTAAAACAATCAATGCCCAGTGCAGGAGAGGTGGTTTTGTAGATCTATTTTCTAGGCAGGATAGGGCATTTAAACGCCGTTCATCTTCTACAATTAAGCATATCTTCCGGCTTCACTCTTGTCTAACTAGCATGCAATCTTTTTTTTTCTGTTCATTTATTGTAGGTCACTCCTGCTCCTGAATATATTGCTCACCGTATTGCTATGTTCGATGAGCTCAAGAAGAAGGCTGACGAAGAGGATGCTGGTAAATAATCAAGGACATCTGGATTTATATATTGAACAAATAAAAAACGAATTCTAATAGCCCTTTTTTTATCAATAGCTCAACCCCGTGTTCCAATCACCATTACCATGCCTGATGGCTCCACTCGCGAAGGGACTGCTTGGGAGACTTCGCCCATGGATATTGCTAAGCAGATCGCCAAGTCTCTTGCTGAGCGCGTTGTCATTGCAAAGGTATCGATTTTCTACATAATAGCTATAGCGTGAACCTTTTCATTTTTTCATATTTTTTTCTAATATATCCTTTTGATCAACTCTATAATGTATGTGCACCATCTAGGTTGACAAGGTTCTCTGGGATTTGGAGAGACCCCTTGTTGCATCTTGCCAACTTGAGCTTTTGGACTTTGAGAACGAGGAAGGCAAGGCTGTTTTCTGGCACTCGTCTGCTCATGTAATGGGAGAGGCTTGCGAGAAGCATTATGGATGCCACCTTTGCATTGGACCACCAATTGAGGACGGTTTCTACTATGAGATGGCCATGACCACTGACCGTGTTGTCTCTAACAACGATTATGCAAACTTGGAAACTCTTGCCAAGAACATCATCAAGGAGAAGCAGAACTTTGTCCGCTTGGAGATGAAGAAGGAGCAACTTTTGGAGATGTTCAAACACAACCCTTACAAGGTCCATTTGATCAAATCTAAGATCCCTGATGACACCTCAACTACTGTCTACCGCTGCGGTCCCTTGATCGATCTGTGCCGTGGACCTCACGTCCCTCATACCGGCAGAATTAAGGCCTTTGCTGTCATGAAGGTGATTTTTTTTCTTCCTATTTTTTTTTTTTTAATATATAAAAGTACATGTGAAACTAAGTATTGTGGTGCTTGTGTGATGTTTTAGAACTCTGCCTCATACTTCTTGGGAGATGCCAAGAATGATTCTTTGCAGCGCATCTACGGAGTTTCTTTCCCTGATACCAAGCAAATGACCGAGCACAAGAAGTTTTTGGAGGAGGCAGCTAAGCGTGATCATCGTAAGATTGGAAAGGAGCAGGAACTGTTCTTCTTCCATGATCTTTCTCCTGGCTCATGCTTCTTCTTACCTCACGGTACTCGTATCTACAATGCACTGATGGATTTCATCAAGTCTGAATATCATAAGCGTGGATACACAGAAGTGATGTCACCTAACATGTATAATGTCAAGCTGTGGCATACTTCTGGACACTGGCAGAACTACCAGGAAAACATGTTTTCATTTAACGTGGAGAAAGAGACGTTTGCGCTCAAACCCATGAATTGCCCTGGACACTGCTTGATGTTCGGTATTCGTGAACGCTCCTACCGTGAGTTGCCTCTGCGTTTCGCTGATTTTGGTGTTCTCCACCGTAACGAGGCTTCAGGGGCCTTGACTGGCTTAACGCGTGTCCGTCGTTTCCAACAGGATGATGCCCACTTGTTTTGCCGTCTAGATCAACTCGGAGAGGAGATGGATGCCACGTTGGACTTCCTACAACATGTGTACGGCATCTTTGGATTTGAGTTCTCATTGGCTCTCTCGACTCGTCCTGAGAAATTCTTGGGTGCTATCTCTGACTGGGATACTGCTGAAAAGGTCAGTCGCTCATCCATGAAAGATATCTCTTCTCATCCCTGAAATTCAACTCTTACTGCATTTTGAATAAGCTTTTTAAACCCTTTATATGTATATATATTTCTCCTGATTAGCATTTGACGGATGCTCTCAATCGCTTCGGTCGCCCATGGACTATTAACCCACAGGATGGAGCCTTTTATGGGCCGAAGATTGATATTTTGATCCGTGACAGCTTGCGTCGCAGCCACCAATGCGCCACCATTCAGTTGGACTTCCAATTACCAGAGCGCTTCGGACTTGAGTACCGTAACAGTGGAGGAGAGGCTTCAGACTTTTCACGACCCCTGATTATCCACCGTGCAATGTTGGGATCTCTTGAGCGTATGATTGCCATCTTGACCGAGAACTGCGCTGGTCGCTGGGACTTTTGGCTCTCTCCTCGTCAAGTCCAGGTGATTCCGGTTGCAGCGGCCTTGACTCCTTATGCTGAGAAGGTTCGTCAGCAGTTGCACGATGCAGGTTTCTTTGCAGATGTAGATACATCGGATTCAACCTTGAACAAGAAGATCCGTAATGCAGAGATAGCACAGTACAACTTTATCTTTGTGGTTGGAGCAGAGGAAGAGGCCTCCAACTCTGTTAATGTCCGCTCACGTGATGATGTGGATAGTAAGGCTAAGGGACAGGTTCGTCCTTTGGATGAGGTTATTCCTAAGCTTAAGCATTTGAAGGAGAATAAGCTGAAAGGTTCACGCATTTAAAAAGAAAAGAGCCAATCAGAAGGCAATAAACGAATATGATGAATTCGAACGAGAAGATGTTAGATAGTGCGTCTAGATCATAACAATAAACTGAAGTGTAAAGACGACTAAGGACGTCTTAAGTTTATTATCCAGATTATTTAAGCTAATAACTCTAAGCATCATACGCTATTTAATTCTGGAGTCTCGAGTATCAAAGACCAGAAACACACAAAGGAATATTGATGGCAGAGGTATAGAGTAAAAACTCATCGAAGGATATTCTAGTACAAAACTGAGACCTGTGTACGGAAAAAAAATTTTGGGGAGCAAAAAGGTGCTTGTGCCACTTGACAAAATAAGGTCAAAAAATAAGGTGCTCGGACTTTGAACGCTGTGTGAGTAGTGAGCCACCAAAACGCGATCCACTGGATTTCGTATGAATAAGCGCAATTCCATTTTTCTTTTTACAACGCAGATCCAACTAGTTAGCCAAAACTTGATAAGACTGCCGAACTACCCATTGGTAGACAAATGCTGGAGTGAATAGGATAAGTTTCACCCATGTTAAAAGTTATATATACAATGACAAGACAGATGTCCTGCGGTAATGAAAATGAGTTCTGCTTTCCCCTTTTTTTTTTTTTTTTTTTTTTTTTTTTAAAAAAATGTATAAAGGGTTTTCATTATCAAGGGGTTATTTATTACTGTCTTTTTTCCTCAGTACGCCGCACATTTAGAACAGAAAGGAATAGGGATTGTTACCATAATGACACCGGAAATATCTCTCAACCTGAGTCCGATCGTTACAAAGAACAATTTCATACCTCTACTATTTTTTTTTTTTTTTTTTTACTTACTACACACAGAGCAAAGAGAGAGAATGAATCAACTCCAATGATCCTTGAAAAGATGCTTTTATTTTCTTTTTGTAGTTAAAAAAAAAAAAAAAAAAAAAAAAAAAACCACCATTCTATCAATTACACACATGAGTTTTGTTTCTCCTCGGAATATAAGTAGGGGTAGAGATTGGAAGGGGCAAACAATCTTTTGAAGAAGGGGATTTGCCAATCATTAGCAGTAATGAGTGATGAGTTGATAGACCGTTTAAAGGAAAGACGATGCTGCATCACTGCTCAATTGTGGCAAACATGAGATCCAAGGATGGGCCACAATCCTGAAAATTGCTTTATCAATCACATTTAGTCCAACACAACTAACAAATAGTGTGTTTTTTTTTTTTTTTTTTTTTTTTTTTTCGGGATTGTGGATTACTTAAATATTGACCCTTCTTCTCGAATATTTTTTTTTTTTTCTCTTCCTTCTTTTCCTCTTCACATTTCTTCCCCTCCCACCTTCCTTTTCTTGGTATCTCCGTTTAGTATCAACACTAAACAGAAAAAACATCACCAATCTTATTTCGACTTGGTTTTGTTATTATTCAGGAACCAACAAATCTTTTTAAAATTCTCAACAGCCACTCACTGGTTCACAACAAAGATGCCACCCAATACAATCGATGCTACTGGCCTTCACCAGCGTGTTGTCAGCAACACTTCACCAGCTCCTTCCAAGGCTGCCTTTGAGCGCAACTACAAGGTCCCCGAATTCACTATCAAGGAGATCCGAGATTGTATTCCTGCTCACTGCTTCGAGCGTTCAGGTCTCCGTGGTTTGACCCACGTTGCCATCGATCTGATATATCTTTCGCTCTTGTTCTTGGCTGCCACGCAGATTGACAAGGTGCAGAACCCTTTGATCCGTTATCTTGCATGGCCTGTTTACTGGGTCTTGCAAGGCATTGTTGGCACCGGTATCTGGGTCCTCGCTCACGAGTGTGGCCATCAATCTTTCTCAACTTCCAAGACCTTAAATAACACTGTTGGCTGGATTTTGCACTCTGCCTTATTGGTCCCTTACCACTCGTGGAGAATCTCACATTCGAAGCATCATAAAGCTACGGGCCATATGACCAAGGACCAGGTCTTTGTCCCCAAGACCCGTAAACAAGTTGGTTTGCCTCCCTTGGAGCATTCTGAGACAGAGGAGGAAGCTTATGGTGAGCATTTGGATGAAGAGGCTCCCATTGTGACTCTTTTCTGGATGGTGGTCCAGTTCTTGTTTGGCTGGCCCGCCTATTTAATTATCAATGCCTCGGGTCAGAATTATGGTCGCTGGACTTCACACTTCCATACATGGTCTCCTATCTTTGAAGCTCGCAACTTTGGTGATGTTATTCTCTCTGACTTCGGTGTCCTGCTTACTTTGGGCGCTTTGGTCTATGCTTCATTCCAGACCTCGTTCTTGACTGTCGTAAAGTACTATGGCATTCCTTATCTCTTTGTCAACTTTTGGTTGGTCTTGATCACGTTCTTGCAACATACAGACCCCAAGATGCCTCACTATCGCGAGGGTACCTGGAACTTTCAGCGTGGAGCCCTTTGCACTGTTGACCGCTCTTTCGGCAAGTTCTTGGATCATATGTTCCATGGGATTGCACACACACATGTGGCACATCATTTATTCTCACAGATGCCATTCTATCATGCAGAGGAAGCTACATATCATCTCAAGAAGCTGTTAGGAGAGTATTATATTTATGATGATACCCCTATTGCAATTGCCTGTTGGAGATCCTTCCGAGAATGTCGATTTGTTGAAGACGAAGGCGACGTTGTCTTTTTTAAGAAGTAAAAAAAAACGCAAGAGTTGCTACTAGATAGCAAAGAAAAACTTAGCGCAGAAATAAAAATATTACATCTACATCATGATATTTATCTCTTACTGCTGTTGCTCTCTATTATTACTAATATATAAATATAAATGTGTATTTGTCCTCATCATTTGGCCATGACCATATTCTAAAACCATATAATTATTGAATTGATTTGGCGATCTGAATAATCAATTAGTGATCAAAATCAATAACCGATTACCATACTCTCTATTTTTTTATTGAAAAAAAAAAAAAAAAAAAAAAAAAAACGCGACTTGTCTGGGATTGGAATAGGATTAGGATTAGGGTGAAATATTCCTTTGCTGGGTGAAAGCGAAGGTACAGGTACTTTGCACCAAAAAAAAAAAAAAAAAAGAAAAAAAAAAAGGAGGTGTAGAGGGAAACATAGAACACGGAGCCACTGGATCGTGAGGCAAATACAGGTCTTTTATCCTATTTACTACGTAACATTCCATAGATACTTGCAAAGTTAGAAAAGCAGCTCTAGCAAAAAGGTTCAAGGAGGAGACATAATTATAGGATACATGAATGATAGGAAAGTGGAGTAGAGGCTCGGTTGTGATCCTATCCAATGTCAAGGAAACTGTGAGAAGCAGTGCTGTTCATTGCTTTTTCACAACAATATCAGCGTATCGTGGGCAGTCAGACCTCGACAAATAATCCCTCATGAGAGGAGCTATGTCGATGTCTATGTATTGGTGAGACAGTGAAATCAAAAGTTTCCTGCGAACAGTTTGACCTCCATACCGATGTGAAAGAGACGACTTGTCATAAAGAGTATGTATTCCTTCGAGCTCTACTGCCAATGGAAAGTGTAGGATCGGTCTATCTTTAGGGAAAGTGCTGGATGTTGCCAGGTTGACAGCAAAGTAAGCAATGCAGGTTGAGGAGAGCATCATCCATCCTGGAAGGGTTGGGTTTTAGAGACCGATCCATTATCACAAACCATGTTGGTGCTGTGATGAATCATCTGATTCGACTATGAGAAAAGCTTGGAGCTTGGAGGGACATAACGTCAAGAAAGACATACAGATGGCATCGTCACTCCATTCAACCAATGCATAGGGGAAACTAAAAAAGACTTGAGCAGTAGACTCCATACACCATCACGCCACTAATTGTTGACACGAGAAAAGATGGCATAGGAAGCCCACTGTGGATGCTTGTAGAGAGAGTGCAAGTATAAACAGAAGCATCATACTCAGAGTATATTCAGCTTTCTAGACAGTGCTCGTTCTGGGCTCTCGTCGATGGCCATGTATCGCTCCCTATCTTGATCATCGTCACTACTCAACATTGGTCGATGACTGTTTATGTGGTTGAAGTACCTTGTTCTTGCTGCCATGCAGTAAGGAGGAGTGAGTGTCCACATGTCATATTGTTACCGTATATATGCAGTGACAAGATAAAGTCACCAACAAATGTAATGGTGAGTATATGGCTGTTTTCAGACTCACACTGTCAACCCCACGATGGACTCGTTGTGTCTTCTATTGAGGCCTTGTCTCTGAGATGTCACAGCAGCACAGAGAAGTGAGTCCTCAGTCTAATGTTGACCGTTACAGAGCTTGGTGGTGTGATGCAGACATGTATACATGCATTCACCCTCTGTATTTCTTTTGTTCTATTTACTTATGACATTGCGTACTTCTCACAGACTCTTCTACATCCCTCTTTGATATTCTTCAAGTCCACTCGCTTCCTTACCTCTTCTTACTTCCTTGACGTCCTGTACCTTGGTTTTATCTGCATCTACATCGCTCTCGTTGCTGGCGAAATGTTCAAGGTCATTCCGAGAAATCGATCCGTTCTCCACGGTCTGCTTGGAATGCGCGCTTGGCGATCATTCAGCCCCATTTGCTCATTGTTTTGTTGACGTTGAGCATCGCCACAACAAAAGTCTGAAAGTCCAACAGAGTTTACAAGAAGGCGACCATTTATCACAAAACCAACCTCTCTCATTTCTAATACAGATATATATAATTTTCTCTTCTTTCTCTTTCCCACCTCTCCATGCTCTCTTTCCTTCATTAGTACTCTCCACGAGACGGCGGCCTCTTAATTCCCGAGCCCACCATCAGCGCCATTGTCTGTCACAAAAGACACAGCCCGCTACCCATGTAACACCACACATTGCAGAGAGACACGCAACTGGTTTTTTTTTTATTTTATTTTATTTTATTTTTCTTCTTTTCTAAAACTGCAGTTATCCAGCCATTAACCATTTCATCATTTTCGGTCTGTCGTTGCTGCATCGTCTACGATCAGCCTTTTTCTCTCCTTCTTGCTATCTTCTTTCACGATCGTAATTCTTTCTTCATCCATACCATATTCTTTTCATTTTGACATTTGCTCATATTCAAACCGTTCCAGAGGTTCAATTGGGATACATTCATACAAATCAGCACCGAGAACATCTAAACGGACACATCCATAACGTCCCTAATCAAGCTTTTATATTTATAAAAAAGAATGGTACACACATTCCCGAGAGGTCTTATTATTGTTGCCATCGAGGCCAAAGACCTTGCGAAACGGAAGCTGTTTGGTGCCCAAGGTATAACAAAAAAAGTGACATAGTTACCTTCTTCATTCTTTTTTTTTTTTTTTTTTTTTTTTTTTGCTTACTGCACACAGAGCCAAGTGAGGAGATGAACCAACTCCAGCGTTCCGTGAAAAAAAAAAAAAAAAAAAAAAAAAAAAAAAAGCTTTATTTTTCAATTTGAAGCCTTTTTCTTTTTTTTTTTTTTTTTTTTTTTTTTTTTTGCTAAAAAAAAGATCACCAGGCTATCAATTACACATACGGCTTTTGTTTCACTTCGGAGTGCGGATAAGGATGAGAAATAGTACTTGCTAATCATTAGCAGCAATGGACGGTGGGCTGATAGATTGTTCTTTCTGTGAATATTGCGATTTTATGGACAATTTACTATACGTGTCTAATATGACTAGAAATCAAAATATAATTATTGCTGTGACGCACAATTGAACCTGATCATTTCTATATTGACTAACAGCGGTACATCATGATTTATTGGGGACCATGGGACCTCCTGCTTTATTATTGTATAGTAATGCATTACCTAAATTAAAAAATAAAAAATAAAAAATAAAAAAACAGGCAGGGGCTCAATGTGAAGCATTCTCTTGTCAGTGATCACAATTTCCCCATTTGGAGTGCTTAAAGACTGTGCTGCCTCGACGTGTTGAGTCTGCTATTCTCTCAGACTCAACTATAAATTATCACGCGCATTTTATTAAGCATACATTTTATCTAAATCTTCCACAAGCTTTCTCCCATCTTAAAATCATTTTTTCACCATGATTTCACCACGGCGAATCCTGCTCAAAGCAATCCTGCTTCACCTCCATCCGCCGTTGACACTCAAATTCCACCTGCTGCCGACACTCCTAGCATCTCTGAAGACGTAATGATGCCAGTGGCGAGAGAAATCCCTTCTGGACCTCTACCTTTACTTGCGGAGGCGGAAGTATCGCCCCAAACTGCTGCCGACCGCCAAATCCGTATAAGTGGGAGGACGTAGTTGCTCCTCCATTACAGCGCGGTTATAAACTACTCAGTTCTTCTAGCAGAAGGAGCCGAGGCAGTTAGTCAAGAGCTTGAACAAAGAAGCCAAGTTCTGACTGTCAAGTACAACGCGGCCGAGGTCCACTTCCAATTCACCAAGGGAAGTAGCAATGAACAGAGTAAGGTAGTCTGTTGCATCACCACACGATGCTCCGTCACGTCCCAATGCAGAGGCTCAGAAGTCCAATGCTCTTGACGTAATCCTCGTCATATGAGTCAAGGAACGCGTTGCGTTGGCGATAGCCTTTAACTATAAAGGAGCCCCATTGTTCACCAAGTATCCATAGATTACTCCAAGATGCATATCAAAAAAAAAAAAAAAAGAGCTAGAGCTCCAGCGCTCCGCTTCCAGCTAAAAAGAATCCATCAGAGGGGCATTCCACTCAAGGTCGTAAGAGCTGTAGTTGGCTTCCTTAAGTCACTCAAACTCACTACACGGACTACCTTACAGATGATTTATTTGACGACATGACATGGAGAGACATGTGTCAGCACTCAATTCCGTGCGCAAGGACTACTATCGACTCAAAGTGACATATGCTGCTCTGACAGGTGAGCACATTACCTTCGACCTAACCCTATTTCTTATCAGGAAAGTAGGTAGTAAATACAATCTTCTCGTTACAGATGTATGCACTAGGTCCGTGTGATCGAGCTTATACAGAATAGAAATACGGGGCCGCCGTCATCCGTCTATTCAAATTATCTTGCTTCATTGGCTTCCTTAGGATTATCCAAAGTGATAACAGGACCAACTTAGTTGTCAGAACCTTAACTGCCCAGTTACAGATCGACGATAGCCTTACTGCGGAAGAACGCAATGTCCACTTCCTTAAACATCTCTTACTGAAGACCCTTAAGCTTATTCGCACGAACCAACTACAGATGGTTCAGATACTAGTAAATACTAGGATTTGCGTCTCTTCATGATTTGTGCGTTTCATGATTTGTTCCCTTTTTACTGCCTTTTACGATCGCTTACCAAGTCAGAACTGAGTGAACGCTTAGAGTATCTCACTGAGGTTGAGCTCAATCAACCAGCAGAAAACGGTGAATAGATATAAATGATCTTTTTTTTGGGATATAAATCCTTCTTTTTGCGTCTCCTTTTTCTTTTCTTTTCTTTTCTTTTTCTTCGCTTTCTTTTCCTCGTCGTCTTTCTTTCTCACCTTCCCTTTCTTGATATTCCTAGTGGTTATTATTATTCGGAAGCCAGCAAAGATGTTATCCAACACAACCGATGCAACTGGCCTTCACCAGCGTGTTGTCAGCAACACTTCACCAGCTCCTTCCAAGGCTGCCTTTGAGCGCAACTACAAGGTCCCCGAATTCACTATCAAGGAGATCCGAGATTGTATTCCTGCTCACTGCTTCGAGCGTTCAGGTCTCCGTGGTTTGACCCACGTTGCCATCGATCTGATATATCTTTCGCTCTTGTTCTTGGCTGCCACGCAGATTGACAAGGTGCAGAACCCTTTGATCCGTTATCTTGCATGGCCTGTTTACTGGGTCTTGCAAGGCATTGTTGGCACTGGCATTTGGATCCTCGCTCACGAGTGTGGCCATCAATCTTTCTCAACTTCCAAGACCTTAAATAACACTGTTGGCTGGATTTTGCACTCTGCCTTATTGGTCCCTTACCACTCGTGGAGAATCTCACACTCGAAGCATCATAAAGCTACGGGCCATATGACCAAGGACCAGGTCTTTGTCCCCAAGACCCGTAAACAAGTTGGTTTGCCTCCCTTGGAGCATTCTGAGACAGAGGAGGAAGCTTATGGTGAGCATTTGGATGAAGAGGCTCCCATTGTGACTCTTTTCTGGATGCTGATCTATGTCTTGTTTGGCTGGCCTGCCTATTTGTTTGGCAATGCCAAGGGTCAGGATTATGGTCGCTGGACTTCACACTTCCATACATGGTCTCCTATCTTTGAAGCTCGCGACTTTAGTGATGTTATTCTCTCTGACTTCGGTGTCCTGCTTACTTTGGGCGCTTTGGTCTATGCTTCATTCCAGACCTCGTTCTTGACTGTCGTAAAGTACTATGGCATTCCTTATCTCTTTGTCAACTTTTGGTTGATCATAATCACGTTCTTGCAACACACAGACACCAAGGTACCGCACTACCGTGAAGGTGCCTGGAACTTTCAGCGTGGAGCCCTTTGCACTGTTGACCGCTCTTTCGGCAAGTTCTTGGATCATATGTTCCATGGGATTGCACACACACATGTGGCACATCATTTATTCTCACAGATGCCATTCTATCATGCAGAGGAAGCTACATATCATCTCAAGAAGCTGTTAGGAGAGTATTATATTTATGATGATACCCCTATTGCAATTGCCTGTTGGAGATCCTTCCGAGAATGTCGATTTGTTGAAGACGAAGGCGACGTTGTCTTTTTTAAGAAGTAAAAAAAAACGCAAGAGTTGCTACTAGATAGCAAAGAAAAACTTAGCGCAGAAATAAAAATATTACATCTACATCATGATATTTATCTCTTACTGCTGTTGCTCTCTATTATTACTAATATATAAATATAAATGTGTATTTGTCCTCATCATTTGGCCATGACCATATTCTAAAACCATATAATTATTGAATTGATTTGGCGATCTGAATAATCAATTAGTGATCAAAATCAATAACCGATTACCATACTCTCTATTTTTTTATTGAAAAAAAAAAAAAAAAAAAAAAAAAAACGCGACTTGTCTGGGATTGGAATAGGATTAGGATTAGGGTGAAATATTCCTTTGCTGGGTGAAAGCGAAGGTACAGGTACTTTGCACCAAAAAAAAAAAAAAAAAGAAAAAAAAAAAGGAGGTGTAGAGGGAAACATAGAACACGGAGCCACTGGATCGTGAGGCAAATACAGGTCTTTTATCCTATTTACTACGTAACATTCCATAGATACTTGCAAAGTTAGAAAAGCAGCTCTAGCAAAAAGGTTCAAGGAGGAGACATAATTATAGGATACATGAATGATAGGAAAGTGGAGTAGAGGCTCGGTTGTGATCCTATCCAATGTCAAGGAAACTGTGAGAAGCAGTGCTGTTCATTGCTTTTTCACAACAATATCAGCGTATCGTGGGCAGTCAGACCTCGACAAATAATCCCTCATGAGAGGAGCTATGTCGATGTCTATGTATTGGTGAGACAGTGAAATCAAAAGTTTCCTGCGAACAGTTTGACCTCCATACCGATGTGAAAGAGACGACTTGTCATAAAGAGTATGTATTCCTTCGAGCTCTACTGCCAATGGAAAGTGTAGGATCGGTCTATCTTTAGGGAAAGTGCTGGATGTTGCCAGGTTGACAGCAAAGTAAGCAATGCAGGTTGAGGAGAGCATCATCCATCCTGGAAGGGTTGGGTTTTAGAGACCGATCCATTATCACAAACCATGTTGGTGCTGTGATGAATCATCTGATTCGACTATGAGAAAAGCTTGGAGCTTGGAGGGACATAACGTCAAGAAAGACATACAGATGGCATCGTCACTCCATTCAACCAATGCATAGGGGAAACTAAAAAAGACTTGAGCAGTAGACTCCATACACCATCACGCCACTAATTGTTGACACGAGAAAAGATGGCATAGGAAGCCCACTGTGGATGCTTGTAGAGAGAGTGCAAGTATAAACAGAAGCATCATACTCAGAGTATATTCAGCTTTCTAGACAGTGCTCGTTCTGGGCTCTCGTCGATGGCCATGTATCGCTCCCTATCTTGATCATCGTCACTACTCAACATTGGTCGATGACTGTTTATGTGGTTGAAGTACCTTGTTCTTGCTGCCATGCAGTAAGGAGGAGTGAGTGTCCACATGTCATATTGTTACCGTATATATGCAGTGACAAGATAAAGTCACCAACAAATGTAATGGTGAGTATATGGCTGTTTTCAGACTCACACTGTCAACCCCACGATGGACTCGTTGTGTCTTCTATTGAGGCCTTGTCTCTGAGATGTCACAGCAGCACAGAGAAGTGAGTCCTCAGTCTAATGTTGACCGTTACAGAGCTTGGTGGTGTGATGCAGACATGTATACATGCATTCACCCTCTGTATTTCTTTTGTTCTATTTACTTATGACATTGCGTACTTCTCACAGACTCTTCTACATCCCTCTTTGATATTCTTCAAGTCCACTCGCTTCCTTACCTCTTCTTACTTCCTTGACGTCCTGTACCTTGGTTTTATCTGCATCTACATCGCTCTCGTTGCTGGCGAAATGTTCAAGGTCATTCCGAGAAATCGATCCGTTCTCCACGGTCTGCTTGGAATGCGCGCTTGGCGATCATTCAGCCCCATTTGCTCATTGTTTTGTTGACGTTGAGCATCGCCACAACAAAAGTCTGAAAGTCCAACAGAGTTTACAAGAAGGCGACCATTTATCACAAAACCAACCTCTCTCATTTCTAATACAGATATATATAATTTTCTCTTCTTTCTCTTTCCCACCTCTCCATGCTCTCTTTCCTTCATTAGTACTCTCCACGAGACGGCGGCCTCTTAATTCCCGAGCCCACCATCAGCGCCATTGTCTGTCACAAAAGACACAGCCCGCTACCCATGTAACACCACACATTGCAGAGAGACACGCAACTGGTTTTTTTTTTATTTTATTTTATTTTATTTTTCTTCTTTTCTAAAACTGCAGTTATCCAGCCATTAACCATTTCATCATTTTCGGTCTGTCGTTGCTGCATCGTCTACGATCAGCCTTTTTCTCTCCTTCTTGCTATCTTCTTTCACGATCGTAATTCTTTCTTCATCCATACCATATTCTTTTCATTTTGACATTTGCTCATATTCAAACCGTTCCAGAGGTTCAATTGGGATACATTCATACAAATCAGCACCGAGAACATCTAAACGGACACATCCATAACGTCCCTAATCAAGCTTTTATATTTTATAAAAAAGAATGGTACACACATTCCCGAGAGGTCTTATTATTGTTGCCATTGAGGCCAAAGACCTTGCGAAACGGAAGCTGTTTGGTGCCCAAGGTATAACAGAAAAAAAATGACATAATCACATTCTTTACTCTTTTTTTTTTTTCTGGATGCAGAGTGAGCATGAAGTAATAGTCATGGTATTTGGAATGACAATGACTCGTAACGGAATGAACAAAGTTGAGATTGCACATTGCTTGTCTAATTCAAGTTTCTGTCCATTGAATAAAACAAACAAAATAGAAAAAGGCCTCATATATACCACTATACTTATCCATACGATTACTTTTTATTTTTCATCTCATTGATGACTTTGCATTGATTTAAATGAATTAGATCCATATCTTGCCTTTTTCATCCAGGGACGCCGGAAGTTTACGCGAGTCGCCATCAAAGGTGGTGTGAAACCCTTATGGAATCAAGCGGTAGAGAAACAAAACATCCATACCGTTCATCTCAGTTTGCAGATGTTGTTCCAACATTTCCATCTTATCATCTACTCGCTCACACTTGTATTACAATTTTTTTTTCTTTGGAACAGATAAATTACAACCGCATTCATAATTCCTCATCCTGCGAAGAGACCACACTCACAGTTTGCTGCATCCATGAGAAGACAGGCGCCAAGTTGGGCTCAAGTGATGGACTGATTGGCAGCTGTGAAATTGATCTTAAGCAGCTTTTGTTTTCAAAAGAGAGTGGACAGTACGAAGGTAAAAGAAAAAGAACTTGCAAACCAATGACGACTTGTGGAAAGGAAAAAAAAAAAAAAAAAAAACATTATTCTTTCTCTCTCTTTGTTTAGAACCAAGCTTTTAGATTTGCATAATGCGGATAAACTTTTTTTTTTACGATTCTTTCCCATTTCAACTACTAACTACTAAACAACCCTGTTACCAAATCATTTTTAGGCTGGTTCCAGTTGATGTTCGATGGCAAGCCAGCAGGTCAAGTGCATCTCCGTTTGCAGTTATGTGAACCATCTGTAAGTAAAAGTATTATGCTTTGGCAACTGAATGTTTATCCAATTGAATTCCTGTGGTGTTGTGTTGTATTTACGTCTGGTATGCATTCTCGTACACGCCGCGGGACATTAAAAAAAAAAAAAAAAAACAGCCTAGATTTTTGGGCGCAAGAGTGGGAGTCATGGGAGAAACGGGTAATAGCCTGGAAAATCAAATGGGCAGGGGTCGGACGAACTTTTTTTTTTTAACCCATGGACATGAATTTCGGATGATGTGACTGACCGACTCCTTCTCTCCTTCCCCCTTTCCTCCTATTCTACTTTCCTCTATCTGCTCATTTTCTTATCTTGCATGTCAACTCGGCGGAAAATATCTGATTTCACTATTATGTGGCGGATTACCTCTTTACCCTTCACTCCCCTTCCATCCCCTATTCATGATCACATTCATGCAATTGCTCAATATAAAAACAATTAGGAGGAAGAGGAAGGACCCAAAGACCCACCTTTTCGACTGGACCATAAGAATCGAATCGTCAAGGCCAAATCATCAAAGAAGGACGACAAAGACAAAGGCACAGCCTCAACATCGTCCCATAGTAATAGCAGAAGAAATACAGCCAACAAGACCTCGTCCTCAACATCTACTGCTGGACAGTCCAACGGTATTTCGCGCACACTCTCGGGCCGATTGGGCCGGACACGCTCCATGGAATATCTGAATCAACGAAATCCCACTATCAAATTGAAGGAGCCCTCTCAAAATAGGATCGGATCCAGATCAATGGAAGAGGTTCGAGAAATGGCTCTAACTCCCACGTTCGGATCTTCCGACAGTGAGTCGAATTTTACTGCAGAGGGTGATGAGGACAAGCGTAGTATCAGTAGCCCAAAGCCAACATTTACTTCTCAGGATAGTCATGGCAACATCAACCAGCTCAATCTGCTGATCGCACCGTTTGATCCCAACTGGCTGGAGCCGACACCACAGCTTATGCGTCGTGCGCTTTCTGCTCAATTCTATTATGACGACCTCAAAACTCAAATGGCAAGTAACCCACGGGACCTCTTCCCTAGACCGCAATCACAACAAGGATATAGCGGTTATCCCGGTGATCCTTCCTACTTACCCAATGGACAACCACAGCAACCCTTCCAGAGCTTTGCTCAGGCTCAACAATCTTATCTACATCAACAAGCGCCGCCCAACGGGCTTCAGCCCCTCAACAATACGCACCTGCTTCAGCAATACCCACAGCAGCAGCAACAGCCCAATCTTTCGGGAATACCCCCCAACATGCCCTTTCCAACAAATCAACCACACCCTACACAAATCCAACCTCATTTCTCTATACCACCGCAACAGCCCTGGGGTCAATCGCCCGGTCAAACCAACGCTGCCTCGTATCAACCTCATAATGTGCCCAATCAGCGCCAGTCATCGATCGGTCGCTCCAAAATGGATAACTCTGGCAATTCGAAATATATGTCACTTCCATCGCGAAACCAAATCCCTCCACAGCAGTTGCAGATGCTGCGTAACACAGGAGGGCCCTTATCGTCGCCACAGCTCGGTAGTATGGTAGGCATTATGCCACAGACAGGGAATTCACAACCTTGCATCTCACCAACGATTGTATCTTCACTTGGACCTGCTACTGGATACATGCCCAACACATATTCTCAGGAACATCAGCGTGTGATTACCAACCAATTACCACAACCAGCGCCCGTGGTAACACAGGCTCAACCGCATCATGGGCTAGGGACTCTTAATAACGCTCAACATAGGACGCCAGAGATGCAGCGTCCTGATATCAGTCATTCGTATTATGCTACACAACCACCAGCAGCGCAGACACAAGTGCAGGTACAGCAATCATCGTCAACGCCTATACCGACCCAGCTGAACAACACTATCCACAATGGAGGACAACCCATTTATTCTGCATCGCCCATACAGCAGTCTCAGCAATATCCTCAACAACAGCAACAGCAAAAGTGCCAGCAGCAACAACAACAACAACAACAGCAATACCAACCGACGGTCGCTTACCAACATCCCAATACGTCCTCATTTTCAGAGATAGACTCCTTTAATACGATGCACAAATCCCCGGCGTTGCCTATGCCAACCAATATCCCCGCCAAGGCTCGAGAACTCATCTTTTCACATTACATGCCACGTGCAGTGATATGGGAAGGCAATGACATCAAAGATGGATTAACGGATCGATCAATCGGTCGAAGGATCATGTCGCGGTATGCATTGGGCATGGCGCGCGAAAAATATGTCCGTGAAGGGTTTTATACCAAGGACAAGAGTCCACTCCTGGGTTCTGGCCAAGTTCGATCACCATTCCAGCATCAACAACAACAGCAATCAAGAACACTAGCCCAGCGACAGCTTCAGAGGCAGTTCTCAATGGACAAGGGTGGTAATGATCGTGTGATTCTCAAGTGGCTCAAGTCCAAGAGGGAATGGGAAGTTGATTGTGTGATGATGCGATATTTGACTTGTCAACACCCAGAAGAGAAACTTGAGAGTCAGTACTCGGACTATGCTCAACCTCAACAAGACAGCCAGGCTGTCAATCCATTTGTTGTGGGTCTGTATGAGACATTTATGCATCCGCATGGTACGGATTACGAGGGCTGTCGGTATTTGTCAGTCATGCAGTGGTATCCAGAGACGCTTCAACAATACATTGAGGACAGTATTGCCTCTGGTGAGGGTCTGGAAGTGACTTTACCGATTGTGTGGTCATTGATCGAGTGCGTCCAATGGATCCACGGCCGTAAAGTGTGTCATTTGAACATCAAGCCTTCGAATTTTGTTCGTGACCCTTATATGGCCTCGACTATGAAGCCAGGACAGAATGGAAATGGGTGGAAGTTGGTGGACTTTGAAGCTGCTCGTATAATGGATGAAGAGACTGTGGGGCGATGTACATTTTCCTATGCGGCCCCAGAGATTCTGATCAGGAACGCTTCAGCCACAGGGGTGGTTGCGAAGGGATCATTGGATATCTGGTCGCTAGGACTAGTGATTTATGAACTTTTGACAGATCAGCCTTTGTTCAAGACAGATGATCATGCAAAGGACGTTCTTTTGGGGACCAGGACAAATGGAATCGAGCCAGTGCGTTATTATGACGTCAAAAATATCCCGCCTGAATATCACCAACTGTTGGACTCGATGCTAGCATATGATCCCGAGAAGAGACTGTCAGCGTCCGAATTGTTGAGGCTGGATATTTTTACACGACCTATTTCTCCAAGGCCGGTCACACAGGAGCTGTTGATTCGGAACAACAGTATTCTCTCGCTACGGGACCTCAAGGCCACGCGGTTGTGTAATTTGAAGGGAGGACAAAGTTCTTTTGAGACAGAAGGTGGTGGCGGTGCAGATAACGGTGGTGGTCCCAACAGCCATGGTAGCAATGGATCGTCGAGTGATTCGGCTTATGGATCTTTGGCGATGTCTTCTTCATCTCAGCATCAAATGATGTTGTTAGAAGGGATTGGACGAATTTTGGATTCGCCTTTTGATCAAGTACCCCGGTTGTTCATGATCCTTCCGCCAATGAGAAATGATCTGACACCGTCAGAGCCATTCTTACCGACTAATTTATTGCAGAACAAGAATTTACGGCTAGTGTTGCTCTGTGAAGGACTGAGCGGATATGGAGAGGATGCACATGTGACGGACCACCGAGGTTATATTCTTCAAGAGCCTACAGCGTTTGTACAGGACGTTGGAAAATTGATGTTGCATTTGGTGGCGGTTGCAGGGACGAACAATCCGGGGTATGAGACATCGAGATTGGACCGGCCCTTGGCCTTGACAGGGACACCGTTGGATAATTGTCAACGGTGGTATTCCTCTCTACGATCGTATTATGAGGCCTTGCAGACAGCGGTTCAGTATCAAGTGGGGCCAGCGCCGGGATTGAATGAGCTGAGATCTTTGCGAGGTCCGACACTGAAGGCTCTTGAGCAATGGCTAGGTCGATTGGTTCGGAGGCAATGTCAATTAGCATCGGAGAAGATGCTTGGACGAAAACCAACTGTTGCTGGTCAGGGAGATCTTGTGGAGGGTCATGGTGAAGGATACAATGACCTATCGGATCGGTTTGGGGCAAGTATGAGACTGAGTAATAATGGCAATGAAGATAAAGAGTTGGAGTTGGAGGAAGTGGACCAACCAGAGGTAACGGGACCAGGAGGAGGAGAAGGATATGGAGGGCTTTACAAGATGCCGGTTGGGACATGTGGAGACCGATGGATTTGTCGTGGATGTGTTCGAAAGCAGATGGCGATGGTCGCAGCTGGTTCTAATGGGATGAAAAGTGAGATGATTGCTGGGTAGATTGAAGATTCCATGATTCATAAACATGCATTTATCCGTTTTTTACTTTTACTTTCCATCCAAGGTTTGCTGGATTACGATGCAGAGTAAAAGGGAAGGTGTGCTATTATTATTTTTGGCGGAAGACTTGCTGTACTCTTATATCTTTAGCCTTCCAATCAAGCACTTGACTTGAGCCAGGCAACAGGGTTATTCTTTAAAAAACACAAGCTCACTTGCGCCCGTACATGTGCATGAGGTATTAATAATACATGTATCCTTTTCTTTGTATTTTCTAATTGAATCGAGCGAAGTTCATTAGATCGGGCGATTCGAGGACAATGAAAGACCAACACGTTTTGTATGTGTCTATGTTTTTAGTTCCTCCACACCTTTGCTCTTTTTGCTCTTTTTTTATTTTATTTTTTGTAAGCTTTGTATACATGTATATTTGCCTGCTCATTTTTTTTTTTACGTCTGTAGGCATATGTGTGTACAACTGGATAAAAATGCTTTCTACACTTTGCAAAAGCATATAGTCTTACTCATAGAGAGAAAAGGGAAAGGGGAAAAGAGAGATGCGGGCAGAGGTAATAAAAAAAACCCCCCTTCCCCTTTTTCGATTACGCACAGTTCAACATACCGTTGGACTTTGGATTGTTCTTTGTTGTTTTGTTTTTACTGTTGTTTTTTTTTAAAAGGGAATACATGTATTTTTTTTTTCTCCGAGGATGAGAGCAACCATGGCGCTGAATAGTTGGACTATCTCATCTTTTCTAATCCTCGTGTTTGTGATGCTCTTGTATGGATGTATATAGTATCTTTTTTGTCATTGTTGCAAAGTAACGTAACCAGAAAGTATTTTTGTTTCTTAGAAAGGGTGTGAGAAAAAAAAGTTTATCAGTGGATGGCATGATCAAATTGGAAAAGAAGCTTTTTTCTGAAATCCATCTGCATCTTTGTTAAAGCCACTTTCAGAGGAGATAAACACGTCAAACTCCACATTGGATTACAAACATTCATCAGAACAAAGCGCGTCAGACCCTTTTTTTTTTTTTGTACATCCTTACAACTGGCATCATCAAATGATCTCTAGCAATAGCAATGAAAAAAAATAAACAAGAAGTTTATGAAGGGATTTTGAAAGAGTCTGTTGTAAATACACAGTTAATGTATTATATATATGGTAACCCCATGAAAGTGAAGAAGAAAGAAGAGAAGGAGAAGAAGAGAGAGAAAAAGTGGAGAGAGAAAGATGTGGGGTGAATTGTTTTGATCTTTTTTGTTTTTGTTTGCTTGATCATCAGAACAACAACAGAAAACCGGATGTTCGGGTACATCAGGCTTTGTACACAATCAAATCAACTTTTTGTTCGCTCAAAGCATTGACAAACATACAACTCGATTCAAGGAAATATAAAAAGAGAGAGAGAGAGAGAGATCCATTTCATAAAGACATTGCAATGGAGCATGAGCAATGGACCTTGACTCTTCTGGACGTACAATGGACAGAGAATGATAGGGAGAATAAAAAAAGGGAAAGAGCTCTTTTATTTTGTTTTTCAAAGAGCTTTTTACAATGACACCTCAACCCTTTCTTCATTTTACGCCCCGGACCACTCAAAAAGAAATAACGTAAAAAATCAATGCATTTGACCTGGTCTTTTTTTTTTTTTTTTTATTGCTTCGCCGTCAGCCTCTGTCCTCTCCTTTCTCTTTCCCTTTTCCTTCCTTTTCTTTCTCCCTTTGCCTCTTCTTTCCTCTCTTCTCATTCTAAAAAGCTCATTCCTTTCTGGTCGACACTCATTCCTCTCCTTCACAACCTGCCTTCCCTTTACTTGCTTTTCCTTTCTTTTCTCCTTTCTCTTTTCCTTTTCTCTTCTCTTCTCTTCTCTTCTCTTTTCTCTATTCCTTGTTTGTTACTCAACCCTTTTATCTTATTTTATTTTATTTTTTATTTTTTTGTACTTTTCTTTGACAATCATCATTATCATCACCATCATCATTATCATCATCATCATCATCATCATCATCATCACCATCACCATCATCATCATCATCATTAGTACTATCATTATCATTTTAATCGTATATCAACGAATAAGAACAAAAGGATAAAAAAAAAAAACCTGTCACCAGTCATCCAGCAAACCAATCTAACCAAATAATCCTCCCTTTGACCAAAAAAAAAAGCACGGATCAACACTTGACCCATCCAACATTCATTGATCTATCCAAGCAGACAATTCTACCCCTCATCATTCTTTTGTTGCAAAACATCTTCTTTCTATCCTTTTTTCTTTCAAACCATCCTTTTTCGATCTACTGGAAACAAAGATAATAGGTATACAAGTTTTTATTTTATTTTACTATTTATTTTAATTTCTCATTTCTCTGCTGGTCCATGCTATTAAGCTTGGCTCTCATACCGCATGGTTTTGTCTATTGAGACGAGAGAAGAGTATATCCATCTCTGGGTTGTACTCCGAGATGAGGAAAGCATTTTCAAATAGAGTGAGGATCATGCGAGTGAGTGTATATGTGTGCGTACAAAAAAAAAAAAAAAAAAAAAAAAAAAAACGGCAAGAGCCTGCTCTTTTAAGACCATCAGCATCTACCACATAGCACACCATGTGCTGTACTATATACCATCCATCCATCCAATTTTTTTTTTTTATTTTTTTTTTATTTTATTTTTTTTTTTTTTTTGGGCCATCTTTCACGCGCTTCCTTTCCAATTGCTTTTATCCCTGTTATCTTTTCTCCACCTTGTAACCTTGTAATACGAAAACAATAACAAGTCCTGCGAATTAACTCGACTGTGTTTTTGCTTTCTCGGCGGATTCTTGTTACTTTTATCTAGTTTGAATGAATCGCGTTCAATTGTTCGATTCGCCAAGCATGGCTTCAGGAACAACAACTTCCCTTACAACAATCTGCAGCACAGACACTGTAGATAATCCAGCAGCAACCCCACCCTGCATCACAACCACAGCCCTGAATAAATCTGATAACCCGGATTGTGCAATATGTTTGGACAGCATACGTCCAAGCCATCATGCCAAAGCAACTCTTGCCTGCCGACACGAATTTCATCTCTCATGCATCTCGTAAGTAAACAAAAATCAATCTTATTATTATTATTATTATTATTATTATTAATATAAACAGTTTAAACAGCAGTGATGGAAAGAAAAGGAATCATCAGAGACCATTGAAAAGTTGAAACGTTGAAAAGGAATGGAAAATATATTATAAAGTAAAAAACTAAAAAAGAGGTAGTTAAAGAGCGACATGAGATTAGAGGGCATTGGTGTCGGACATGGGAGCAATAGACCATGCTTTTTTAATATCTCGCTAATTTAAACAAACAACGTCCGACCATGCGACTTGAAATGAAATGAAATGAAAGCAAGTGATATATAACTGAGTATAAGAATGAGAGAGATTCGACCATTGGACCATCGGATCACTCTACTATAGAGCACTTGACCATGCAACTCATCCGAACTATCCGATCCAGAAACTTTTTTATTGTTATTATTATTTAAGGACGGAATGAACACATAACACCGTTAGTGCTATTACAACACGCCAGCATTCTACGTAAATACCAACAATCACAATCACAATCACAAACAATCCACAAACCACATCCCACAAACACCGCGGTATTTAATATCGAAGGGGCCAACCATCAATGTCATTAATTTCAAACCAAAAAAAAAAAAAACACGCTATTAGCAGGCAAACATTAACAAACAAGTGAGGAACAGCGAACAAATGAAAGGGAAAAAAAAAAAAAAAAAACAAACCGAGAGCCAAAAAAAAAAAAAAAAAAAAAAAAAAGCAACAGATTAATGGCATATGAACAAGCAGAAAAAAGAAAAAGAAAAAGTTATGACGAAAGGACGGAGAGATTGCAAAAAGTGATTGAGCAAAACCAAGTTGCGAGTGAGCAACCACAATCATAAACAAATCCTATAGATACCTTAATTTAGACCAAAATGCCCTTCCATTTCTCAACTACGGCAGCAAGAAAACAAGGACAAGAACAACAGCAACAATATCAACAATATGGCTCTCCTATTGTTATTATTCTTTTTTTTTTTTTTTTTTTTTTTGCTGTCCCTATCCTCTACCTCTTCTCTGTCTTTGTCAACAGACAGACATTTCATGCATGTCACTCAACATTTTTCGTATTTTTGAGATTAATCATACATTTTTTTTTCTATTTCTTTTTTGGGACACTTGCAGAGTGGCGTTCATGGGAATTAAAGAGATGATCTGTCCGTTGTGCCGCTTTCTTCATAAGGACCAGCCGTTCATGGGCTCAGACACAGAGGAATCCAAACCACAATCACCCTCCTCACAACTGATCACAACAACAGAAACCCAGCCAGGAATAACCACAACTTTAACACCAATATCAACATCAACATCAACGACAGGCTTTATTAGTGCAGCCGTCAACGACGGCAGCAACAGCCCAATAAGCCGAAATCGGAATCGTAACAACAGCATTCATTTACAACACAATTTATCAAACTTGGTACTACAACAGCGGCGGCGGTCCATGTATGATCTGAGGCGAACGTCCGTCTCATACGCCTCCTCATTGTCACCAGCTTCTCCCTCATTTTCGCCCCCCTTGGCCTCCTATCTTACAACTTTACCTTCATCTCCACCTACCCTGGCCTCTTCTACATCAACAGGTGTTCATTTACGACCACCACAACAGCTACAAGGTCAAGGTCAAGGTCAAGGTCAAGGTCAAGGTCAAGGTCAAGGTCAAGGTCAAGGTCAAGGTCAAGGTCAAGGTCAAGGTCAAGGTCAAGGGCAAGGACAACGAGCGCTTCTTCAATCACAACATTTTTCCCCCACCTACATCTCCACTTCTGCTTGGCTTCTTCTTTATGGAGCACCTTTCTCAGTCACGATCCTGCTCTTGGCGCTAATTCTTGGCCGCATTGAGACATTGTGGTCCAAGCTTTTGTGCTTGTTTGGATCTGGGATTGGTTACATGATCTGTTGGGTCCTAATAGTCACATTCTTTGTGCCACCATCTCATTATCAGTTGCAAGGGCGATTACAACTCGATCGTTTGTCCTTTTCAGACAATGTTTCTTCTTCTTCTTCTGATCATGGCAGTAGGAACAATAACAACTACTACTACAGCCATCGTCACAATAGCGGTGCTGATAACCCAAACGGCTATGGAATGATTGGCGTGGCAATGGAATATGAATTTGATGTGCAGGATTCCTTTACTCCTACTGTATTTCCAACCATATCCTTTGCCAATGGCAATGGTCACAACAACAGTGGTAATGGCTATACTTTTCCTGCAACTGCAACTACTACTACTCCAACTACTACTACAACTGCTGCTGCCACTACTACTTTCACTGCCACTGCCACTGCCAATGCAGCGAATCTTGTCCTGTTGGGCAATCCACACCCTGCAGCCCTACAACATCAGAATCACCAACTCCAAAGGGATCTCCAGCGTGCCGGCAATAATAGTTACAATTCACCTATTTCTTCCAACTCCAGTGTGGAAAGCGAAGACAATACCAATATCAATGCCAGTGCCAGTGCCACCGCCAATATAATGTCCAACGGCAGCAATCCCAATACACCTTCCTGTATAAACCCTGTATGTTCTATGACACAATGGATCATGTCAAAGAGTTATGCCCGTGGCTTTGTTCGGCGACTGACGGACCTAGCCGAGATTATGGATCAATATTCACAATCCTTTAGGCGTTGATGAAGAAGATGAGAAAGAATTTCAAACAACAATCGTAGTAGTAATAATAATAATAATAACAATACCAATGATAATGATGATAATGACAATAATAAATTTGTATTTGTATACATTTATGAATACACTTTTGAACACTTAATTTGACAAGCATAAAGATAAGCTTTTTTTTTTTTTTTTTTTGTTTTTAAAAAAAAACCCCCAAATTATTTGTATTAATAAAACACTATTATATGAATCACTTGAGCTCTAAATGGCCCTTGACAGCACTTCCGACATTGATAATCTCGAGCAAGAATGCATCATGACCATACATAGAGTCAAGTTCATAGTAGGTCACCGTCTTATTCCCTGTCTGGCGCAAGCAATCAGCGACTTCCTTCTGCTGCCAAACCGGAAAGAGGATATCCGATTGAATCCCTAGTATCAATGTCGGAATGTCCTTGAGCACACTGAGACCTGCCTGCAGATCTTCAAGTTGAGCCTTGGGATCATCTAGGACAACATTTTTAGCAACATCTGCAGCATTGACTGTTGAGCACGCTATCTGTTGCTCTTCTTCAGGTGGAACAGCAGCATTCTCAGGAGCAGAAGAGCCCTTGCCTTCTTGAAGTCGAAGAGTGTTTCGAGCTCGACGCAGGGCTGTCTCTGCAGAAACGGAAGCAGAAAGATCAAACATGTCCATGGCTTTGGAAACATAGAGCAATGAATTGGGATCATACTGTAGACAGAACCGTTCACCCTGATGATCTAAATAGGTCTCGATCAAGAAATCTGCACAAAGTGATGGCGTTGTCGTTGGTTGAGATCGTTTCCGACCAAAACGTTGTTCCCATTCAGGTCCCGATCGATAAGAGATGGTGGCAATCTCGCGTGCCAACTTCATGCCGCTGTGTGGAGGCACCTTGTCGTAGTAAAATCCCTTGTTCCAGTTTGGATCCGCCATGAGGACTAGTGGAAACAAATAAAAAAAAAAAGCGTGGGAGTAAATGAGTAAATTATAAAATGTCTCAAACTATAAATCTATATGGATATGGCAATGACATGAACATGCATGCATAAGTCTGCCTTTTCTTCTACAATTTGTTATTACTTCCTTACCTTGGCGTTGAGTAAAACGGAGTGCGATGCTATATGGATGAGATCGAGCAGCAGCAGAAATACTAATGACTTTGCTAATTCTGTCCTTGAAGAGCAGCGCAGCCGCTAAGGATTGCATACCACCCATACTAGCTCCAACGGATGCATGCAGCTTCTTAATACCCATAGCGTCGAGCATTTCGAACTGAGCTCTGACCATATCAAAAATGGTCACGATAGGAAACCGGGTTGCATAAGGCTTTCCATCCTTGGGATCGATCGATGAAGGACCTGTGGATCCATAACAACCCCCGATGACATTAGTGCAGATCACATGAAACCGATTGGTATCGATGGCTAATCCAGGCCCAATAAACTTTTCCCACCATCCTGGCGTTGTGTTTTGTGGGTGTGATTTTGCGTGTGATGAAGCCGATAATCCTGTGTGAAGCAAAATTGCATTGGATTTGTCCTCATTCAGTTCTCCCCACGTTTCGTATGCAATCTCGAATTTAGGAAGGATTCCTCCATGATCCAACAGAAATGGCTCATTGTGTTGATAAAGACTGTATCCTGAGATGGGGTTACTGTATGAAGGTTCGGGTCCTCCGTCGAATGACTGAAGGAACTTTTGAGTACGTTGCTCCAATTGATCGACACAGGGAAATGCCATAGGGGGATTACTGGAAGAATGTGATGTTGCTGTTGATGCATTAGAGGACGATGGATTCCAGAGTGAAGTATGGAGTACTACAACACAAGTAGAAAAGAGGGAAAAAAAAAAAAAAAAAAAAAAAAAAAAAAGCAAAGACTTTTATTAGGCTTGACTTTTTTTGCTTTTCTTTAAAGCTTGCAAAAAAAAAAAAGAGAAAAAAGACATTTGATAATATAATTGACATACGTTTTCGAGAGGTGAGTGCCAGAGCAGGCACACCAGCGTGGCGTGAAGTTGCAGCTCTGGCAACACGCGCAGATCCTATAAGGGCCGATGAGAAGACACGAGAATGCATGAGATTACAGAAAATAAGGAATGAGACTTTTTGAGGTAAATGAAGTAAGAAGAAGAGGAAGAGGAAGAGGAAAAGGAAGAGAAAGAGAGAGTCGGAATGAGATCAGGGATGCGGGCGAGCAATGAAGAGAACCAGAAGGAAAGAAACAGACCCTGTGCGCAGACATCGGACAGAAAATTCGGGATTTCATTGGGCGTACATTACAAAGCTGACAAAAAGAGATGTGACCGTTCAGATCTCATGTAAATTTGGTAGGAAAAACGCGATCATGTATGACAAATCCATAGATCAATAGCAACTCTTTCATATATCCAGTACAGACATTTACGAACCAATAAACATTTGCAACATTTGTGTCCAGAGGAATGAAGTTTAGTTTAATAATTAATCAATTATATTTTATTAAATAGTGCTTCTAACAAGCTGAATAAATAACTAAACTTTCTTTTAGTACAAAAGTGCTGCCACAACAACACACAGCAATCCCAATGCAACCTGGCCTTGCTTCTTGACACTCGCTCCAGCGTTTTTGGTAGGTGTTGGCGTGGCTACACGCGTTCCAGCACCTGTGGTAGGGGCCACTGTGACAATAGATGTCCTTGTAGAAGTCCAGCCGGTCGTCCATGATGTAGGAACGACCTCTGCCTTTGTCACCGTGGCCTTAGGCTTGGTAGTAGGACGAGAGGTGGAGGTCTCTTCTTCTTTCTTTGACTTCTTGTCATCCTTCTCCTTCTCTTTGCCATTCTCCTTATCATCCTTTCCCCTCATGTCAGGCTTATCCTCCTTATCATCTTTGCCATCTTTGCCATGACGGCCATTCTTGTCATCGTGGCCCTTGTCATCGCGGCCCTTACCACCGTGACCATCTTCATCATCATGACCCTCGTCACCATGGTCCTTGTCACCATGGTCCTTGTCATCATGGTCCTTGTCATCACGGTGACCTTCATCATCATGGCCCTTGTCGCCGTGGTCACCTTCGTCACCATGGTCCTTGTCATCGTGGTCCTTGTCACCGTGGTCACCTTCATCACCATGGCCCTTGTCACCGTGATCATCTTCGTCACCATGGTCCTTGTCACCGTGGTCGCCTTTATCGCCATGGTCCTTGTCACCATGGTCCTTATCACCATGGTCCTTATCACCATGATCATCTTCGTCACCATGATCATCTTCGTCACCATGGTCCTTGTCACCGTGGTCACCTCCATCATCATGGTCCTTATCACCGTGATCATCTTCGTCGCCATGGTCCTTGTCGCCGTGGTCGCCTTTATCACCATGGTCCTTATCACCGTGGTCATCTTCTCCACCATGGTCCTTATCACCGTGGTCATCTTCGTCGCCATGGTCCTTGTCGCCGTGGTCATCTTCATCATCATGGTCCTTATCACCGTGATCATCTTCGTCACCATGATCTTTGTCACCATGGTCCTTGTCACCGTGATCATCTTCATCACCATGGTCCTTGTCACCGTGGTCGCCTTTATCACCATGGTCCTTGTCACCGTGGTCATCTTCGTCACCATGGTCCTTGTCATCATGGTCATCTTCATCATGGTCATCTTCATCATCATGGTCCTTGTCATCATGGTCACCTTCGTCATCATGGTCCTTGTCACCGTGATCATCTTCGTCATCGTGGTCCTTATCATCGTGATCATCTTTATCATCACCATGGTCGCCATTTCTGCCTTTGTGTCCACGACGTCGACGACGACGACGGCAACAATCTCTGTCGTAATCATTTTCATCGTCATCATCATCGTCGTAACCACGACGATAGAGCGAAGGGGTCTTGGCCGCTTGCGCCATGTTGGGGCTCAACAGAGCAACATTTCTTTTAATAGCTGCTCCTTGGACAGTATTTGTGCCGAGCACACTGAACACGGTAGCGGTAGCAAGGATGAGAGTACGTGGATGCATGGCTTCTTTACGTTTTTCTTTTCTTTTTTTCTTTTTTTTTTTTTTTTTTTTTTTGTGGTAGGGATATGGAGATCGGTTTGATTTGATTTGGCTTGGTTTGGTTTGGTTAAAATTAATGAAAGGATTAAACAGTTGTTAAAAACGCAAGAGAGTGAGTGAAGGATGGAGAACAAAAAAAATAAAAAAAAAAAAGAGGAAAAAATGTGAACTTGACATCGATATTTTATAGCTTTTTTTTTTGTCTCTTCGTTTGCTTCCCATATCAGCCATCCTTTGAGGAAAAGAAGGAAACGTTCAACGGAAGGACTGAGCGGGTGCGGGTGATAGACAGGGGGAGAAAGAGCAATAAGAAGAAGCTGAAAAACGCGACACATGGACACTATAATGCAATAACGCTATTAAAAAAAAAAAAAAAAAAAAAAAAAAAAAGGTTACATCAGGGTTCGAGCACGGTTCCCCTTGCAGGAAGGCCCAAGTACCCCGCTTGGGATTTTTTTTTTTTTTTTTTTTTTTTTTTTTTGGCCACCGTCTCTGCTTGATCTCCTGACGTCATGTGCCGCGTTTATTAAGAGTTATCCTCATAGTAGTCTAGAACTAGTGTGCTTTTACTACTGTTATATGTGTATATGCATTATTCTATTGTTCGTTCTATGGCTTTTATTTTTATTTTTATTTTTTTTCCTTTTAGTGAGTATTACGGTATTCTTTGTTACATTAACAACACGATATTCCTTCTCTCGCATATTGGCTGCGTTTTTTTTTTTTTTTTCTTTTGACCCAATCAGATTATTCAAAGTGCATGATGGAATATCAACGATCCAATTTTAATAAAACGCGAATTCAAGGGTAGGCGGCGTTGTTACACCACAATCTTTTTTTAGCGCGAATCACTCGTGGTCAGTGCTGAAAGCAGAAAGCAAAAAAGCAAAAAAGCAAAAAAAAAAAAAACGTACTGTTCCTGAAAACAACTAAATATATTTTTTAACGAATAGGAGAATGCTAACCAGCCTGAATGGATCCTTTATTTTTTTTTTGTCCCTTTTGTTCTTTTTGTTTATTCGTTTGTTTGCTTGTTGTTCCTTCAAATGAACGATAGAAGAAGAGTGTTTGGACCATCCAAGAGTCTGGTAAAAAAAAAAAAAAAAAAAAAGTAGAAAATAACCAAAATAACTCATACATTAGATTAAAGGGCCCTAGGCACGTGCAAGTATCATCAAGCACCACACTCACATCATTTTTTTTTTTTTTTCCCCACTATACACTCATTGAAAACAGGGACCCTAGATAGGTGGACGCGTCCTATTTCCAAGTCAAGCTAGACTACACATACTCTTGTAGTTTGAAATAATTCTAATGTCTGTTCGTGTTCTTAGGATTACTGATACACATGCCCTCTATAGGGTCCTCAATGCATATCGTAAACGAAGTAGAATAACGCAGTTAAATGTACGATGTGGTCAAAAACTGCACCTTCGGAAATGGTGGGATTAGCTCCAAGTCCCCTCCCCTTTTTTTTTTTTTTTTTTTTTTTTCCTTTCCAAATAGGGTCTGACCAAAAAGAAATAAAAAGCCATATGGTAAGAGTGACACGACATGATAAGAAAGGTACACTTGCATAAAGGGTACTGTAGAGGTTTCTTCAGGGCAAGGTCCACAGCTCCTTGGGCAGGGCCTTCCAAAATAGGCCAATCTCGAACTAAAAAAAAAAAAAAAAAAAAAAAAAAAAGCAAAATACTTGACGTCAACGACCTGTTCAGGTCCAAGCTCATGTGGCAGGCCAACGTGGATAGGGGATGCATTGAGAACCATGGTTTGAATTAGAATAAGTCACTTAATTCTCATTAGTTTGGAACCTCACTAACTCATCGGCACTAAACCTAATGACATAGTATAGCAGAAGCTACCCAATGCCCCAAGAAATTTCCGTTTACGCCATCTGAGAGAAGCCCTTCACAAACATGTATTTGTCCTTTCTTTCTTTCTTTTATTTTATCTTCCAAAGAATAAGAATGAAAAAGCTCAAACAATAGCGTCTTTTTTTTATTTTTACTTTTACAGGCACTAAACTTTTTAATGTGGATAGCTAGAGGAGGTAGACAATAGATTTGTTGATGGAAGTCCATGAGGTGAGTATCCCGGTGATCGTGGGCTTGTTCCTCCATATGGTGATAGCGGGCCCGGAGAAGATGCGGTTGAGAACGGGCCAAAGGATGAAGACGAGGATGACCATGATCCAGAGGTTGATGAGTATGCTGAGTGTGCTGATGCAGGCGAAGTTAACGAATCTTGTCCATAGTTTGATGGTGAAGACGGTACACCGCTTTGATTGCTACTAGGATGGAGATGATGAAATGACGGAGGCGCTAACTGTAATCTAGGAAGTGTTTGTCGATGCAGTCGCTTTGCATGAGATCCAGTAGTACTATTATTGCCGTCCATATCCATGGATGGCGATGATACAGGGTTCGATGGCTCAATGATCGTAGGGATAGATGGCAAATTAGCAGAGATTTCGCTCAGCGAAGGCAGCGATGATGGCGTTATGGGCCGAGAAGTAGATGGATTAGTAGAGATTGTGCCTGACAGATTTAATGGTGGCAAATGTGTAAGGGAATGACTTTCCCAACTGGAAAATGTTTGTCCACTGTGCTGCGCTGATAGGCTAGGACTAGATGTGGGTGAAAAATGACTTGGAGACAGCGGTGATATTGGTGAGCGAAGGGCATGAGAAGTATAGAAAGACGAGCTGGCCTCTGAACTGTAAGAATATTGCGATAACGAGTCATCCTCAGTTTCTTCCTTGATATTTGTAGTGGGTGCAGGAGTAGTAATGATGGCAGGTGGAGGTGGAGGCATGGTTGCACCCGTTTGTAGAGCCTCTAGCTGCTTGTTTAAATGGTCGTTCTGACGAGTCAGATTTTGAATGTGTTCTACAGCTGTACGCAGAACATTAACGCGATGGCATTTCGACTGACTGTCATCGTCGTTCTTGGGGAGCAATGAAGTGAGCTCGTCAATGAGCTGCAAGAGATAGAAATTATTGTTGATATCATTGTTGTTTTTTTTATTGTGTATGAAAGAGGGATGAGTGAATAACTTTGTTCAAGTCAATAAAATCTGATAAGTCGACTTCTCATTGCGACAGAGTTTATATTTATACCTGATTAATGCAGTCTCTACGGCGGCGTTCCACCCGATTGTGAGTCTCCCTCCTACGCTTGATCTTGTCCAACGCAGTTTTAGAGTCGACAGGTTTCTTGTTGAGGATGTTAACACCACCAACGTCATAAGCTTTACATGTTTTGAACTGTTCTGGAGAATATTTCCGTAATACATCGTCCAACTCAAAGGTCATTCGTTCACCTCTGTTATTGTTGTTATTTCTATTGCTCTTCATACTGGATGTGGATGCTGTGTCTTTCTTCGTGTATGGTTTTCGTTTTTTGGCCTCCGACGAGACTTGAGGTGCATTTGATGAGGATAGAGAAGAGGAATCAAAGGAATTGAATGTTGTGTTCATTGAGTTGATATACAACCAATACGATTTATGGTGAAGTGAGCCTGTATTGGCTGAGTAAGTGATCAAGTGGAAGAATCCGGTATAAACAAAAAAAAAAAAAAAAAAAAAAAAAAAAAGACGAAATGCTGTGCAATTGTAACAAGGAAAAATTTTTTAAAAAAAAAAAAAAAAAAAAAAATGATGGATGGGATGGATGGAATGAGAAATGCAATGAAATTAAGAAGGAGCGAAAAGTAGAGAGTGAAGAGAAAGAGCATTAGATGTAAATATATACAAGCATAAAAGTCCTTTTTGCCTCGTCAATTGCTGTAGAAAGTATATAATAATATATATTACCGGGAGAACTCCTAGCCATTCAGAGTTTATCCTTTTCGTGTTTACATGTTTGTCATTTTGTGTGCATGTGGCACAGGAACCAAATGCGGGAATCGACACCCAGCTGCCCCTCTTTCTCTGAATTGAATTAGACCAAACCTTTTTTTTATTGTTTGGAAGCATTCTTGGTTTTCCATCCGTGTTCAGGTTGAACTAAAAAGGCAAAGAAAGTCATCTGCACATCCTGAAAATAGACAGATCTTTTATTTTTTATTTTTCATTTCCTTTATATTACTTCTTTCTGTGTTTGATTCATTACTACTACAACTAGAAACAGCTGTGTCTTTATCCAAATATCCACAAAAAGAAGGAACCAAACAAGTGAGGGACTTCTTAAAGGTCTTCTCCATGATCTCAAAGTGAAAATGTCTCTCCAATTGAAAAAGTATCAAAGAAAGAAAGAAAGTTTATCTAGACAACTTTGAGCATTCATAGTTTTTTTTTTTTTTTTTCTCTCTTCCTTGGTGCAAACATTGGCCGAAATACCATTCAGCCGGTCCATCATACATTGTGCGATATAGACTCATCTCTAATGCTTTATATTTATATATATTGCAGACTGCCAACATTTGGTGACACTGTTAATGCTGACCAAAAATTTAAAAAGAGCTGAAACCGTGCCTCTTGAAATGTCTTCGGACATCTCGAATGGAGCGCCAAGGAATGGAATGAATATATTTAAAGACTTCATTAGGACCTACTCTAACGCCCATTGTAAAGACTATGTAAAGGCTTTGTAAAGGCAGTAATAATAAGCTGCTACAAAACACCATAAGTTTAACAAGTGAAGGAATTCAAGAGGATCATCTCATGGAAACCCAAACCATCACAAAGCCACTTTTACAGAAAAGCAGTCTCCTCAGAAGCGTACCCTTGAGCCATGCTCATGCATGGGCAAAAAAGAGGTACAATCATCAACCCTCTATTTTCTTCCATCTGAACATCCTGCCTGTTGTTATTCAGCCATGGAGGATGTCCACATGGAGGACGCAAGACCAGTAACAGACGCAGAAGATAGCACAATCACGTCTTCATCAGACCAGAGTGCAGAACAACTAGTTTCCACGAAAGAATTCGATTCAAAATTAACCACTTTAGCTTCAGAAGTGACCTCATCGCATAATGGGAATGACCATGATCACTCTGAACAAGGCACTGTTAATCATAGCTACCCATCGAAGGCTGCTCGGACTAAAAACGAAGATACTTTGTCCTCTCAGGCAGAATACAGTACAGCGGATCGTTCAGCAAATAACGATGTGATAGATAATAAGGAGACAAATCAGAGCGATGTTGTAGACAAAGAATCCAAGATCGATATCGACAAGACATTACCATTAGAGGAGAAAAAGATCAATATAGAACCCGATGTTCAACAAAACAGTGATGATAGCACTATAGATCAAAATGCATCACAACATGAGGCAACATCCAGATCTGTCAAACCAGATAAATATGAACCAGATGTCAAAATTAATGTTGTGACAGAGCCAACTTCGACAGGATCGCTAATAAAAACAACTACAGACCAATCAATTCATCCTAATCCCCTCAAGCTCTCTGAAGCAGAAGCGCCAACTTCTAGGTCAGCTAACGCCAACGAAGTCGATGTCAATCAGACAGTCACAGCGACAGATGCTCACTCACTTACCGAAGCGCCTATAGAAGGCACTGTATCATCAGCTAATAACTCAGCAGTCAAAACCTCGGCTGAGTCACTAACAGCGCTAACTCCTCCACCTCCACCGCCAGTTCCTGTACGGAGTTATATTCCCCAGTTTAAATTCACAACATTTGCAGCCATGACTCAACTACCAACACGAAATGTAACTAGTAATTTCTTAAAGACCGAAAAAAATTTTGTCCTCAAAGACATGTCACGTATACAGAAGCGCCGCAAGCGTAAGACTGACGAAGGGACTGTTCAAAAGGGAGGAGACAAGGATGCAAATGAAGGAGATGAGAATGAACTTGAAGCCTTGGACAAAGACAAGGACAAGGAAACAGAGGGGAATGCAACGCTAAAAAAGAAGAAGAATGACAAATTTACAGCTATCCGGAGAGGGATTTTTGCAGATGACGACGATGATGAAGATGATGAAAAGCTAGATAAAGTCGATGACGATGTAGATGACCAGAAACAGGATGATGAGGACGAGTATCTAGATACCAGTGACAGTGACTCAGAGGAGAGTGTTGTGAATGAAACAGATGAGAATGGTGAAGCAAAATCGGTACGTTCAAAAAAGAGAATATCAGCTTTTCCAATATCTTAGGAATGTGCTTTTTTTGGAAACTAAAATGAGCGACCTATTTTTAGTCTTCTGAAGTCGGCAAAAAGACCATCGTAATCCACCCAGGGTCTCGGATACTACGGATTGGTAGAGCATCAGATGCCTATCCAATCGCCATTCCACATTGTATCGCTCGGAGGATACATACACTTGTTGTTACTTCCACAGATCATAAGCAACTTAAGGCGGCCGAATCAGCAGCAACACGTGAAACGGAATTAGAGGCTGTTGCGGCTCAGTCAGGCACAGAAAATGGAGATGTGGAAGTCGATGAAGATAACGCCATGGATGTTGACGGGCATGAAGACGATGCTTCAGACATTCAGGATGTAAGCACTACACTATCACTTAAAGTTAATTGTCAGATAAGACATGTGCGACGTGAACTAGGTCGATTGACATCTAATCATTATTATTGGTACTGCAGGCCGTCAATGACAGATATCTTCAAGACATCGAGTATGACCTTAAACTACGTATGAAGGCTGCAAAGCGACGGCCAGTCCCTAATGCCAGAACTCAGGTTCGGTCGTTCAATACCTCTACACGGCCAGAAAAGATCTTGGATCACAATGACCCGTATAAAGTCGAGTGGACTGATCCTAAAGCGGAGGGTGAATTTATTATTGGACAAAAGGTAATTTACTGAAGGCCCTTTAATCAACCACACTTTCTCTTTCTGTAGTGTACTAATTCTCTCCCAATATCAACGATTCTTCACATTAGGCGCTTAACCTTCCTCCCAGTAAAGATCACAATTTCAAACTATTCTGGCCTATCGTTAGCGGCATGCTAAATGATCGAGATTATGCAACTCCACGCCTAGTGGTATCTGATCTTGAGGCAATATGGACAAAGGTCATAGAGGAGGACCTTGGGATTGACCCGAAGAAGTTGAGGGTATGCTTGGAGGAAAGTCCTTGATTTACTAAGAACTGAAGATCATTTAACTACGTCGATTAATATTTTATTTTATTTTATTTTATTTTATTTTATTTTATTTTTCTATAACATGGATTAGAAACACTATGCACTCCTGGTCATTCCAGATCTTTATAACAAACTGTATGTGAGTGAACTTGTCAACATGTTGCTCAAGTCGATGCAGTTCCGAGGCGTAATGATCCAACAAGAATCTGTTTGTGCGTCATTTGGTGCAGGAGTGTCAGCTGCATGCGTTGTCGATATTGGGGCCGAGGTAACCAAGATATCTTGTGTAGAAGATGGTATTTGCATTCCTAATTCAAGAGCAATGCTCAAGTATGGAGGTGACGACATTACGCGAATCTTTGCAGCCCTAGTCAGGCGGATGGGTTTTCCTTACGAGGAACTAGATCTTGCTCAGACGTATGACTGGCGCTTAATGGAGGAATTAAAAGAAAAATGGTGTACAATGAATGAGGCGGATCTGACCGTCCAAGTGTACAGCTTTTTTGTACGGCGCCCCGAAAAACAGACCTTAAAATATCAAGTCAAGGTGTATGATGAAGTTGCGTTATCTCCAATGGTTAGTTATCAAAGATTTCCTTTTTATTTTTCATTTTTACTCCTATCATTATTTGAAATGATACTTACAGGAATTGCCTTCACTCTCTTGTCGCCTTCTAGTGTTTATTTTTCCCTAACGTCATTCGCCGATGGATTGAAGAGCGCGAGATCAACCCTAATTTTGCAAAGGTTACAAACTATGAGGATATCAATGAGGATGCTCCACCAGTACGTCGTCATCTTTTTCAGCTCTATGGATTGATTGTCAGGTGTAATTATTTATAAGCTTCAGCCACGCTAAAATGCCGCGTGTCCTTTTTTTTTTTTCTCTTCATCTTTTTTATTAGATTTCCTTGACTAACCAAGCACAAAAGAAAACGAATGCAGCGGCTATAGCTGCTGCTGCCAGAGCCGGCACTCCATCATTATCGGTGGTTGGTGAAGAAACAAGTGTCAATGGAAATGCAACGCCCACAGTTGGAACGCCTGGCGCAACACCAGCACCTACACCCGCACCTACGCCCGTACCTTCTGGTCCATCGACAACCGCAGGATCGGGGTCGACACCAGCACCGGTTGGACCTAATGTACCGGCTGAACCACCTATCGTGGTTTTTGCTATGGAGCCTTCTGTCACGACGACGAACAAGTCATGGGAGATTGCAGGAACGATCGGCAAGGATCATTTCTCAAGTTTAGTAGCGCTGGATGTTGTAGTTGCGCAATCGATCTCAAATTGTGGTAGTGAAGAACGGTCTAAGAAGCTGTATGGGAGCATTATTTTGGTTGGAGGTGGTGGTATGATTAAGGGATTTGATCGTGTACTTGAGGACAGGTAAGCAAAAAAAAGGAAAATAATAATAATAATAATAATAATTACGCATGAATCCGCGAGCGGACAAAATTAATTAAGATTTGAATGTGACATGTTAAACTTTGGTAGACTATTCCAAGCGTTACCAGCAACGTTGACGACGGTTGAGAAAGTGGAGGTTCTGCCATCACCGCGTGACATGGATCCACGGCTGTTAGTTTGGAAGGGAGGATCAGTACTCAGCAAGCTGGAGACGGCTAAGGAAATGTGGATCAAACCCCTGGAGTGGGAACTAATGGGACGTAAGGTACTGAGAGACAAGTCGCTGTTTGTGTGGAGCAAGGACTCATAGAGAACACAACTGAAATCAATAAAAGCGTGTTTTGAATATGCCATGAATGGTGCGCACAGTCAGGTGATACTTACTGCACTTGTCGAGGCCTCGCCCAAAAAGAGTCTGCAACTGCATCGTCTTCCATCCCGTCCATCTCATTCCTACCTGAATGCTGCTCCCATAATTTGCTCTTCGTCTAAGTGAGAAAAAGAGAGAAAATTTGATCGAGTTTGGACCATCCTTTGTTCATACACGCATGCAGACAATGCATGCAAACAGTGTTTTGCCCCACACGACTTTCCTATTTACCTTTTCCACGCCCACTCGATCGGGCCAGCTTTTGTTCTGGGACTCAGAAACTCTTGTCTGACTAACGGCTTGACTCACCTGCCTGCCTGCACCTGCGTCTGCATTTGTACAAAAGAGATTCTAATAAAGGAGGAGGAGCAGATACCTACTCCACCCTTTTTTTTGTCGGCCTACCCGTCATAGGTGTGCATGTTTACCTCTGCTCGTGCTTGAATGAATCATGTTCAGCTGGAGTGCCTTACCAGAATCCCTTGACAATAACTGTGACGATCACGAGTCCACTATCCTGGCCTCATCTTCTTCCTCCTCACTTCCCCAACGACCATCTACGGCAGCTCCAACCTCAGCTACGCCAGCATCTTCAACACCTCACTCTTCTCCGCCACAGCCACAACTGCCGTCAAACTCACCCCCCGCTCACATGCTAACTTTGCCCAGATCTGCATCGACATCGCAGATTGATACAGCTTCGCCTACTTCACATTTTGAAACCACCCATGCCGCCCCATACCCACTCTCCACAGGGTCCCGTCCAAATCAACGTAGTATTCCGGGTGGTTTAATAACCTCTCACTCAGAGACCACAAGCAGTGCTCATAATTCTTCCAAACAAATTCCTACATCAAAGCTAGGTACGACTCTTGACTCGATCAGTAGCGGTCTCAAACCTCCCCACAATAACAACAACAACTCTCCTGTCGAAAATAGTAGCTCTTCATCTACTGGGCTGGGATTTCGAGGGCAGCAGCAACATTATGGACTATCTTTGGACCCTCCATCAGGAGCATGGTGGTATTCCAAAAAGTCAGCAGATCTACCAGATTTTGTGCTTATTTCTGAATTTTCAGAGGTTGAAGGCCCAAGAGCGGTGATGACGATACCGGACAACATTGTGGACTTGACACGCGATTCTTATTCATCTTCGAAACAGCAGCGGGCTCAGGATTCGCCCGTTTCACCCAAACATTCACAAGATCCTTCCGATGCTAGTACTTCAACCTTGGCTCCTGAGAGCAATGGTATACAGGAAAATACATGCGATTTGTTTGATATTCATGAATTCGTTCTTCGGATTACTTCGGTGGACCAGCAGGTCAGGGAAACGTATGTATTTTCATTTTCCTTCTTTCTTTTTTCCCTTCTTTATGTAGCAGGGATAAAGTGAACATCAAAATTTTTCTGACCGAGAAACTTTTGTATATTTTCATTATCCTTGTTTTTTTTTTTTTTTTTTTTTTTTTTTTTTTTTCTCCTCCAAGATCGGGAGCTTTTCATATCCCAGAGGACATTGAGGTTCACATCAATGATGTCGAAAAGGGCTACTGGGCATATGTAAGCCAACTTTTTTTCTTTCCTTTTTTTCTTTAATCAGATGTCAGCGTCAATAACATCTGTGATTGATTTGTACTATTATTTCTGTTATTTTGCTCCGACAATGCTTTCTTTTCCTTACTTCTCTTTTCTAATAGGTACATCACTTTACATTGTTTGACATCAACGCTCGAGGATTTGTTCGACCATTTTATATGTCCTACATTACGCGGGACCCCCGTAAGATTTTAGCACACTATAACGATCTGAGGCATAAATTCAGCAAAGCAGCTCTTTACTTCAAGGCTGGCAACTATACTTTGTTCAGGCAGGACCTCACCAAGAAACTGCGCGACTTGAACTACACTAATAATCTGTTGTCAGAGGCACCGTCATCACCGCCACCATCCCAATCAGAATCTAATCAATCGACATTCTCCTCTGCAACAGCTAATTCTTACTCTACCGATAATACTACTACCACTACTACAGCAGCTATGACTAATACACATACTGAAAGTTCTACAGGACCACAAAACCCTCGGTCTTCCTCTTCTTCACCACCACCACAACTACCTTCGAAGAATGTTAACACATCATCACCATCACAAACAAGTGAAGGAATTCTCGCTCTTCGTCTTTCACAGTCGTCGAGCGTTTCAGAAGGTACTGAAAAGGAAGAAGGGGGCACGAAGGAAAAGAAGCAGGACGATGAAAAGCAAGTCATACAGGAGCAGGAACAGAGGCAGGAGCAGGAGCAGGAGCAGAAGCAGGAAGTAGAATCAGCAGAAAGGAGCCAACAGGATAGCTTGAGTGAACAACAAAAGTCGGACCTTGAATCTATTAAAGACGCCATTGAAACCGCAACGCATATTATTAGTGTACTAGAACATTATTCTGTTGATGGTCAACCGCTGTTAGGCCATCCAGATGATGGACATGAAGCTCTCCCATCTATGGTCCCTCTCTCGGATCTATCACCCATGACTTCGTCTGAGAACTTGGCCATGTTGGCTGCAGGACGTAGTAATGGAGCAGCAGGGGCAACAGGAACAGGAATAGCGGGAGTAGCAGGAACAGCAGGAGCAGTAGGAGCAGTAGGAGCAGATTCCTCTCTATTCTTGGGGGCCCCTTCACGGCCATCCTCTAGGATACGACGTAAAGCATCGACGCCCAATGTTTCTGGTTCAACGTCATCGAGGATCTTGGATTCAACTGGGATGCTATCGATGACAGAGGGATTAGCAGCTTCACCAATTCCTCCTCATTTGTTAGGACTTCAGCAAGATCAATCACGAAAGAACTCAGTGGTATCAGATTATGAATCGATGATGAATGAAATGCCAGAGTACGAGGCTCAATATGCGACCTCATTATACCCTGCCTATCGTGATGAAGTCGTATTTCGGCCTTTACGCGAGCTGTGCATTGCCAACATGGTCTGGAACTCGTCTATTCAGTTTCATCTGGGTATTAAAAAGATCAAGGACATTCTCAAGGAGTTTCAAGTTGATTATCAGCTATTAGGCGACATGATGGACTGTATCAAGCGCATGCACCCTACAAGTTCTGGCTTGACGATAGGGCAAAGGTATGTATAAATATATATAAAAACTGACCGGACTTTTTTTTTTTTTTTTTTTTTTTTTTTAGGTTTCTCGAGATTAGACGAAAAGAAGGAGAAAGAAATGTAGTCGGATTACGTTACTAAATAAGCTTTCTCATTCTCAACTCATGTTACTAGATTTATGATTAACTTTCGGAACCCAGACTTCAATAGGTGAGAAACATTTGACCATACATCCTGAGTTGATATAAAACCACGATTTGTTGAAAGGAATACTAAAGTTTAGTCACGCATATTCTTCCTTTTTTTTTTTTTTTTTCTTTAGAATTACCACTCGTACGACACAACTTCAAGAGACATCTGCACCACTGATAGAGCTAATACATGGCATGTCGATCACTAGCGTACCCTCTGAGGACAGACCATCAACCCAGGAAATTAATACAGTGAAGAATCAAGAGCCGTTGCCAACCGTAGTGCTTGATGAAACTGCAGTTGAGGAGCGAAGGGATGGACAAGTAATGGATGCAGAAGATGCTGATGATGAGCAGACGGGATATGATTCTTTAGACGACGCTGAGTCCTTCTTTACAGCAGCTACAGGGGTGGCAACACAAACAGATACGCCAACGCGTGATGCCTTTGTCATTGCGCCCTTGGATCGCTCTGCAAGAGTCGTAGAGTGGCATCAGGAACAACAGAATCTCCATCATGCAAAGGGGAGTACAAACCTTGCGGCAGCAACTCAACAGACACCCTGGTCTTTTGGCACCGGGCTACATCAAGGGGATCACTTGCTAGCGAGCGGTAACTCACTTCATCGAATGCAAAACCGCCATCCTGCACAGAGTGCCAATGTAGGCATGATGGCCACAGGACCAGTCCAGACAGCCTGTTCTCCAACCATTGTGCTTGATACTCTACAAAAAGATCCTGTAGCGGCTAAGGATTTGGTTTTCGCTCTCCTTAGCGGCCGAAAAGTCTGCATCATGGGACAAAGCGATAGCGAAGCCAAAGTCAGAAAACTAGTGTCGGTTTTGGCAACATTTCTACCACATGCCGGATATCCATCTAGAGAAGAACAGCTGATTGAACATCAGCGTCAGATAATGACTTGGCACCAAGGGCCTGGGCTGTTGCAGCTATCGGATATGGAAAAACTATGTCTTGTAGGCGTCGACTCGAGCAAAATTGACCCCAAATTCCTGGGATCTGGCATTTGTATACTAAACTATGATACGATGGCTTGGATTAACGCGCAACATTACACGGACGGGGTTTTCTTAGAAGCTATGTTCAAGGACATGGATATCTTTTCAGAAGACACATCATTTCTCGCGTACGTGGATGGTAAACTATACGAAATTTTGCTCAAGTCCTTTCTCTATTACCACTTGGTTTTCAATAACCGGCTTTATCAGGGCGGGTTTTTAGCTCAGTCTGGAGCGCAGACATTCTATTCAAGTGGGGCATCGGACGACGGTGAAGCGTTTTCTTCTCAGAACAACTTTCGAAGCTCTCGACAATCTCTTGCAACTACTCCCAAAGGTGACGGCAGTAGTAGGACTTCTCGGGTTCCTCGTAGAAATACTTCTGCATATCCGTCATCTACACAACTAGGCACTACGGTCTCGCACAAAATGAAAACCTCTCGAGCTGCATCTTTATCATCTCAAGTGTCATCCGATGCAGAAAAACTGCAGCCTATTGAACAGTACGATTCAAGGAAAGAGGATTTTTCGGAGAAGTCTCGTTGTTACCAATCACAGCATTATGATAGTAAGAGTTTAGGTAGACTCGTCATGTCTGGAGATGAATCGAGTCAGGGTGATAATGGCACTGGGACAATTCAGTTCACAACATCACAAGGGATGAAGAAATGGAAAAAATGGTTTGAGTACTGGAGTGCTAAGAGTGCGGCCATGATCGACCCCGCTCTAGCAGCGTTTGGACGATCGGACTCAAATACTATTATAGATGGTATATCTCACAATGGTAGCGGAAACCGTAGGAAACGCAACAGCAATGGACGAGCAAGCCCACATCGACGCTCTAAAACCTTACCTATTCATCACCATCATCATACAAGTCCTGGACGGCACCGAGAGGTTAAGGAACGGGAAAAAGAACGCGGCCGAGAACGAGAGAGGGAACGGAATCAAAAGTTGAAACTTGACCATTTTGATGTTGGCAAGGGAAATCCCATGTTACTGAGCACTGTGAGCGATAATAGTACCAGTAGTACTAATACTGGAGGAAGTGATTCGGATTCATACACTAATGATAACAAAAACGACTTTGCAGCATTTGAAGAAGAAACGATTATGGGTGAGAAGAGTCGTATGGAGTATTCAGGAGATAGAGACGAAGATCTAGATCATCCCAAATCTGTGGGGAAGATTGAAGAGAGTCACAGTCATTTGGCTGAGGCACTTGGCACTTCATCCAAAGGCCTGAGTGGGTTGCGTCGCTTGAGGCCTAAGCGGCCGCTTCTTTTGAGCCGTGCGACATCAAAATCAAGCGATCTGGAACGAGATAAGAACGAACATCGGGAAGATGCTACCACAGTAGCTGGTGGTGGAGAATCGCTTAAGAAGGCTTCCTCTCTATCTGGGTCTCCAGCATCTCCCTCAACGTCTGCCACTTTCCGTAGTTTTGCAGGAGCATTTCGAGCCATGTCCTTCGGGTCGTCAACGCAATCATCCGCTGCGACCGGTATCCTAGAGGCAGGAACACATTTAGAAGCTTCTGCAAAGGACAGCAACAGCCGTCAGAGCTCGGAAATACAGCGTAGTCCTCGAAACAGCCGTGAACTCTCCGATCCAGGCCATCTCAACAAAGAGATCAGGCGACATGGATCGACTAGAGCAAAAGCTAAAGCTTGGCTCAAGTCTAAGAGGAAAAAGCGGGGTCGGGTGTCTGAAGGTGACCAACTTCAACAACTGTCACGTGGTGCTGAGGAGCTTAATGAAGAGGGTAGTGAAGATGATGGAGGGGACTCGGAGCTGAGGGAGATGCAAGAGTCTCGAGATAAAGAATCACCAGGATTAGAACGACATTCTGAACATCAGTCGTCGCGGGAGCAAGATCTAGGGCAAGGCGAGCAAGGAGATGCACAACCACATACGGTTGAGGATTCCGAGCTAACAATACGTACGATTCCAAGATCCGCGCCAGCAAGCACGTTGACATCCTCAAAGCTACCTATTGTTCCACCGCAGCAATCTCGTTCGACCGAAGATCTGACGGAATCAGTGAGAGCTCAGCACCATAGTGTCACTGAATTGCCTCTAGACACTCCTCTGACGATCCAGGAAATTGCAGCGCTAGAGCCCACGAGGATCCAACCTCCACGGGCGATACCCTCTCCACCCCTTACTGTCCAATCTTCCGTAACTCCATCGCTTCTTCCTACTCTACCAGTTACTTCTACATCGTCACCAACGCTCAGCAGCAATGGTAACAATAATAGGAGTAGAGCTTCATCCGTGAACGCATCCCGGAGCACATCATTGAATGTCATTTCTTTTGCCCCTGGGCATCGTCAATCTGTCTCGGGCCTTCGACCTTCAATTTCATTAAAAGGATCTGCGACAGTCCCAGGACTAGTATCTGCAGCAGCAGCCCAAAGATTAGTCTCTGCTATGACTGATGGGCGTTCAGAAATAGATGATGGTGAGTACGATCCTCGTCGAGATCCTGGTCGAGAAAGTGCAACGGATTACGAAACCTCACTTGAGACCTTGACTGGGTTAGAGAGCGGCAATGTGAGCTCGATCGGTCGGGCAGAAGGCAAGCGACAGTCAGCTGAATCTTTTGGTTGGGGATCATTAAATACAGTAGCTACTCCGAGTACAGCAGCCTCTATAACTCCAACGATGACAACGACGGATGTGGGTCTTGGCATGAATCTCAAAGGCTCTCAACAAAACGAACATCAGCCCCAGCCACGCCGGCAACAGCATCAGGAGGAAGGACAAGGATCGAGTGCTGATGATCCTAAAGTAAGTAATCGTCAGCAGTCGCAGCAACAACAGCAGCAGCAGCAGCAGCGGGATGAAGATAAAGTAATGAAAGATATGACAGATATGAGCACAGTGACTTTGACTGAAGAAGAAGAGGTTATCGTCCGAGAGATGCTTGGTGGTATTACTGGAATGGATGACTGGGCCATCATCGTGGTAAGAACATGTTTTTGTGTTTTTTTTTTTTTTTTTTTCTTTCTTTCCTTAATTAAAAGCACATTAATGAAGCAGAGTGTATTCTTTTTTTTTTTTTTTTTTTTTTTTTTTTCCTTTTATATCTATCTTAGTATCTGGCTACAATGGTAGACATGTATGAACGTAGCAAGGCACCCACCTCACCTATATCAAATGAACTATGACAGACACGCACATTTGTAATAACATAAACAAACATCCTATGAATTAAAAAAAAAAAAAAAAAAAAAAAAACCCCCAACTAATGTGTTCTAATAGTAACAAGAGCGCGTTCGCTTAGTGCGTGTTCCTACGGAAAAGGAAGGTTTTTTTTTATTGAATCTAGATGGTGTCTTAAATGATCTTATTTTTAATCTCGGTTGAAATGAAAGTGAGATTCCAATTAATATCGGTATTATTGAGTTTGTACTCTGAAAGTGAGCTTGGAGCCAAATATTTCATTGAAGAATGAATGAGTGCCCTGACTTTGAGCATAAACGGATGATGTTCGTTTCGGATCGATTGGTGTCCATATCAGTCATGGTTGAGGAAAAAATATACCCGATCAACAAGCGTTGTGCAATACAAACCCCCGTCTCTCTCTCTCTCTGCTCCTTTGAAAAGACAAAAACTTTTTTTTATTACATTTTATTGTGTGATGACTGAGTACTGTAACTGTTACCGATGTTTACACAACCCCACTCCTAAATCTGACACGCGGTCAAGAACTGTACATGTACATGTTTAAAGAGCTCACATCCTTATCCTCATGAATATTATAATATTAACATTAACATGTATACAAAATCTGGCTGTCATTGTGTTTAATTGATGCTACGCTACACGAGTAGACTTGAAGATGATGGAAAAAAAAAAAAAAAAAAAAGGAGTGAATGCTCATAGTCATAGTGTTGTAGCCTCATACAGTAGTCTAGTCTTGCTTTGAGCTCAATTTTACTTTTTTGATGCTCTCAAAAAAAAAAAAAAAAAAAAAAAGCCAAAAGAAACTGATGGTTTTATTCATCCCTGTAAATTTTCTCTCAAACGCGTCTTTGAGTGTGTAGATTTCCACCATTGTGTATTCATTACATTTGAATACGCATTTATGAGTGATTGGATCGAAAAAATAAGCCTCGAAAAATAATAAGACGACGAAGAAGAAAAAAAAAACATCGGCGTCTCGGCAACCTCTCCGCTTGATGTATACAACTCGTTGTCGACTTGTTGACTATTTGCAATAAAATCCCTCTCTTCTCTCTGTTTTGAATGTTCAAAACGCCCTTTAGATTTATTGTTGACGTTCCGCAAGCTTCATGTTTCCAGTTGTAAAACTGGTACAATGCGGAAAAAAAAGGGGAAGGATGAAAGAAGTTTACACAGAGAGAGAAAAGGCCAAGCCAAAGCAAGTCAAGTCAAGTCAAGCCAAGGAGGATTGAATACGTATCGATTGTCTGACAAAAAAGAAAGAAAGAAAAAAAAAAAAAAAAAAGCCAAACTCATGACTGGCTTGGCTTCTTTTAATCATCCAGTGCCTTTTTTTTTTTTTTTTTTTTTTTCTTACTGTCAGATTACTGAATTGGTATTTTGAAATTATGTGGTCACAAACCTTGTTTCTTTTTATTGAATCACAAAGAAAAGTAATATAAAAAATTGACAAAATATATAGAATGTGATCTCCAGCGTGATTTAGCCTGAATACCGTTTTTGTGTAGATGTGTAAATTTGGAAAGGCCATCGCATATGACTTGCACTAATGGAGAGGGATAAGCAAACATTTTTCTTAACTTGTTTTATCACTTCTCCCTTCACCCACCCCTTCATTCCCCACCACTCAGCATTAAATAACATGGAAGCGCTATTCACATCTAATGCAACCAATGCACAGAATAGTGTAGGAAGTCCTCTTCAAGGTAGCCTATCGCTCTCTATCGCTGGCGGACTAAGGCTGGTTTGGTGAGCACATTCGTTATTCAGCATTATATTATATACAAACAATAGTCGTCGCTTGCTGTTGATCCTTTAAAGAAAGAAAACCAAATAATAACTCTTGAACTCTTGAAATTATAATTAGAATCACCACAGAATGTTGGTCAGTATTTAGGACAACAGTTAGATTCACACATACACATGCCCCAACTCCAAAATCAAATTCAATTTCAGGTACAATTCCAAGATCAATTCCAATTTCAGGAACAAGGACTTCAAAGCCAAAAGCGGCATATAACGCTACAAGAAAACCCGGCAACTCCTAAACGACGCAAAGGTCAACCTATAGCAGCTGCGAGCAGAGCTGATGTTGTTGCATCCATGGCGAACAAGACAGCATATGCCACCCATAACAAAATAGCTTGTACGTTGGTCCTACAGGAGGCAGCTAAGGATCGTGAAAAATCCCTAGCACGTCGAACAGTGTATCATTATCAACAATACCAACGGCATTGGGTGGTGCGTGAGCTTATTTGAATAGTAGTTGAGCAATGCAAAAAATAATGTTTATTGGTAGCAATTAATTGATCCATAATATATATAGGATTGGTGCGAGCGTAAGCATTTCATGGATGGAGACATGGTCACATACGAGAAATTCTTACTCTATGTGCGTGAACTTGTGGCAGAAGAATCAGTACAGGCGGAGGACGACTTCTATAGCATCAAGCCATTGCGTGTCAACGTCACAATAGATTATGAAGGTGATCTCCCTTCTCCAGAGACAGTTGATGCATATGTCAAGTCGGTCATATCGCTCTATCAGTCTCAGCGAGCATTAGTTCCCAACCCTAGCAACCAGCCATGGGCAAGTCTACGTACAGCCGAGTTCAGAGGGATCATTTCATCATACAGAAAAAGGTAGGAGTAGACAGCAGCATAATGTAGTATTATTTAACTTTGAGGCCTGAAAATTGAAGGAGTGGATGTTGTTTTAAAACATATAATATTGCATATTGCTAATTGCCCTAATTGCTGTTCTGCAGGTATCAACAAAGCAATAAATTCAAGAACCAATATCGAATGTCGGTCGACAATGCATACACACCAGCTCAACTCAAGCAGTTCTTGAAACTTTGTTGGACTCGATCTTACAAACCTCTGAATGGTGGAGCTAAGACTCACAAGCTGCTTGGGGCTCGCGACCGAGTTAGCTTTGCCTTGAATCATTTTTTGATTGCTCGTGGCCAAAATTTACTTGATGCGAAATTGAGTAGCCTGTTCCCACATATCCATGCAACGGCTGAGAATGGGCGCCAGCTTTCTTTTGCCCTTGTTCTTGAGATTACACATGGCAAGACAAATCAGGACTTCACTATCTATTCGTCTTGTATTCGCAATAAAGATGTTGAGCTGTGTCCTTTAGGTGCCTTAGGATTTTATCTATTAGAGCTATGGATGGTTAGTTCCTGATACTTTTTCTGTTTAATGTTTCGGGGCTGTACCGACATTCGATTGCTCACATCTATTATTATTCGTAACTTTTGACTGTAGGACAAAAAAAACGTTCCTGACTTTCATGACGACAAATGGATGGAAACTTTCCTCATTTTCGGCGCTTCTGATAGAACCCGTATGTCCTCAACCTCACTCTACAAGTAAGTACAGGGTATACATGGCTTTGTATGGTAGTGCAATAGTAATTGATGGATTGACGCTTCCTCGCGACTTCTTGCTCTTAGGGCTATGAAAGGGGTTATGAATAAGGCAGGCCATCATAGTGATAAAGTTACTCATGCGGGCCGCAAAGCTGGAGCACAACACGCGATGCTCAATGGATCATCGCATGACCAGATATCTCAGCAAGGCAATTGGCTTCATTCTCGCTTGGCGATCCATTACCTACATCCAGTTCCAAGAGCTGTTCCGTATTCGATGGCAGGCTTCACGCGAACTGATGAGGAATTCTGGCTTCCTCGCAACACACTTATTCCTGATCCCAAACTTCAGAGAATGATTTTTCCTTTCATTGAGAACCTGTTTGAAGGAAACAAAGACTGGGAGCAGCGCATTGAGAATATCATGATGGACCGCCCCGAGGACTACAATCGACCCCTTTTGGAACAAACAAGCCATTGCAAGGAGGAAATACCAAAAATACGCTTTAATATTATTCTTGCTCATTTTCGGAAGATTATTCTTCAGGATATGGCTGTACTTATGGAAATTACCGACAATGCTAATTGCTATTACCAGATTTACCGGATGCACCATATCTGCCAGATGCCAGTCTTTCAATCGCCAGAGTTCGGAGAGTTTAGTGCAAAGTTGCGCCAAACAATGAGTGAGGCAAGATCTCCCTCGATGGATAGCCTTGCAGCAAACGCTCCCGCAATAGCACAGAAACTTGATGTTTTAGGAGCACAGCTTTCAGCTCTTGATGACTTCATACGATCACGAGAACGCGTTGATACATCTAACTGTAACTTGACTTCTTCATTCAGGACGCATATGTCAAGTGTCAATCGTCAGCTAGTGGCACTCTCTCAAGGGATAGAGGGGGCCTTCAATGGTGCAGGAAGAACTATAGGCCACACTGTATCTGAGATCAAATCAATCCAAAGAGAGCAAATACGAGAGTTCGATCTCCAGATACAGCAGGGATGTGGAGCAGGACAGAGGAGCCCATTCACCCCGGAGCAAGGGCACACAGACGGGCACCTGGTTAGCCATGAGCCGGCTCATGAGCAAGCGAGCGTTACCAACACCTCTTCACCTTTACAAGGCGAGGATTCATTCTTCAATGAAGTAGACGGAGCGAGAGAAAGAGAAGAAGAAGTAGTTGTAGAACAAAGACAAGCTCACTCTCAATCTCAACCTCAATCTCAGTCTGGTATGCAAGGTAGAGTTGATTTGGACCAGTTGGCAGAACAGATCGCCATGCTCTACGTTCAGATTGGAACAACCCTGTCCTCGCACGAAATGCTTCCGCAAGCAGCGCTTCTCAAGGATCAATGGAAGGAATGGTTCCATGGTGTCGATGGACGGCCCTCGATCTGGGCTTTGAATAAGAGCTCTGACCAAAAAAGAGCAAAATGGCGTTCAGGATTCGATGCACAGAAAAGGAAGTTGTATCAATTCAAGAAGGAACTAATTGAGGCTGTGCTAGAAGAGATATCAAAATCAACATGCATGACGTTAGTGGAAAAGGAAGCTGATGCCCTGACGTCAGTTTCCAAGGCTATCATCAACGCTGGCTCCAACAATTCCTACATTAAGATGCGTCGAGCACAAAGAAAAAAAGCTTTTAAGTAATGTGTTTATACATATATTTCTTTAAAATAAAAATAAACCACACCGTTGAAGGCGTTTCGTTAGACACTTCTAAAGTGTCACTCCATTTTACTTGAAAGCTTCCAACTGATGATATTGGAATATTATTTATTACAAAACTGCTGTATGCTATTTTAAGCGGATATCATTGTGTTGTTGTTATTGGTGTTGTTATCGTTGCTGTTGATGACTGATCAAATTTTGATTTTTTGGTTGCTGGGGAGTCAGATTCGATGTTGAAACTACCTCTCGTGCTCATTTCATTCTTCATTAATTCGAAAAGAGTAAGGACATAGCCAAATATAAGCTTGCATCTGTCTCTCACGTCTTCCATTTCTCCTATCACTTCTAAAGATTTAGTCAGTTCCAACCTTCGGTATTTTAGCGTGCCATTTTCCAATGTAGATTCAACAAATGCCCATTGAAATGAGTTGGTTACGATTCCATAAGCCCTAAGGGCTCTAGGGCAATCTCCATCCTCCTCAGTTCGTTTTCGTTTCCTATTGTGCAAGGCTACATCGAGCTGTACCATATTTTGTGCAAGGCCTTGCACATGATCGTCCTTCTTCACTTCCGTAATGCCAAGAAATTGTCCCGAATTGATACAGTCAACAACAGCAAAGTCCAAAGTCCCATAGCCGCGCGTGCCTTTCAAAGACTGTTGTTGCGAAAGGATCATGTCGGGCGCATAGAGCGATACTGCTCCAACCATGAATGCATCGACAATTGTTGATCTTGTAGCCTCATTTGATTGTGCATTAAATGCATAGGCTCTACCTTTGCGAATGCAATCGTCCACAATATGTCCCAATATTGTCTCTTCAGCTTCTGTCAAGTCCTCCTTGGGCTTGAGATCAAATTTTGGTAGATCAATGAACGATTGTAATTTATACGTGTCTTGAACTTTTTTCCAGTCCCATGACGAAAAACTAATGGCTGGGGTAGCCAAAGATATAATGAGCCTTTTCCACTTTTTTTGCTGAAGTTTTTCCAAGATAGAACGAAATTGAATGTCGTCTCTCAACAACGGAAATGTCTTCGTTTCCTCATCGTACACAAATATTTGGACTTCCTCGAACTCCTCAAACTCCAAGCAATAATCTCGAAGGCTTTCTCGCAGGCTTCCTATAGTAGCTGATTTAATATTGGTGGAATATGTGCAAATAACCTTATTCCGATCTCTTTTGTTCACGACGCTCAGTGCTAGAATAACAACAAAGTCAGCTCTCTTTCACTATGGTTCCTTTCGACATCTTTCCATTCCACATTCTCACTTATTGTTGATTATCACTTACTAGTATATGTGTCCGCCTGTAGTTGTTGCTCCAATTCGGCGTTTTTCTTTTGTACCATTTCTAAATCTGCTTCCATATGCAGTTTTTGTTGCCTCAGGTCGGTCATTTCCTTGTGTAAATTTATGATTATCGTTTCTAAATTTGCGATTGTCGTTTCTAAAGTTACGATCATCGTTCCTAAATTTGCGTTCGTATGCAGTCGTTGCTTCAAGTCGGCGATTTCCTTTTGTAGATCTGCGTTCGTCGTCTGTAGACTTGCGATTATAGGTTCATTCCCTTCACTTTTAACTTAGGAGAAAGGAATACAAATAGAAAGTGCGTATGACTTGTTTAATCATAGTTAACTGTGGACAAAAAAAAAAGGCATACCAGTAGAGTGGAATAGTACCTGGTCGTTCAATAATGACATGGATGGTTTTTTTTGGTGGTACAGCGCCAAAAACCTCAGAGACCTCGCTAGTCGGATCTTCGAGCTTCTCTGGGTTTTTCTGCGCCTTCTGCTCGTCTGTAAGATTGCTTAATGTAATTGGTTTCTTGGAGATAGAAGAAATGGCGACATGCCAGAGAGTGAGCTTGCTTGCATTAATATCATGAAACTCTAGCTGCTTTTTCTTGATGGCATCCTTGAGATGGTCTATCGTTTTTGAAGAGGAGATATCCACTGAGAATATGGAGGAATCTCCATCGATAACGCAAAAGAGGGTTACTTCGGTGGCCATGGTAGTGTTATGATTGTTTGTTTCAATAGTTTCAATGGAGCGAGTATTTTAAAGGATGGCGATAGCGCAAAGCCACAATGCGCCTTGCAAATAGGAAGAGAATGTTATCCATTTTTGATTCTTATTTTAAAATATAATAAATGAATAGCTATATTTGTGATTCATATTGACGCAAGGAACTCACCATAAGAGAATGATACGGATAGATAGATGGAAATCAAAAAGGGAGGACTGAAATATCATGTGACGACATATATAGGATCACAGGAAAAATTTTGTGACCCTGTGCACGCTACTGAATCAAAGATAGCCTGGAAAGGGGGAAAGGTGTAATTTGATTCAGACAGAACCAGTCAACAACTCTAGATTTTGCGCCCTTGACTAGCGCCGAATCGGAGGAGCAAAGTTTTGTCTGAAAGATTTGTATTTATCATAGTTCATGGAACAGTCGAGTAAATAACATTTCTCTATCTTGGTCACAGTTCGTTGCTAACATATACTTTATTCAGATAAAAAAGAAAAAATAATCAAAGGCTTCAAAGGATTATGGACTCTTAATGTCTCCCTATCGTTTATAGTATTCTAAAAGACATGTCCCTCCCTCCCTCTCTGGGATGAATGGGAGACAAGCAAAGAACTATTCTGGCTGAAGTTAGGGGAGGGGTCATACTCATGTGTTATATTCGTGTAATAGCAATTGGAGCTTGAACAATTATCCGGTGGCATGATTGTTTGCCTAGACTTTTTTTTTTTTTTTTTTTTTTTTTTTTTAGGCGAGAGAGCTGAAAATATCTGAGCGTTTCTGCCATGCTTGCCGACAAAAAAAAAAAAAAAAAAAAAAAAAGTAAGGGTAAGGTAGGGTAAGGCAAGGTAAAGATGGAGTGCCAGGTTGTTCAAGAACTCAATGCACGTATACCAGCTACATCTGTATGATAGAGCAAAAAAAAAAAAAAAAAAAAAAAAAAGATATCCAACACAAGGTATAGTCCAGCGCAGAATGCAGAATGCAGGATAGGACAAAAAAAAAAAAAAAAAAAAAAAAGATTAAATGACCAGCCAAAATAGTAGGATGTGAGAGCTCTAGGCCCTCAAGAAATATAAACATATTTATTTGATTATGATTGTATATAATGTGTTGCGTATTGTGTGAATGTGTCAAAAGGGTTGACGGACTTTTTTTACCCACTGTATATACAATCAGACAATAAACACACACCATTGAACCTAAAGAATCCAATGAACACACAACAATAATAAAAAAAAAAAAGAGGGGCGCAACAATCAAAGATGGGGCAGGCAAGGTACATTTTTTTACACGCACATGCAGAGTGTTTTACAGCTAAAAGTAGAGAGATTTTGAGTGAGAATAGAAGGAAGATGGCGATGAGTAAAGAGGAAGGTGAGGACCCAAAGGGAGTCGTCGAAAGATCACGAGGATGATGATGATATATGATATATATATAATGATGAAGGCGAGAAGGAGAGAGGGGTCGGTAGAAAAAAGAAAAAAAAAAAAAAAAAAAAAAAGTTGTTGTTCGCGTACGGAGCATTAGGGTCAATTGGATGAGGAAGGAGATCGATGGTGATGGCCGATGTCAAGACGAGAGCATGCGTGAGTGTGTGTATTTACACACACAATAACAACAATAACAAACATTCATTCGCTTTCGCTTTCACAACAAATTTGCCTATGAAGCATTTGTACTGTAGCATGTCGCTAGTCTACAGTTGTGGCAGAAAAGCAGAGTACAGTTGTAGTAAGCAAGACAAACACATTACATGTCAATGCAAACAAAACAATACACAACAATAATAATAAATATATAGACATTCTTATTTATATTCCAACATCTGGGGCACAACATGGAAGTTCGTTTTTCAGCCTACTAAAAATGAATAGCGTGTTTATACATGTTTACTGCTGCTGTACATGTACAGGCATAAAACTATTTCATGAATTCAGTAAGGTTATTCAGAATCAGTTATAAAAGAAAAAAAAAAAAGTTCAAGAGTGGTATAGAGTTCGCCTCCAGCCTGCTCTGTTGTCTTGTTGTTCCATGATTATTATTGTATACTATTAAGCCCAGCCTAGCTCATAACCTAGTGAATAAAGTCAACCCCATCCTGTAACGAAGGATTGAAAACCCAGTCAATCCAGTCAGTCTATCGCGCACCGCACTCTCCCCCATCCCATAGCCATATCACATCATATCCTATTACCCACAGTCCCCGTTGTCCCCATTCCATATTTTCTTTTTTCCTTTCTCCAATACACACCCGAAAATAAGGATTACTCTGGGCAGCAGTAGACAGCTAGTAAAAGTGCAAGACTAACGTAGAAAAAAAAATAAAAAATAAAAAATAAAAAAATAAAAAAAATAAAAAGTAGATGTAGGTTAAAGGTTAGTCTATAATTGTGGTGGTTACGGTAGTAGAGGCCATAGTAGTGGAAGTAGTAGATTGTTCCTATAATAACCGACAATTGCTCTGAAGGAGCGCCGCTGTGTCAGGTCAAGATAAAGAAATAAATAATGTAGCTCCTTTAGATAATAGGGCCAAGGAAAACCAATGATGGGCGCTATGCTCTCAATCAAAGTCTCGCCCTGTTCCTTTGTCCTGCGCCCGGGGCTTTCTTTTTTTGCCGCCCTTGTTCGATAATAACTAGCTTCCACCCTGCTTGCTTTCTTTTTTATTTTATTGTTTCCAGCCCACTATTCATCATTCCTTCATTCCTTCATTGCTTCATTCCTTTGTCCTTCATTCCTTCATTGCTTCATTCCTTTGTCCTTCATTCCTTCATTGCTTCATTCCTTTGTCCTTCATTCCTTCATTGCTTCATTCCTTTGTCCTTCATTTCCCTTCCTCCTCCTTCCCACCATAGCCAACCACACTTACACCCGACTGATCTTTTTTTTTTTTTTTTTTTTTTTTTTTTTTTTTCCTGTCTTATTATTGAATCTGGCCTATTCTATTCTACAATCTCATATCAGCGTTAAACAAATTCAACCAATTCACATCCTTCTTGGCCTGGTCCAATCCTCTTTCCTTCTACTCTCAATCTTCTACATCTCTCCTGTTCCTATTGTGGGCCAAGTGTGCCACCTCCCCCCATTTTCTCAACTCTACCCGACTTGACCCTCTCCTGGTCACCGTCGAGTCCACAGATGTATCCAGTAACAACACAGTCGCACCTGCAACAGCAGCAGTCGCATCCTCTATCTGGAGCTTCCTCCCTTGAGTCTTCCTATCCTTACCATCACCCTACACCACCTTACTATAGTCAAGCAGAGACCTTTCAAAACTATAAAGGCCCCTCGCCTACTCGACAGCATCAACAACAACAGCATACACAGCCAAGGCAATCTCAACAGAAATATCTAGCAACTCCATCGAGCGTCTTTCCAGCCACATGTCCTCAAGTTGTACCACAGCAACAACAGCACCACCGCCTGCAGCAACGGCAGCATCAAGCTCCGTCTCCCTTGGTCATCAATACCAAATTTACTATCCCAGTAGGCAACATCAATCCCAGCTCAGGCCCTAACTCGGACCAGATCCAGTCCCCGACCTCTAACAGAAAGCATCAGCAACAATCAATAGCTCAGCTGGCTGAGTTTGCTGCCCACATGGTATGCTACCTACTTTATGGTCATCAGCCGCCTAAAAACAAAAGTCGCAACAGCCATTGTTTTGGTACCCCTCCATCATCCATCCCTTCTTCTCCCTTGCCGGGCTACACTACATCGTCCTGTCCTTGCGAAACATGTAGACGAATGGTCTCGTGCTCACCAGCAAGATCAGCATCCGCTGCCTCTACATATCCATCAGCTACACAGGTGCAACAAGCTCCGCAAACTCGGCCAACCCACCGTAGAATCTTGTCTGAATCAGATATTATTCAACCAAAACCAATGTTTCGTAAATTCTGTCTAGATGTTCTTAGCGCCACACTCCTCTCTCCCAGTGTCGTTTTGTTGTCTCTTAAATACATCCAACAATTGATGATCAACCTCAAAGAATCAAACAAAATCGTCAACACCGGGGATGGTGCCGAATACCGCTTCTTCACCGGGGCTTTGATCCTTGCAAACAAATTTCTGGATGACAACACTTTCACCAACAAGACATGGGCAGATATCACAGGCATGAAGATCAAGGATGTGAACCATCTGGAGATGCAGTTTCTCAATGGTATTGACTTTAGACTCTTCACCAGTTCCAGTCACTACTCGGAATGGCTCGCCAATTTGACTCAATTCACCGGGACATACATGCCATCGCAGCACCAGGTTGCTTATCAACAACAGGCAGCCGCAGCCCAGTTTCCGCTTTCCCCAATGGAAACCGTTAGCACCGTTAGCACACCGGTGGATTCAGGCACTACGTCAGTGCGATCCCATGGATCAGCAATGGAAATTAGCCGTAGCTTGCAGTCAAATCCCTCGCTTCCGTTCTCCATGGCCTCTATCTCAAATTACATTGACAACGTGAAGCAATTGCAGCAAAGGAGCAACACATCCATTGGCCGCTATCAGAGGGTGCCCTCGACATCCTCTGCCTATAGTCACCAAAGTCAAGGCGTACATGGCTCTGGAGGACATCCGTCTCAGCATCATCAGTACGTCTCCTTGCCTCCGTCATCCTCCACTATACAACACAGTTCAGGACAGCAATCAGCCGGCATTGGATCGTCATACCATGGTTCTTCAGCGTCATACATGTCGTCACCTGCTGATATGTCATACTCTTATCAACAAGGATTGCCGGAACCCATTCAGCGCAAACGATCTGCTAACATCGCTTTTGACGATCTCAAGGAGAGCAACGCTGGCTATGATGGAGCACTGCCCCATTCAACCTGCGCTGCCCCTGTCATCGTCCCTACACACAAACGTTTTTCGTCATCATCATCTGTGAGTGCTCTAATGGGTCTCTCGATAGGGACGCCGGGCCAGGATGTACTTCATAATGGTTTATCCCCAGTATTCCACCATCAACGCCACCAGCAGCGTTCTCAACAGCCAACATCGCTTTCATCTCGAGCAAGCAGTGGCTCATTGTCAGCTTCATACAGAGGCGAGCATCAACGAAGCGCATCCGGAAGCTATTACATCGATATGACTGGATACTCTTCTACATCCTATGGTCAAGAACAACCTCACTTCGCCATGTCCATGCCCAACAGCTTTTCGCGACAAGGCGCAGTCCATCCATTGGAAAAGGATCCAGAGTATAGCCGACGTCCCTCATCCAGAGCCGATGTATATGGCGCCCCGCAAACGATCCATCATGCACCACATCCAACTGGAGGTCGTCATATCTGTCATCCAGCCACTCCCCCATCTTATCCATCCAACAAATGTGAGCCATCATGCTACTCTGTAGAATGCGGACAAAACATGAATGGTGGTGGATCAAGTTACGACGTTGACCCCCGTCTTTGGGGACCTCTGGATAGCCTTTCGCTCTATGCGATCACAACACAGGCTGCAAAGCGTGTTGTTGCTCATAGCAAAGCTCTTTCTTCTTCAGCAAATGGCCTTCACATGTATTACCCAACAACGTTGGCGTGATGAATGATAAACACTACTTTTTTTCTTTTTTCTTTTTCTTTTTCTTTTTTTTTTTTTTTTTTTTTATCTCTTAGTTTTTGCGATTCGTATTTGTATATTTTAACTTTTTCGCTCATAATGCTTTACTCCTTCCCCCCTCACTTTTTTCTTATTGTTGCTTGTTGTACTATAGCTTCTCTCTCTCTTTTTTAAGCTTCTTTTATGTGCTTTTCACATTTTTCTTTTCTTTTACTTTTCATGTAGCATAGCAAATAATAATAATAAAAAAATAAAAAAAAAAAAAAAAAAGAAAGTCAATCATGAACTGTATACTCTTTGTGCTTAAATTGTGCTCATAAGAATTATACGAATTTGTTTTAACACGACTGCCGTAAATGGTCTTTTTTTTTTAATTTTATTTTTTATTTTACTTTATTTTTTTTATTTTAAAAAAATAACGTAAACTAATGGTCTTTATGAGCTTTCAGTAAGTTGCGAAGAGTGGCAGGGATTTCGGGTGTGGTGGCCGGCACCTCAGCAGCCTCCTCCGCTTGTCGCTTAGCATTCACAGTCTCAATCAAATGTTCCAATCTCCGGTATAAGATTTCGGCGTTTTGCAATGTCTCTTCAAGATCTATCGTCATGCTGAGATCGTTGATGTACTATGTTACAAAACGAAGAACAAAAAAGAGAGAGAGAAAGTTTGATCAGACTTTTGCTTCAATGCATCATTTCCCTTATATTAACAATACATATAAAAACAACAAACCTTCAAGATCTCATCAAAGCCTTGCAGGTGGTCCATTATCACATCTCGATGTTTGTCAATAATCGCCATAGCCACAAATAAATGAAATTGTGTCGAAAGGTGGTCGGAAAAGAGAACCTCCCATAATCTCATAATGTCAACCCACTCAAACTCGCGTTTGAACCAGATCAAAAGCCAGCGGAAGCAAAAGAAGAAATTTAAAGCCTCACATTTTTCTAAATAAATAATAAAAATAAAAATAAAAAGGTACCATGCATGAGTCTTACACCTCAAAAAGGAATAAGGAGCGAGTGAGATGTGTAGACACAACAATAAAATGAAGAACTCACCTAAATGCTTGTATAGCTTGGGGTCTAGAGCTTGAATAAGCTCCCCAAGCGTCTCGAGCTGGCTCTGCATTCCAATCTGATCTCGGTAAAAGTTCTTTTTCGTCTTCTCCATCAACCCGACAAAGGCCCAAAAGCCCATCACTTCATCTCCCATTACAGCAAAGACAGGTGCCAAAAGGTCCGACATCCCCTGGACATAACCCTCCAAGAGGTTAGGTTCTGTCGAAGTGGACGAAGATGTACTCAAAGATGGCTTGTCTGTAGACAATGGTGGTGGACGTACTGATGGGTCCTTTGCAGCCCAGATATTGTACGTTAAAAGGATATCCTTCAGTAACTCCAGATTTTCATTTGAACCGACACCAGTAAAGTCACCTGCTGGGTTAGGTAGCGTCTCTGATGCAAAAAAAGAGATGGTTCGGTCAGTTCGATGCACATCTTTTTCAATCCGAAGCTTTTGCTCCTGAAAGGCTTCTGTATCCTGAACAGTTGCGTCATCAAACCACTCTCGCTTAAGAGCGTAGTACTCTTCACTGTAATTTCATATTTTTTTTTTTTTTTTTAAAAAAAAAAAAAAAAAAAAAAAAAGACTCATTAGATTCAAATAAATATTTTAGCTCTATTCCAGTACAACACACATACTACTATATTGGACTTACGCTTTGATTGATCGAATGGCTACACGCTCGGCTTCGGTCGACTCCCATGGATAGATGCCCAGGAAAAACTTCCAGACTTCGATCCTGATATCGTGATCGATACCACCACGGAAGACAGCTTCTCGTACATGCTCTTCTGAAACTGTCAACCGGCCTACATCATCAAAGAAAGCAAACCAGTCCATGGGCGAGAGCGGCTCGGTTCTAGTGTGATGAATCAAGGAACACTCTGTCTCCAGCTGGTGATGAGGAGCGAAAATAGCCATCACGGATATTTCAGTATGACGGTATGGAGTGTAAAGTGTCAGCGCAGTATAACATTGTGATAGAACAATAATAATGGTGAAAAGGTTAATCTCGTTACGAGGAGGCATGTGTGCAAATGCTCACTTACGTCAAGCACATTGAATGTGCCCAAAGGTCCCTCCTCGTCCTCATGATCATTGATACGTCGTCCCTCTCTGCCATGTGCTCTGTGCTTTCCTGTATGGGATGTGCCATTCTGGAGTCGCTCCATTTCTTGCATCTCCCGGCGCTCACGATCACCTTGATCTGCAACAGCTGCGGCCCATCTTGCCAGATACACGCGAGCAGAGTCATATTCATCCATCATTCTTTTAGCTGCTTCTGAATCCTGAAGCTTTTGCTGTACATGGGGAGGCAGGATTTGTTTGGTAATAGGGTGATCCAAAATATTGGTGGCAGTATCTCGTGAAAATCTGGCTACCTGCGAGAAACGCTCCAAGATGTTCCAGCGCAGCTCTTTAACAGACTAAAATGTATAAACAGACGACCATGAGATTTGATTTCAATGAAAAAAGAAAGAAAAACTCAATAAAAACTTATGTATTTTCAAACCATGACATACATTGACAAGGGGATCAATGTGTCCTTCGAAGGGCAATGGTGTCCTTGACCGACCAGAAGTGGGTCCTGAAGATCCACTAGAGGATCCGTTCGCAAGTGATCCATTGGCGGAGACCAACTGTTGATGGACATCTCCGACAGATTTGTCTCTATGATGTCCTGAAAATGATCTTCGTCTTCGCATTCCCTCTACCGTAATTGGGCTAGTTATTGATGTGCCTTCTGGACGCAAAGTAGCTGAGTCCTGTGTAGTGGTCTCCTGCTCGGTCGGATGTGCAGGATTCGTTTTGTCCGATTTTTCGTCTACTTTTGGTTGATGATGGGTATCTTCCAAGGGACGATCTTGAATTTTAGGTGAGAGGGGATGTGGAGGAGAAGCTGCTCCGTGGTTGATCTTATCAGCCTGTGAAGCATTTACTAAATACACTCCTGGCTCAATGGCGCTTCCGACAATATCGACTACTTCCCCCATACGATCCAAAAGCTCCTGCCCATCCCAGAGGGATGGTCCTGCTGTAGATGCCTTGCCTGCTCCATCTTCGTGAAAATAGAAAGCTGGTAAAGACTCGCCTCCGATCAAATTCACAATTACTGACCCATGGCGATCTTTAACACGAGGTGGATATACGATCAGCGAATAGATGGTTTGTAATGGAATGGAAACAGCGTAATCTGACGGATGAAATGACCGACGATTGGGGTTGGGAGACCGTGGTGGAGCTACGAAAGTCATCTCTATTGAAGTTTTGAAGCAGTCCGAATACGAGGAATTCGTGCGTTGAAGGGTTAAGACCCTGTCAAATTTATCATTCTCGTCATTGTCAGAGCTCGTGATTTCATACCTTCATGGTCGCCCTGACTGGAAATATCCACATACGAGTCATCGTCAAGGCCCGGAATGGACGCTTCAGGAGTCCACGACATGATATGGTCGTGGTTGGCCTAAAGAATATCAGTTAGATGGATATAAAGGTGCGAAATAGTTGCTTTTATGAGAATCAAAGTACGATAAGGCAACAAGCCGTCTCAGGTGTGCAAAGTTGGTCTTGGCATTTAAAAAACCCAAATTTAGTCGCTTGGACATCATACCGTTTCAATTATAGTAAGAAAACCTGGCAAGTCGTCTTTTGCAGTTGTCTTGACAAACACTTTAGGTCGTGTGAATAACAGCTTTGGCTGAGCGAACATGGCGGAATTACCTATCTATTTTAGGGGGGGAAAAACATGGAGAGGTGGTGATGATGAGAGACGACATATTATTAAAGCCAGACAACGCATGTACTTGTAAAAAAAATCTGCTAATTAATATTATCTTAACTCCACAAACAAAACATATCCTTTCACACATACCTCAAAGTCCTCCATTTGTGCGACCAGTGAATCGTTATCCATATTGTAGGATCTTTTTTGTAGAACTGTTACTTGATACTAACGACTCGAGAAATAAGTATGTGTAGTGTGTAGTAATTTAAAAGATGCGTTTAATTACTGAAATCAAATGCTAAAGATTGAGAATGTATACTGTTTTTTTTTTTTTGTTTTTATCACGAAGATTAAGAAAAGAAAAATAGATGTGAACCAGACAATGAATGGAATGTTTTATATTCATGTAATTGCAAGGAAGCCAAGGCCAAGAGTCGACAAAGAAAGGTCATGCCAAGCTTTTGGTGAGTTTCTGCTTGTCATGTGATCAATTTAAGCTTTGACCATCCGGCGAAATTCGTTAATGACAAAATAACCAATTGACTGAATTGAATGGCTTGTAAAGTTAAGCAATTGCCATGAACAACCATTTATATCTCTCTCTGCACAGATAAAGTCTATACATTGTAAATTTGTGAACAATTGACCCTCGTGCACATGAATCCTGAAAGTAAAAGAGTCCTTTTTCTTCTTTTGAGAAAACGTATTGATACCACACGTCCATATCCTAATGACACAGCATAAGTATGAAAGGTTGATTGGGTGGGACGTCTTTTCTTAAAACATTGAGCCCCAAGCTCTGCTGTATGGATTTAGAAAAATCCTAACGATCGGTCGCCTTTCTTCTCTTTTTCTGTTACATCGTATTGTTTGTCATTTCATCTTTTCCATTGACTGCTAATCCACTTTTTTCGCCCTGTTTACGATCACTTTCTTCAATATTGCATATGTCTTTCCGTAAATTATAGTATATTTGGTCTATGATGATATTTCTAGCTATTAAGCTTTGCCTTGTAACTAAAACGCAAAAGAAGAGAGGATAAGAAAGATTAGAAATATAATAAGTTAGTCCTCTATTTATATTGTTGACTGTTTTGGAAGCTATTGATACTTACGCGCACTTGGGACAGGTATAGAAGACTGTCTGACCTTCATCTGCAGATCGTAGTTGCATGGTATGGTATTCCATCTCTGGATTACCGCATTTGGGACATGGCTCTTTAACCTAGTGTGAAAATGTAGAAATATTAATAAAGGTGGTCCATTCCTTAAAATTCGTGGAATGCTTTAAAATGGCATTTAAACTACTTCACTCTACCATAGCTGCTGTGGCATCTTTGATATCACGATGGACATCATCACGTCTGTTTCTGAGCACAGAGGGAAAAGCTCCTGGTTTACTTGTTGTAACTACTTCAAAGTCCTCAAAATCTGACAATGAACGTAAAGTAAACAGATCCATGAACAATTAGAACATTGTGTCTAATTACAAGCGCAGGTTCCAGTTTTTTTTTGTTATTGTTTGATGTTTTATGAAATGAAGATCCATCATACCAATGCTCTGATGGGTATAGCTGCAAAGATTGCAAACAATAAGATCGTCCTCTCCAGGGATATCGAGTAGGTTGCCGCACTCTGGACAAAAGATCAGGGAGCCGACCTAAAATTGTATTGAGAATCATATTCATGGTTAAAGATACATATTCCGGCAAAATGGGATCGAGTATGAACCTTTACTATTCCCATGCATATTTACAGTGTCGGGCTTAAGCGATGGTGTTGACTTTGACTTTGACTTTGACATGACAATTGCTTTGAGTATTACAATGAGGTGCTTGCTCAACAACAACAAAAAAAAAAAAAAAAAAACTGTTTTGTGTTGACTGAGATGAGAACAGTCACCATAACTGTCTCACGTGCATGACAGTTGCGCCATGAAAGTAACCCGATGGTTGCGCGCATTCTCTTTCAACTGTAACATTCCTTAATCAATGTCGCGCACCGTCTTGAGTGCCTTTGGGCGATTAGTGGCAAAGCTGCCTGCCAGTGTACGTCCATTATCTCTTTCTGCTTCCCAGATGAGAGCTCACCAGACCATCACTGCACAGTTTGGAAGCAGTACTCTATCCAACATCTTTTCAGACTGGTCGCAGGAACCGCATGCCCAGACATTAGTCCCATTTGTTGTCGAACAATCGGTAAGAATTTGAAATGTATGTGCCAGTGGTAAATAAGAAATGCTATGAGTATCGTAGTATTTGTGCTCATACCATTTGGGGATATAACTATGCATCGCACGCTGAATTTTAGGCTCGTGGAGAGAGATCGTACGACATTTACTCCCGTTTACTCAAAGACCGGATCATCTGTCTCAATGGACCTGTAAGATTTTTTTTTTCCTTCGCGTTCTATTGACGCTCCATCGCTTTATCACGTCCCCTTTTCCTGAGAAATCCATAAATGATAAGTTAAAACTCGATTTTGGGGTGAGACTTCTAGGTACATGATCATTCAGCAGCCTTGATCGTAGCACAGTTACTGTTCCTGGAATCAGAGAACCCAGAAAAGCCTATCAGCCTATATATTAACAGTCCTGGAGGAAGTGTAACTGCAGGAATGGCGATTTACGACACAGTAAGTCAAAAAGCGATCTTTTTTATGGAAAAAAAGTTTAAGCACCGATTGCGTGAGCTATGCGCTCCACGACGCTTAATTTGCTGTTAAAAAACTGAATCATTATATATATGGTATAAACCCACAAACATAGATGCAGGTAATACAAGTCTACTAAATATGGCAGAAAGACAACAGCGCAGCCGTTGGAGTTTTTATTTAACAAGATCACCTTTCGTTTAATATCAATTATTTATCAGTACATTCAATCGCCCGTGTCAACATTCTGTAATGGCCAAGCTTGCTCTATGGGCTCGTTGCTGCTGGCGGCTGGCGAGCCTGGGAAAAGATATGCCTTACCTAATGCCAGTATCATGATGCACCAACCTAGCGGAGGCGCCAGCGGTCAGGCTAGTGACATTGCGATCCATGCCAGAGAGATTCTGAGGGTACGGGAGAGACTGAATAAGATCTATCAAAAGCACTGCAATGTCAAAGATCTTGAAGTCATTGGTAAGACCTCTTGTTCATTCCGGATTGAATTTCCTGCTTCTCGTGCAGAACCTTCATATAGGCATTTAAATAGAAGACACCTTTTTTATAAGCGGAAGTTGCTCTTAATCACATCTAAACCTTGTTCTCCAAACATTGAGCGCATCTCACCCTTTTACTTTTTTTTTTTTTTTTTTTTTTTTTTTTCTTTTCCTTTTCTAATAGAACGGGCAGTTGAAAGAGACCACTTTATGGATGCTGAGGAGGCCCTCAAGTTCGGATTAATTGACAAAATTCTAGAGAAGCGCCCCAGTTCAGTTGGGCTGGGCGCAAGCAGCTAATCCTAACAAACATCATGCATTGTTTTAGTTTTTTATGACAGCTGTCAAATATAAACATGAATAATAAAACTTTATTCTAACCAAACAGAGTTGGCTTGTGTCTCCCGTGCCATATTTTTTTGTGTTGTACATATACGTACACTTATTGAATAGAATTGAGTAAACTGATCTCATTGCTCAAATGTTTGACAAGGACTTGGGCGGTACTCTTGACAGGCAAACAACCAGATTGTACACCCATTGATCCAACTGTCAGAATGACTTTTTTTTTTTTTTTTTTTTTTTTTTTTTAAATACAATCGTTGATAGCATAAATAGTCAATCACCTTGGCCTCATCTCCCTCTTTTTTTCTCTACCAACCTTTCCTAATTCCCATCCACATTCTCTTCTGTACATAAATCGGCAGCAACTTTTACAATCACAATAAATAAAAATGAAGGCTCTTTCCATCGCTACTCTGCTCCTCTGCAGTTCCGCTGCCATGGCCCACTATACTCTCGACTACCCACCAACTCGTGGATTGAATGAAGATAACGAGCCTATTGCTCCCTGTGGAGGTTTCGCAACCGTAGGACAACGTTCTCAATTCCCCCTGTGTAAGTGATATCTGTATAGCGTCACCCTTCGCTTCCCTTAGAAAAAGACGACAACCCAGCATACCTTTCCATGCATCATGTATCCCGTCGTGCCTTGTATTTTGTATCTCGTATCTCGTATCTCGTATCCTGATTGCTAATTTTTTTTTTTTTTTGTTTTGTTTTTAACGAATCTAACAGCAAAGGGATTCGTTACAATCAACAGTGGTCATGTGAAAGCTGAGATCAAGATCAATGTCGCTTATGGCAACAATCCATCAGAAGCTGATTTCACTGCCGCTGCTTCTACTCCTGCCAGTTCTAGCTCAGTCAATCATCCTGGAAGTTCTTGCTTGCCCTTAGATCTTTCTTCTTTCAAGGGTGCGGCTGACAACACCAATGCCACCATCCAGATTGTTTACAATGGAGGTGACAGCCCTCTTTACCAATGCGCTGATGTTATTTTGGTGAATTCTGCTCCCTCCTTCGACCAGTCAAAATGTGTTAACGATGACGGCAAAACCCCTTCCACCACCAACCCTGGTGCCAACCCTAGCAACACCCCAAGCGCTGGTGCCGTCCTGTCAGTCAAGAACGCTTTTACGGCGGCTGCCGCTATGGCGATGGCAGCTGCCTTGGCTTTCTAAGAGAAAGTCACTAAACAACATTATAGTAGTACTCATGTAAAAAGTAATAATAAATATTCTCAAGTCTTGATACATACACATTTACATATTTTGCTTTCTTCACGTTTATTCGGATCATTTTTGTTCAACATCAGTCAATTAAATATTGCTTTGATCAAGAAGTGCTGTGCTCATCAGATCACTAAATGAACATAAACGTGTTTTTGATAAATGGGCACAGGAAGCATTTGCTGATGCATATTTTTTTTTTTTTTTTTTTTTTTTTTTTTCTTATCGCAACGGTTTATCATCAACTATAAAAACCATTCCAGAAACTTCCTCTTTGCGCGGTCTTTTCAGCTTCCTTCAATTTTGCTCTTTTCCACGTTTTTACACGCTTAATTATCGCCGTATCAATTTCGCACTAGTATACTTGACCACCACAATGGCTGTTTTAACTGGCCATATTATCGCTGAAGCCAATAAAGACTCGAATTCCGTTCCTACAGCGCTTGGCCCCAATAGTCGTCTCACAGTAGAGTTACAGGATGTGTCGCTCATGGATGCTCCATCAGTCACCTTGGGCGAATACATTTTTATTACTGGGTCCTCAGAGTACCTCCAATTTCCGATTCCGTTCAGACTCAAATACGATATCACTAAAGTACAACCTAATCAGAGTATTTCCATTGCTGCTCGAGTGGTTGATGTCTCAACAGCGAACGAGGAATTAAAATGGACTACAACAAGCCGGTTCTCAGTAATCACCATGGGATGTCCCTCTGACAATGTAGACGTCAGCATCAGCTACTTGTCCCCAAGTAATGAGACAATGCAGAGTCAGCAGCCAATCACATTGAACACGCTTTCTGGCAAAGTTGTCGCTTCCCAAACTGTACCAACTCCCTCCTCAGCTGCGGGTATTGGGCCTAATAGCAAGGTCCAGGTCCAATTACTAGACGTATCTCTAATGGATGTACCCTCAGTTACTTTGGCAACACAGCTGATAACGACAGGCCCAAATGAAAGTAGAGCTTTCCCCATTAATTTTTCTCTTCAGTACGATCCCAATGGAATTGATGAACGACATACATATTTGGTCAGTGTCCGTGTAGAGGACATGGACTCTGAAGACCTTATATGGATCACAACTACGGCCTATCACGTCTTGACTCGAAATGAACCTACGGATTCAATCCAAGTCGACATAGATCTGCTTTAGGAAAATCCTGATACAGAAATAATAATATATAATAATAATAATAAAAAAATAAAAAAAATAAAAAAATAGGAGTAAAGTATCGCTTAGTACTCCTGCCTCTGGGACGAAAAACTTTCTTGGAAAGGAAGTCAGAGAGAATGCCAATTGGGTATTAGAATACAGTTTGATTTTTTTTTTTTTATGATTTCTCACGCTCTCCTAACTTTTTTTTTTTTTTTTTTTTTGCCCTTATTTTTGGTTATCCGGCTCGTGGGACAGAATGGAATATAAACCAAAAACCCCTATTTCACCACTACAAACCGTCAGGCAGTGGAGAAAATGGTACAGTGGAATCTCGATAATTGTACACTTTTGTACAATTTTCGAATTTGCTATATTTCTCGGTTATTGATTGGCTAAGAAGCCCACAATTCATGAAAAACTATTCTAAAAATCCTCTGCTGATTCCCCTACTCCAGTTGAGTGTGGGTTTTTTAGAATACTTTTTTTTAAAAGAGTAAGGCTCTTAGCCAACCAATGGCCTAGAAATATATCAAATTTGAAATTTGTACAAAAGTGTACAATTATCGAGATTCCACTGTATCTGAGAAGAGAAAAGGCCAGGCAAGTCTACTCCTTGGACGGCATGTGTACGTTGCATACACACACATTGTGTTCAAATAGATCTTTTATTTACCAACATTGACCAGTTAAGCAAAGTGCAACTTGCAGAGCATAGTTCGTCAAGCCTCCATGGTCTGTTCCAGTAGAAAGGAATACTTTATATTTAGACTGTATCAACCTTGCGGTATGACAAAAAAAGACAGGGGAGTGAGGAGAGTAAAAGGAAACTGCACATTTCCTAATTGCCGGAGGAAATGTCTGCCGAAAGCCAATTTTTCTTGATGGTAGGCATAATGAAACAGACCCAAAGCTTTCTATAATCTTCAATCACACCGTTTTCTCTATACGGAAAGACGTCATGATGGATAGACAACCCGTTTGGTCACGGATCCGACTGGCTATGATCTTCCTGCATTGTGTCGAGATACTTTACTGGTATCCCTTGGAAGATTAAGAATATTCAAGCAGGTGTTCCCTTTGATTAAAATGATAGGTAAGGGCGGAGCCAAAATGGAAAAGTAAAAAAAAAAAAAAAAAAAAAAGCAAGGGAGATCGCTATGCTCTCATCGATCTTAAACATTAGTCTTTTCACTTTGGCGTCTAAATTTATTGTCACACAGACAGACAGACCAAGGGGAATGGTTATACTCCCGTTTTCTTCTTTAAAATCTAAACAACTCACATCATGGTTATCGTTTTTCATATAGACAGGCTGTGGATATTTTGGATGGGTAACGGATCGGGTCCTCAATCCTGTGCATCGAGCAGACACATTTATATATATTGCTGCATTGCTGCATCGTTATATTTTTGCTTTTGAAGGTTAAGATGGAAGAAAAAGAGAGGGGCCATGCATGCCACGTTTTTCTATTTGTTGTGTTCAGTTGCACATCTGAGTGTTCAGATTGAAAGGACATGATCGACACTGATTCCCTTTTCGAGTGTTGTTAATGTTATTATTCACAACCAACTGCAGTTCACTCACAGTTTTTTTTGACTTTCCAAGTGATTTGAGCACGGCTTATCAATTGGCTTGAACCACAATATTCGTTCATCCACTCGAAATGACGCTTGGTCGTTATTAGGCCAGTTGTTGTGCAATTCACACAGAGTGCAATATGAAGGATTGGCTGAAAGTATCCAGAAATTGAAAGGTCTGTATTTTAAATACAAAATATAACTTTCTTAACTCAATCGCACTATTATATATATTTATACATATTTATACTATCGTTTCATTCGAAGCCAGGTTTTCCTAATTTGCGATAATTAATTTATTCATCACTGACAACAAGTAAGTTACAGACTAACATGGGGCAGCCCAATAGCGAGGAAAAAAAAAAAAGGCCTGTCTCAGTCAAAACCACACCAAACCATGGTTGAGGTAAGGTAAATGATATATCAAGTAAAAAAAAAAAAAAAAAAAAAACGAATGCCAAAGATATATGTATAATATATACATAAATATGTATTTTTTGATCAGCACGGGGGAAGTACAAGAAAATAAGAAACAGAAGTTTTTTTTATCCGCGTCCATAATGGTGTGGGGAGGAAAAGAGATGAGCAGTGTACACACAATTAGTCTCATGCTTATCTGTCAAACTATATTAGCTGAGTAAAAAGAGCCATCCTCCATTCCTGTCCCACAATGAATGAGGGGATTAAATGAAAAGTAATAAACATGCCTTTGTACGTGAAATTATGAAAAAGTAAGCCTATCCTCTGAAATCCGAGGTTCGTCCTTTGATGTTAGCCACCTAGATTGCTATAGCCCCTATGCTGACGATACAAAGCTGATAAAATAGTAATAAGGGAAAAAGGGCATAGCGGTCGGGTGATTGAACTCTTTTTTTTTTAAGCTGAAATCAAAAAGAGAAAACGTCAGCGCAAGGAAAATGCCGCCAAGGCTTTTCCTCTCTTGGTTTGAAGTTGATTATGCCACATTGGTAAAAGACTAGCCACAAGCACGAGCCGCAACTCTATTGATCCATTTCAAACGTACAGCGCGCCATAAAAGAAAATCATCTCTCTACGGCAACTCAAAAAAAAAAAGAAAGAGGTTCATGGTTCCCATTGTTGTAATTGTTGTGCACAATCCCTCATGTGCGACTTGACGGATATTTTAATGAGATGTTTCGCAATATTTGACAGGGACACAATAGAATTTCTGTGACATGAGGAAAAGAGCCCTCCGCTTGATAAACCCTCGCCCACTTGTATTAAAACTAGGCTGAGAACGTTACGATGAAAGCTTTATATGAGCAAAAACATTATATAAATATACTTTTGCTGATATATATATATATATAACATGTCAACATATTTTGTTCCGCGAGACATTGATGCTGTTGCTGAGGGCTGGAATGTGAAAGCAAAAAAAAAAAAAAGAAAAAAAACTCAGGAATGGGCAGTGTTTTGCTTTCTTACCTTTTACAGTTCCCAGCTCAACTTTGTCCCTTCACAAAGTCTGGTACAATATGCAACTTGTTCCCTGTAGACGGCGATTTATTTAGCAAGATACTACTGTAGATGCCTCTCTTCATGGAATGATACATATACCGTTAAAATCACTGTAGTAAGACATCATTGAAATTGAAATAATAACACGGCTATAAATGCTACGATCGACAATTGCATCAGGTCATGAAGAGGAAGAAGAAAAGGAGAAGGGTTTGGTGAATGACGAACTTGTGTCGCTTACCTCTATGCAGCCCGTTTTGAAGAGTATGAATAGTGCTTCCCCTTTCTGTCTGTGGGATCATGACAAAATAAGGAGGCGAGTCAGTCTAAATGGCCCCTTCAAATCTGTGCATCACTTTTTTTTTTTTTTTTTGAGTAAATTTGTATCACCAAAGATTGCAACGATTGCTCAATGCCTCTTTCTTCATGGTTTTGATGCTCTCGTCAATGCTGACCACCCACAGTCTGGGGACCTCGTTTGTGTTCTTCAGTCATGCAGTATTTTGCTTAGTGGTTGTTTTCATACAATTGTTTGTGTTCCAACGAGGAATATCAGAGGATAACTGTATTCCGCATGTGCACGCCCATCATTCGCCAGCAATAAATATATATATATATATATATATCTACTATGGGCCGGTAAGAAGAATATTGGTCTATATAACATTCAGCAAAAAAAAAAAAAAAAAAAAAAAAAAAGAATTCCCATGTATAAACATGTAAGAGAACACCCCAATTGGTGCAACCCTGTCTGACCTTTCATAGACATCACTAAGATTGACTGTGTCGATGACCACAGGCTTATATGACTCCTAAGAGTGGCTAATATTCGGGCTGAGGGATCTTCAAGAATATCTTTAGATCAAAGAGCCGTAGAATAGTACATAAGATATTGATATCATGTCTTTCATCACATCAAGGACGTTGAGAAAAAAAGGGCCTACTCATGGCCACTCATCCTTCCATCATCTTCAAGTGCGAGGCAAAAAAAAAGAGAGCAATAGACCGCGGGAGACAGAGATTTGACCCAAACAAACAACACCCATCTCTCTTTTGCAGCACACACACAAACAAGTTTTATTTTATCGTTTTACGTACAAATGGGCGATTGAAAAAGCAAAGGTATTAAATAAGCGGATTTTTATATTTGAACAGTAATAGCCAATCAAACGCCTATGATCATGTAGGATGGGCATCCTAGTCCAGCCAACAGACACGAACAGGCGGGTTAATAAGACCCAAACAAACAATCTTTAGATATCTTGTCTTTTTTTTCTTTTTTCGATGGCCCATACAAAAATAGGATTTTTAACGGTCTAATGAATGAATTGGGTCAGTATTCTATCCCTGTATTGTTATGTTTGATTGTGTATATTGCTACAATACATTCAAATTGCTATAATTATTACTTGATTATATTTTGCTTCTCCACTTCACCACTTCACCACTTGGCCACCTTGCTCAGAGTTGTCCAGTTTTGGTTGGCGAATCCAATTCATTCAAGTGGGTTTAGTTTCAAGAAATAATCCAAAAAATCACCGTCCATGCCTTCCCTTTACACCTTTGCTCGTCTGTGTTTGTCAACCCATCACAAAAAAGACTAACAAAGGCGGATACATTTTTACAAAGGGAAAAGAAAGGGTTAAAGAAAATAAGAGATGTGTAATAATAATGAGCATGGCCATCAGCTTTGTTGCTTCTCTTTTCTTGGTTCCTTCATCAGCACTCGTTTTCATTTCTCCTTCTTTTTCTTTTTTGTTTTCATCCACCAATTTCCCTCTACTCTCCTTCCTCTCCTCCTCCTCACCTCGCCTTCTCTTCCCTCCTCTTTACCCGCGTGCTCATTCTTTTCATTTCCTAGCGCCTCTCTCGAACGCCCCCGCCCCGTTCGCTCTTCCTTTTGCTCTATTCTTTCACAACACACGCATCACACTCACGCACGCACGCACACTTACACAGCATCCATATCATGATGTCCAAATCCCATATCTCATATCACAGCCATCACCTTGCTGCAGCTGCAGCAACGATAGCTTCCCCACTCCCTTCACCAGCCATGACTTTGAATGACAGCATTAACCCCTGGGCTAACATTATCACCCCCTCATCCCCAGCACCAACCCTCTCTACCCCAACAGGTGTCCTCGCCAAGGACCTTTCTACTCCATCTGTAGTATATTCGAGCAGCACTCAGCCCACTATCTCCTTTGATGGCAGTAGCCAACCCAAGAATGTCATCAATGATGTTTTCCTGTCTTCTACCATGCTCTATGATGACGTTGAACTATACTCGAACGAATCCTCTTCTAGCTGTTTCGATAGTGACTCTGACTCTGGCTTTAGCACACCCACTCATCATGATGAAGAACATCCTATGACGCCTATGTCTCCATTCATGGAAAGTGAGACTGAAGATCGTCTATATGTTGCCGAGGAGTGTGCAGAGTCTGTGGACATCACCGAGTCTCAGGAACAACAACAGTCAGAAGAGGGGGAGTGTATGTCAGCATGCGAAGGTAATAAAAAAATAACCAAAACCAGAATGATCTATTGTTGCACTGCTACTGTCTACTGCTGTGTTTTCTTTTCCCAGCAAATGGCTGTATTCCAATCCTTTATCCCCCGCACTATTTTGCAATATATTTATTTTATGTTGTTTCTGTATGACCAAGCTTTTGAGTTCATGAGTTGGATTTGTCTATTTTCTGGACATCTTTTTTTATCGCATCCGCACGCTTTGTGCTCAATTTTTTTTTTTCTCTCTGTGTAAAATGTAAAATGTAAAATGTATCTCCAGCCATATGTGCAACATGTACATGTCTTTGTATTCGATTTGATTTGATTTGACATGACACCACGACACGACACGACACGAGCTCCCCCTACCTTTCCCTCTCTCCTTGTGTAAATGTTCCGTCTTTCTATGTATTTTTGGTGGCATTGGCTGCTACGTGTCTGCATATCCCGTCGTTTCGTCCCATTCCCTTCGCCTTGGGCCTTGCCCTTTTTTTTTTTTTTTTTTGTCCCGACTTTACAACCCCCTAGCCCTCATCTAAGGGTCGGCATTTACTGGGTCATCATGGATGACTAACAGAATTCTATCCTGCCTATTTGGCATGGCCTGTTCTAATATGAATGATTAGATGCTTCCAATATTATTGTCGATATGAAGAGACCAATGTTCATTCCCGTTTCTATCTGTGATACCAGAGACTTTGCTGCCATGTCAAGTCTACCCACACCCCCCGTCTGCAATGCCCGTAAGCACTCGTATGACTTTTTGAGCAATTCAGATGCTTTCCTATTCGGTGGTATCTCCGCCACAAAGCGCCGAAGAGTGCTCTCAGTTGAGATGGTTTCTGCTGGCCCAGCATCGCCTCCAGCATCCAATGCTGGTGATGATGATGCGGAGCTCAGTGATGCAGAGTCATCTGTGGACACATACATGACTAGCAAGCGGTCACTTTTCCAGACTCGTCATGTTCGCCATCTGACACCTACTTCCCCTTCTATGCCCGAGATCGTGTGCTTTGCTCCTCCTACTCATGAGGAATATGATTACCATCCAGAATTGGATCATTCGGATGATGAAGATGATGAGGAGGATGATCACAAGATCAATCAAGACAAGGATATGGCTGCGACCATCGTTCCTTCTGATTTGTTTGTGGTTGAAGCTGATCAGGGGGTAGGCCATAATGCCTATTTGTCAGAGGACAATTATTCCTCTTCAGATGATGAAGCTGATTTTGGTTATCATTCCGGAAACCAAATGCAGATTGATGCCATGAGCTCTAGTGATGACAGCGACTCGGACCTCTCTGAGGTTGAGGATTATGAGGCCCCTGTCAGGTATATATTTTACTTCATCTGATATTGATAGTGGTGGTTAATGGAAGAAGAGGGACTTCGTTTGTATATATGCGCCTGCATGTGGTTGTACTTTATTCTCATTATATTTATCAATATCTCTTTTATGTTCGCGCACTATTCACAGACGTCGAGGTACTTGGCATGGTCCTAGTAAGGAGGAGGTTGAAAGAGCTGCAGGCAGGAAAATCAAGACCAGAGTCCCTGACACAAAGGTTGTTCTGCCAATGCAGAATTTGCAGACAGAGAAAAAGCAACAGCAGTTGGCTAACAAGGTCGAGTCCGCTACTGTCTCCTCAGCTGCTGCTTCCTTGTCTGCATCCCCTGCTCCTTCTATTTCTGCCAAAGCATCATCCGATGCTCGAAATGGCAAGCCTCTTACGCTTTTCCAGATTTTGACCAAGGCAAACATTGACTGGTGCCGATACTGCGGCACGACTGAGGGTGTGAACTGGCGTCCTGGCCCATGGGGCAAGCGCACACTGTGCAATAAGCACGGCTGCGACTTCAAGGGATATGGCTTCGCCTGTAAGCTTCCTCGTTTAGACTTGACTAGCTACGCCCACGAGACTGTTGACCAGCGCATCCGCCCAGTCTTGCAGCACTGTAAGTGTCGTCCTGCCACTCTATTAATTTATTTTTACTTGGCATTCTTTTCAGTGCCATTTTTACTAATTAAGATTTCGACTTTGTGATTTCTTATTTCTCATCATAACAGTCTGTCACGGTTGTCAATCACAAGAGTCATTTGCAGGCAACGTCATGGTTCGTTGCGAAGGATGTCCTAAGGCCTTCCATCAGAAGTGCCATGGTGAGACTCCTATTCCTGATAGCATTGCGTTGTCGGAGAAGTCCTGGTTCTGCGATGAGGCTTGCAAAGAAAATGTCAAGAAGCGTCGCGTCTGTGTTGAGCTTCCCAAGAAGCGCTTGCCTCTTATGTCTACTCCCAAGCCCGTCGCAGCTGCTGCCATGGGTTCATTGGCCGCAGCCGGTTCTGCGACTGAAAAAGGTCGTTCTCGTGGAATCAGAGCCTCTATCTCTGGAGAGCCTCTCTCTGCACGATCCAAGTAAAAAAGGAAAAGAGGCAGAAATCCATGCTCCTCCAACCTTTTCTTCCTTTATCATCTATTACTTTTATTATTTTGCTATTTTATTATTATTATTACTATTATTATTACTATTATTATTTTTATCCTTTTCCCTTCATTGCCTCACCACTCGAACACCAAAAGAAAATCATTAATACCGAAGTGTCTCTTTTTTTTTTTTTTTTTTTTTTTTTTTTTTTTTTCTTGTTTCTTGTTGATTGCTTCTTGATTTCGTTTTTCTTTTACATAGCCCACTTAATAGTTTCTGTATATTTAGCCTAGATAACAGCCTCAGCTTTTATTTATATTTATTTTCTTTTCTTTTTCTATACCAGCACTGTTGTAAGTATTTTTTTTTTCTTTCTTTTTTTTTCCTCTTCATTTTTGCTTTGTTCTGTTGTCTTTTTTGTCCTTTTTTTTTTCTTTCTCGTCATAGTTCGTTCCTTTTTTTTTTTTTATTGTTTTTTTTCCATCATCATAGAAACTAGAAACAACAACGCATTAAAAAAAAAAAAAAAAACACGTGGTTTTTATTCAAACATGTACAGTCACATGAAAAAATTATACGGCAAAATAAATTTAGAAAATAATTGACGCGAAGATAGCATCATCCTCTCTCTTTCTTTTTCTCATTTTTCACAACAATAACAACTTGAAAAAACCACCATGCCTTTAAATTTGGATATCGAGGATAAAGCTATCATGGTTGGAATGCATCTTGCGGGAATGAAGGATGCGGAGATCGCGCTGAAACGTAATGTATCAAGATCAACGGTCTACACTATTATTCAAAGATATTACAAAAGAGGTACCACCGCTCGCGCCCCCGCCCCAGGACGACCAAGAGCACTGAGTGAAAGAGATATCAGGAGCATAGTGCGCTGCACAAAGAGAGAAAGGAGAGCCACTCTTAAGGACATCACCAATCAATTGGCGAAGAAAGTGTGCACAAGGACCGTTGCAGAGATATTGCATTCACTGGGTATCTTCAGCCGGATCGCGGTTCCAAAACCATACTTAAATGAAGATCATATGAAGAAGCGACTGGCTTTTGCCAAAAAGTACGAGAGTTGGTCCAATGAAGATTGGAGTCGGGTAGTTTGGACTGATGAATCGTCATTTGAAGTTGGCGAGAATTTCCGTAAGATAAGAGTTTGGCGTACGGCGGAGGAAAAGTACGACCACGATTGCCTTATACCCACTTTCAAGAGTGGTAGAACATCCTTGATGGTCTGGGGGGCATTCACATCAACCAAAAAGTCTCGGTTGGTTATATTTAAACGAGGTCGTAGAGATGGGCAGTGTTTTGTGGAAGATGTATATAAAGTTGAACTAATCAGGTTTATGGCTGAAGTAGAGGGCGGCATTCTCATGGAGGATAATGCTCCAGTCCATACTTGTAAGATAGCAAAAGAATGGCGTGAAAATAACAACATCTCTAGGATTCCAGACTGGCCAGCATGTTCTCCGGATATAAACCCCATCGAGCGTGTATGGTCATTTCTCGCTAATGCACTCGATAAGCGCTCCAGAGGACCAAGAGATCTCCCCAGTCTCGCAGTAGCTCTTACTAAGGAGTGGAATAATTTGCCACAAGAGAAACTGGCAAGCCTTGTTGATTCCATGCCCAACAGGCTGAAAGAAGTGAGGAAGGCTAAAGGTGGGCACACTCATTATTAAACCCACATAGTACTTTTACCTTTCATACAGTATATCCTCAAAACCTCCATAAAGAAACAAAATCGACCTCTTTAACGAATTCTAAAGTTTCATGTTGATTGATAAAGTCTTTGTGTATGTTGTCTATGATCTGTTTGTCAAGGGTGCTCAAAAAATTACAAAAAAAATAGAATTTGCCGTAAAATTTCTTCATGTGACTGTACATGTATATGTACCCTTATTAAGTGCCAATTTGTTTTGCCACCAAATATTAAGTATAAAGTGAATTGACAATTTTTTTTTTTTTTTTTTTTTTTTTTTTTTTTAATACCAGAAATATATATTTCTCCTCATCGCCACTCCGACCATCTGTTGACCGGCATCAAGTTGTAGCAATGACAAAGTACCAACCTCTCTTCGAATTGCATCAATTGGTGCAGTTAACTCATTCCACAACAGGAAAAGCCATCTTTTATTCACAAGTGCTCTTGGCAGCTGATGACAACGTGGATGAGGACGAAGCTGGAGGTTGGATCCTTAGTGCGTTTACAGGGAAAGCCTACTTTGAACGTGAATATCGACGCGATGATCTAGAAGATTTAGTATGGAAAAAAGATCTATTCATATTCATATCCATACCTATATCCTTATGAATTCATGTATATATATATATATATATTGGCTGATAATATCTTTCATTGTTTAATGATACTAGATCGCGATCACAGGAGATGCGAATTGGACGTCGTTTGCAAAGCGATTCAAGAGAGCAATTCTGGAAGGGTCTTTCCATATTGTGGACATGAGTACACGGGAATGTAGAGTCATTGTTGACAACGATGTTCATTCACGAACAGGCAGTAGCTCCAGCACTTTAGAAACCATTGTCATTGATATGTATCCAGTCAATCATGCAAGTCGAGGCGAGAAAATTGGTGAATTTATGTTTGAGGTAAGTCGTTTAAAGAAAGAGTAGCAATAAGGGCAAGCATAATGATTTAACAAATGTTAATCAGATTTTTTATTTTTTATTTTTTTTTTCAAATAGTGCGCCAGATTCATACAAGCTCATGGATGCAGTTTGCGTGGAGGGACTTCAATACCATCTGAATCAACAAGTATGAATGAAGCAGGCGCAGAGTCCACAAAAGCAGAAAACGGAGCCAACACAATTGGTGATGATGGCAAGAGTTTAATCGATTTGAAATTGGAACGCGACAACCTCAAATCTGAAAATGCAGATCTGAAGCGGGAAATTGATAAACTTCATGCTCAATTAATGAAAGCTGGAAGCGGTAAGTCTATCAGTCTATAAGACTGGAAAAAAAAAAAAAAAAAAAAAAAAAAAAAAAAAAGCGACGTTTTCAAACTGATATATATATATATATGTATTAACAGCTTTTTCCTTCTTTCGATTCGTATTATGGATCAAGGTTTGCATGGCGGTCTTGGAGCGAACAAAGGTCGCCCAAACTCAAAAAATACACAAATGGCAATGATGGTGAAGGAACAGTTGTTAAAGAAGCGCAAAGGCATCAGTGCTCTAAACCCCCGGATGAAAAAGTATGCAATATATCGGTTTAACTATCACTACATTTTTATTCTAACATAATATAATGCTTTGCTGTCGTTATTGAAGTATTGTTTGTTCCATCTGTCTCAATATAGGGGCGTTGTCGCAAAGGGAACCGAGTTTGGAAGCGACGAAGAAGACGACGAATAATTGAAGAAGAAAAAAAAAAAAAAAAAAAAAACTTAAACAATAGCTGGAAACATTTTTCCCTTGATCCGTCCAATAAATTGGATGAGATGCTTTCAAGCCAACTTACAACTTTCCCGGTGGGGCAATCAAAAAATAAGTTGGAATATTAAGCTATAAAGAAGCAGGCAGGTGGACGTTGTAATGGTGCGATTCTGTCAAAGCGTTGAGTATATCTAGACCAAGATTCCCTGCACCACACCAAGGACGTATTGTTATTGTAAAGTGTTATCAGCGGATACATAATGTGATCCAGTGCAGTTGCCTCTCAATTTACATCTGCATACACATACACGCACACAAAGAGTGCGCAAGTAGAGATGACCGACAGAAAGGCATACACGGGGTCTGAATGGGACATACGGATGCTGTGCTTTCAGATAAATAAAGCCCTTGAGTAAATCGTGAGACGATAGTAGTCTGATGGATGTCTCGAGCTTTACATTCCCATAAACGAGTAGTGCAAGGTTAAATACTTTCATGTGTGTTCTTGCAGACGGATCAGCAGTTTTGAATGCGTCACTATACGCAGATTTCTTTTTCAAACCATCTTCTTCACACTATTAGATCCGTAAAAGCTAACCAAGGTAGTTTGTAGAGACTATGCTCCGGTCCTTCCTTGAAGGCTTCAGGAGCTCAAAGGTAAATGGTATTAAGGACTGCTCAATCTCATATATTGAGGGTGTCTTAGAAATAGTGTTGGGTTTGTTCTCAACAAAATCATTACCAACTACATTAATTCTGCTTACCCACGTCTGAAGAACATCTCAAGGCATAACAATAATAAAAAAAGAATTATACAAACAGTTATATTTACTTCCTCTATGTTGTTAAAGCCTTTAAAAAGAAAAGAAAAAAGAAAAAAAAAAAAAATGCAAAAAAATAAACGCTCAGCACAAGGAAGGGGAAGAGCGCACCCAAATCGTTGTAAAATGCTTAATAGCTTCCTAAACCTTTCTCCACGGCTTTCAAATACTTTTTCTTATCTTCCAGTCCTATGCTCCGATTCTGACCAATCAGCTGACCCACATTATCCAGTACTGTTCGACCTTCCTTGCCAACGTTCTTATAATTTAGTAAAGACCCAGGAGCACTTGCTCTAGTATAATCACCACCCAAGCGTTCCAGACGCTTCCATGACTTTTCTGCCTGTTGATCCTCAACACCTGCTGCTCCCTTGAACTCGTCTGAGCTGACTTCATAGCCGATGTTGGCAACATGTTTCACGCCTCCATTATTGAATCGGTTGACTGCATTGCGGGGGTTCAAAATCTCCTGATAGTTATGTGTGAGGTGGAACAAAATTGGTTGATTCTCAACAGAGGACACGTCCGATTTCTTGCGGTGATCCTTGTCGTTGTTGTTGGCAATGGGTGCCAGATCCTGTATCAAACTCTGTTCTACTTCAGGGTCCAGATCCCCGTTAGCACGGACACCAGTGACATGGACTGAGAGAGCTGTTCCAGGGAGAATAGTGTTATAGCTGTTGCTGTTGACAGCAGCGGTGCCGAGAGGAGCAACTGCTCCACGGCCTGCAGCGACATTTGCATAGACAGGACGGGATTCAAAGACTGAAGAAACTTCCCAATCGATCTTGTCTGCAAACTGTAGCTCCTTGGTGGTGTCATATGGGATTGAAGGAGCAGCCTGGAATCGGGAAACAGGAATATTGGCAGGATTTTTAGAGGAAGAGGCCTCGTCCTGAAAATGTCTAGGGTTCCGATAGTTGAAGCGGCGAAGGGGTTTCTCGCCACCCTCCGATAACGGTGTTGTTGATGATGTATCATTAGTGATATTGTTACCACGACCACCTGCTTTTCTAAGTTCTTGACGTTTTTGGCGCTCGGCTACTTCGAGGAGATAACGCGCTGTGTGGATGGGTGGTTTTGAAGAAGATGTCTTGGGATTGTCCGACTTGTTGGTCGGTACAGCCTCAACGTCTACATCCTTACGACACGTTAAAAAAACTGTGAAGGCACGGGTCGACTGTTGCTGCTGTTGGTGACATGCCAGTGGAATGAGACGGGCGGTAGCGCCTGTAGAAAGAATCTTTCTGGACAGCATAGAGGTGGCGAAAGGAAAAAAAAGCTAATGAACGGAAAGAATGGAAAGATCAGCGTTTGTTTGTTTCCAGTCAAAAAAGATGTTGTTACAAATGATTAAGGGTTACGGTTACAAGGACTTTTATTATTATTATTATTACATATTATTATTATTATTATTGCCTTTTCAACTTTGGTTCAAGAAGACAAAGACAAATCATGGAGGCAAGTCGAAGGAACCACTCAAATCATAATCTTCATGGAATCAGAAAAAAGTAGATTCGATTACATAATTAAAGGAGCGCCTTGTAACTGATTCAACGGCATTTTTTTTTTTTTTTTTTTTTTTTTGACTGGTGATATTTGATATTAAACATCGGAACAATAATGGGCTATAGCCAACAAAGTCCTCAACATGGTACACTGATGCTGAAAAGTATTGGGACTCCATCCCCGCAACTGTCAATGGCATGCTTGGCGGACTGGAGCGGCTTGCACAGCCTGATGCTGCGATGTCCCTGCGCTTTCTCTCCGAGTTTGTGGACCTCTCTGAGTCTAAGGTAGAAAGATCCAGCACAACAAGTGCAACAGCGTCATCATCATCATCAAAATCAACTGTAAATAAGGCAACCACAAAGCGTGCTAAGCTACCTTTGCCGGGATCCGGTCCTTCTCATGTTCTGGATTGTGGAGCCGGCATTGGACGAGTGACCAAAATGGTATTAAGTAAAGCGTTCGATCATGTGGATCTAGTCGAGAATTGTGCGGCATTCGTGAAGCAGGCCAAAGAAGAATACCTGAAGCCGGAAATAGAAGCCGGAAAAGTCGGTGAGGTCCGGTGCTCTGGCCTTCAGAATCTTCATTTTGAAAGTACTAGCTGGGAGGGACGCTTTGATGTGATCTGGTGCCAGTGGGTTTTGGGACATTTGACAGATGGTAAGACATCGTCATCAGCAAGTAACAACAAAAAAAGTCTTCGTTGTTAAATTTGCTCCTTTTATTTTAATTTGTAGATGATTTGATCGCGTTTTTTAACCGGTGCAAGAAAGGTCTCAAACCTGGCGGTATGATCTTTGTCAAGGAAAACAATGCTAAAGTCGGGATTGTGATTGATGAAGAAGACAGTAGTATGACCCGGTCTAACCAAGTTTGGAATGAGATATTTATAAAGTCTGGGCTTAGACTCTTAAAAGATGAAGTGCAGAAAGGCTTTCCTCCGGGATTGTTTGCAGTGAGGATGTATGCATTGGAGCCTATTGAGTAGCTTTTTTTTAAAAAAAATTATTTATTTAATATACATGTAATATTATAAAAGATATTAAAAAATACAATGATCAATAGATACACATCTGGTGCTGCGTACGCTTTTCTTATTCTTGGTCTACCAAAAACTGGCCCTCCACGTATTCTGGGCTTTCTTCCTCATGCGGACCAGCTCTGAAATGATGCCGTTGTACTTTTTCATGTCCCATATCCATAGAAAAGCCTTGATAAGAACTACTATCAGTGCTAGCGATTTCACTGCTATATGCTGTTGTTATCGATCTGTGCTCGCTGTCAAATTCAGTCATCGCTCTGCTCAGCGTAGCTTCATCTGAGTAATGGCTTCCGCTGGTGGTCTCTGTGATAGCAGTGTTAATCCCTATTTCTGCAGCATTCGCTCCATCTGAAGTACCAATGCAGCAAGGATCATCCACCTGTGTCACTACATTTATGGGTACCCTAATAACAAAGTCTTTCAGCTTTTGCACCGTAACAGCTGGTGATCGATGGCGAATAAGGGTACTAGAACGCGAAGACGGCTCCACAAAATGGCTTAAAGGACCTGCATCAACTTGGTGCTGTAAAGTTGATTGTCCTCCGCCACCAGCTAGTGGGTTCACTATCGTCTCCAAGCCAGGAGACGACGTCTTTTCTCCGATTGCGCCAAGTGCCCCGACGGCCGGCCCTTCTGAAAGAAGGCTGAGTCCGCCGCTGCTAAAGGAGCTGCTCTTAAGAGTCTCGTGAGAATCCTTTGAAGCACACCGTCCCTCAAAGTCATATACTACCCCAAGCAAAGAATTAGATTGGCTATACAACGATTCATCTCCCCCACTATTACTGCGGTGTAAACGAGGGCCACGGCTATGGTCGTCAAGATCATCGTAATCCTCGCTTTTGGGCGCAGCAGTTGAAGTCGATTTTGAATTCGTATTTGGGAACCCAGTCATCGACCTGTCATGGTAGCTATCGGTACTTGTGGCGGAGTTGGAATTAAAGCCTGGCACTACTGATGCGCCTTGGTAGGCTGAGAGCACTTGTTTCTTCTTGACCTGCTGCAGCTGTTGTTCTTCTATCGCCCTTAAATCAAGCTCATCATCTGGATCCAACTCTCCCTCGAACTCTAGCAAATCGATTGAAAGTCGTAAGATCAAATAATGTTTGATTTCAATCCGTGTTCGAGTTGAGGCGGAGCTGAAACCGTGGCCTTGCAGTTGATTGAGATTACGAGAATATAAAGGGTGGCTACTTTGTGCTATATCTCTTGGTCCGGATGGTGCTGATGGAAGTTTAGCTTCCCCGGTCGACGCTCCTGCAGAAGCATCATTAGCTGTGCCTATCATAGCCATTTGATACAATGCTTGTGTTGATGGAAAATTGTCACCACTGGAGCCCGTTAGTCCCCTAGGCATGGGATACGAAGACACATCAAGTGACTGGTTGTATAGTGGTGCTGGGGTCTCAGCGGAAGGCCATGAAAATGTCTGGCGAAGTTTAGGTGAGTCCATACGCACAGGGAAGAGCAACATGAAGGGCTGCGTTGAGTTAGAGGCGTTTGCGCACTCTGGTACGCCGGAAGAAAGCTTGGGAGGGGCGTGCAAAGATGCATCCGACCCTTTCCTAACAGAAGCGTATGGAGCTACTGGGGCTTGAAGTGAAATGTTTGTAGTATTTAAGGTGGGAGAGCTCGGCACCTGGCGCTCCTTCTCATCACTGGTGCCCCCACCCACAACACCGGGGTCGAATGAAGCAGAAGACCCCTGTTTTAAAGCGTCTTGTTGAAGTTGAGCTGGTTGAGAAGACAGGTACAGCGATGTGCGTGCTTTTCCCTCTTCCTGCTCTTTTTCAGAGTATGTATACATTGGTCCTAGGGGATATTTGACTATCCTTGACGCTTCCGGTTCACCACTTTTCTGAGCAGGGATACGATAGCTCTCTTTCTGCCAAAACTCACATCTGACTTTGCGAACCCGGATCTCTTTCCTCCAAGTTTGCTCATCTTTAAGGCGATCCCAGTTTTCAGTCCGTTCAGTTCCTGTGTTAGACTGATCCGTTAGACTAGAGCTTGACAAACTAGAGCCATGCAGATTTTTTTTACCCAATGCGGTCTCTGCGTTGGTGGATTGACTTTGGCCAGTTGAAGCAAAGGGTGAAATAAAACTTGGTCCTGTGGAGCTGAGAAACCTCTTCTTCAAAAGGTCATCCTTATTGATTTCGGCCATGGTCACTCTTCGAACTGTGAGTGCGACTTGAAAGCTATCTAGGCTCTTCTGATCAATCTGTTGGTTGTCACTATGATGGTGGTGATGAAAATGAAGGTTATGATAAAAATGATGATTTTGAGATTGTTGAGTTTGCTGAACATTGTTCTTGCTAGGCACAAGGACCCCCTTTTTGTGATCTGGAACAAGCTGCGATGTGCGAGCATATCCTGGGGTAGGGATCAATGAAGGGATCTGTACTTGAACCTGAATACGCGCTCCTGGTACAATGGCCTTTAAACGACGCGTGCCTGGAAGGGTTGGCAGTGCCATAGAAGGCGGCGGCAGGAAGAATGGGCTGCCGAGTGATATGCTGGGAGGAGGTTTAATAAAATAGAGCTTGATAAGCTTGCGTACCAGAAAAGGAGTGGGTTCGCTGGTCTCTACAGAGTCTTGTAATTGCATGCCTAGATGAGGCGTGCTCTGGTTCCAAGAAGACGCAACTAAAAGGTCCCCCTTGTTTTCTGCTAGTACATCATTTGAGGCGTTTAACTGTTGCATGATGTCGTTTCTTTGCTGAAGACTACGTTTGATAAACTCGTCGTGTTGATTTCCGACTTTAAAATCACCAGGTTGTTGAACTTTCTTGCTTTTGGATCCCATGCGCAATTTTCCGAAGGCCTGTGCTAAAGATTTCGCTTTTCTCGTCGAGCCTACACCATTTTTGGAGATGGCCAACAAAAGGAAAAAAAAAAAATTAGTTGAGCTGAGAAACGACCATTTCATCGTGATAATAACGTTCATAACTGATATAGTTACCTTCAAGGATGGCTGTCCCCGTACTTCGATTTGATCCTTGGCCTACCATTGTGCCATACACTGTTTCCACCATTTGAAGAGGCTCACCAGTCTCCAAATTGCCCTCATTATCTATGTCGTCCCAGCGGAAGAGACACTTTGCCTCTAATTCATACCAAACATTGCCCATTGAACCTTCGAAACTTTCAGGGCGAACCTCATTGTCTGTAACAGGCATCAACCATTCCCATCGCCACTCTTCAGCTTCGATAGCAATCCGGCTTTTGCTTTTCGATGGCTCCATGACTACAGCCACATGTGGCTCATCACTTTCATCCACTATCCGATCCTGAAAGGGCAGCATGAGCTTTTTATCCCAGACTGTCTGGGACCAATTTTGTTTCTCTATTTCAAACGTAATCAGATCCTGTCGCGTCCATGCGATAGACTCCTTGAGTCGTAAATGGAGAGCCAATGAAACAAAATGGAATCGTTTGGTGGCGAGCTTTGGGATATGTAAAAGAAGTCGGCCCGAAACTAATGGCCGGTCTGTGGAGATTTCAGTATGGTGTGGTTGAATGGAGAGCATTGGTGTATTTCGAGCACACGGCTTTTGAGGAAAAGAGTCTGTGGGCATAAGAACTGGTGTCTGGTTTTTAGATTGGCTTGATGATTTCTTTTCTTTACTGGACATTGTTGCTTGTTGGTTGTCCTTGACATTGGCAGGATGAGGACCAGTACTCATCGTGTGACGAATGGGTAAGAAAGGATGGATTAAAGATTACGTTTAAAAAAAAAAAAAAAAAAAAAAAAAAAAAAAGCGTAGAGTGAAGTTGAATCAATTGGATCCAAGATGCCTAAAAGAATGCATAAAAATTAAAAATAAAATAGAAAACTACATGAGCACGAACTGATGCAAGTAGTTACAACACTGCGTGCCAATAAAAGTGATCAGAGATAGAGTCCTACTGAACAACATACACAATAAGGATGGAGGAAAGTGAGAGAGGGTTGGTCGTTTATCATGCAGCTGATCGGTTGGGCAAGTAAAATAGCGCACAGTCCTCTTTTGGTTGACTCGAAAAGTGACAATTGACAATGTGTCCACGGTGCAGGGTGCAGGGACAGTGGCGCAGGATCAGTGGGTGCATGGACACATTTTGTGTGAATGAAAAACTTTTGGCCACATTAAGAAATAAAAGATACTAAGGTTAATTGTGGTAACCATGAACAGCAAAAAGTAAGATGTACAAATCCCATTTCTTTTTTCTATCTGGTGTGTCTGTCCCTTGAATCTCCGACGACCTGATTGATGATTAAGCATATAGCTGTCTGTCAAGTCCCCTTCTTTCTTCCATATCATAAGATTGTATATCGTAGTGAAGATGGAACCCCTTTCTTTCTTTTACTCTAATTAACTCACCTTGACAAAAAAAAAAAAAAAAAATGGAAATAAAAAGTTCTGATGAACAATCGAATTTGAATTTGGTTTGATTGTCCAGATGATTTGATTGCGTTGAAATGTGAGTGTGCTTTTTATTTTTATTTTTATTTTTTTGATAGAAGATGGAGAAGAGAAAGAGAGCGCGGACAGAGAGAGAGAAGGAAGGAAAAGGTAACCTGGGAGCGGATCAAAATCGCATATGGTGTACTTGGGACGGGAAGAGTAAAAGGGGGAAGGGAAGGGGTCCTTAACTCTTTTTTTTTGGGCTAGAGCTGCCGTATTGTAAACTGAGGCCGACTTTTGCATGCATTGCATACAAAAGTGTACAGTACATGTACAACATGTACTTGTGGTATATATGTTTTCTTTCTTTTTCTGTAAACTTGGACTGGGCTCACCTTCTCTTCAGAGACAGTAATTAAAGCCAACATGTAGTAAATAGCTTTGAATGGATATATACCTCCAAGCACATACTTTACTTGCGAGAGCGTTTCCAACGATATCTTTCTTTCTGTAAATGTACTATGCTAGTTGAGCTAAGCTTGATTAACCGTCATGGCAATCTCCCGCATACAACGACATTGCTCTTGATCCCCTCAACTCCAAGATTTTCATCTTGAGTTTTCTTGCACCACTACAATATTTCTCTTTGATCAACCAACTCATCCATTACTGCGAAATTTTGTTTTATTGCAATATGTCACGCGGTATTTTGTGTTGTAAAGAGTTTTCCTGCCGCCGTATCAAGATGATCTTTCTCAGTCTGCGTTTAGACACATTGACTAGGGGTACTGGTCAAGCAGCAATGTTGTCGCTCGTATTTTTTTTTTTTTTTTTTTTTTTTTTATTCTATTTTATTATTATTGATTTGTTCTTTTTTTTTTTTTTTTGTGCACATGCGCGTCTGAAGATGAAGATGGCGATGTTATGACTTTCCTATATTGCTCGTCTTGATAACTCTAAATTAGTTTAGTCTCTACCAGCCAAGAACTTTTCTAAAAAGCCTTCAGGCTTAGGAGGGGCATCATCCTTAATGAAATATCGCATGATATGTGTTTCCTGCTTCCAAGCATTCATGGTCTCCTGATATTCCTGGTGACCCTTGAGCAACAAAATGTCGATAACCGCCAAGTCCTTGACATCACGGTGACGCTCAAACTCTTCACGGATCTTAGTGCGGATTTGGGATGTGGGCAAATCAATCTGATGAGTACGCATGATCTCGGGAACCTATGGGAAAAAATTTCCAATGGGTATGAGAAAATAGAAAGAAAATATGGCGTTCCAAGTCAACTCGAGTGTCGTAACAAAATCGGATCCTTCTTTTCTTCTTTCCTCCTCATAGACACCCAAATTTATGTTTTCTATAGCAATCCAATCCTGCTTGATAAAAAGTCAACTATGAAGAGGGACGTCAAGCTCCTGGTAAGAGATCTATAACACATTACTGTATTGTAAACAATCCTCTGTTTTAACCAGTCCTGAGCTTCGTTAACTTGGAGCAACACAGATTCCGTGTGATTCTGACCTTCATTGTAAAAAAAAACATCAACTCTCTTCAATTCCTGCAATAAATATTCCTTCTAACTTACACCACGTTGGAAATCACGGTAAAGATGAATGACTTTCTGGCGAGCAGCAGAAAGCGATGGTGACTGAGAAGTCACCACCGAAAGATGGGCAGCCATAGCAGCAGACATGATGAATATGTGATTGTACGTAGGTTGTTGATAGCGAGAGAAAGAGTAGAGTCGTGGCAATTAAATAATGGATTGTTCAATCATCAAAGCTCCGCTTTGAGCAAAGGTTTTAATGGCACCAAACATCCGTGTGGCTTTGAATCAGCTCAACTCAAAATACTGGATTCCCTAATTTCAAATATTTTGTGTGTTCTCTACAAACAGCATTATAGAATATACAATTGACTATCCTTCCCCTCTGCCTTGTGTATACCAACGCTAAGTACATGGTATCTGAGTCTACTACGGGCTTTACTTTGAAGCACTACACTTAAAGCCTCATAGCAAACGTCGGAATAAACACGTCTGACTAGTCCACACATTGATTGGAGATCACTTGTCTTTCATCTAGACAGATAGCATGCGTCTTGAAAACTGATTCTTGACGACATTTCCAGTTAGTACTGGAAATAGTTTTTTAAGTACTCCTTACGGAAAACATTACGATGGGTAGCGAATTTTGACGTTTCTTTTTGGTATTTTAGTTTTTATGTTTTTTAAAAGTATGCTATTTGCTTCTATTTATATTAGTCTTTGTGCATATCGCTAAGAGGTTCATCAGCTCAAAAAGGATGCCTTTTTTGTCATGGTTCGTACTCAGAGCCAACATACTTTACGAATAGTTATTATAGTTGCTGTTTTGTTGACTAAGATTGGAAGAAGTTTGAGAGGTATTTATACGCATAGAAGGAGGTAGTCTTGCGCTGTTAGACCGTGCAATGGGTGTTGGATGCATCAACGTTGGGCTGGGTGCAACACGTGTCCGACCAGAGCTGGCGCTACTTCCCGTACGTGAGATGCCTCCATCAATAGGAGAGTTTGCGCCTGACCGTCCACCGGATCCGGACCGATCCAGCAGTCCTTGTGTGGCTATCCGTGAGACCTGGGCGTTGCCGTTCGAGTTACTCCTCATGTGACTACCATCATGATATTCTGCCTTTGGCATTCGACTCGAATTGGTACGCTGGACAAAAATGGGTTGCGAGTACTGAGGTTGTGGTGAGGAAGTAGCCTTGGACTTTGGAGAATTATAGTCTTCCATTTGTTCCAGATAACCAGAGTGAGAACTTCCAGAAGAATAATATGCATCTGCAGATTCTGTTAATGGTGGGCGGCTATAGTCGGTGGTATCATGATTGTCCTGATAGTAAGACGCTGAACCGGGTTGTCCATACGAATTCATCTCATAACCTTCTTGATGAGGGTCGCCTTTATTTGTCTTTTTCATGCCTCCAGTACGACCAGTAGCTCCAGCGGATGGCTTGTTATTTCCGTTGCTCTCCCCAAAGCGGACAGCGAGGCCAGACTGATTAACGTCCCTATCTTCGAATGAACGTCCAGCTCCATTAGCAGCTGCGATCTTTGTCTGAATATCCTCATTGGCACCTAGCACTCCTCCAGGTCCCATGTCTTTCATTAAGGCACGCTTGCTAATGGATGCCTGCTTGGACAACTCTCCATCACCATCTTTCTTAGAGCCTTTTCCAGGACCTGTTCGACCGCTTTCCATGTTATTTTGCTGCTGAAGCCGAAATTGATCTCGATATTTGGCACGCCTCCAGGTGGCAGATCCAACGGCGCCAATAAAGAGAATCAAAAATGCACTGTAAATCAAGATGCCCGAGGTTAGATTGTAGGCTCCAATCACAGATGGTTTTCCAAAAAGGGCCATATCACCTTTGCTGTCTGCAAGGGCTACAATCTGCGATGGTGAGGGTGAGGGTGAGGGTGTAGGCATGGTAGCAGAGGGATTTTTGGGTTTAGTTGTGGAAGGATTCTGTCGTTTCTGTAGGTGGATGATGGAAGGTTCAAGTGGGGAGCCGATTTCTTCTTCAGAGCTTTGAACTAGGACTTTCGTTTCAGAGGGTATATTCAAGACCTGAGTCTGGGTTTGGACAAGCGATTTCGAGAATGTAGAGATGGAGGCAGTTGCTGGAGACAAGGAGGGTGCAGACTCTGCAAGAGCGATGCAGATGAATGAGCTGATGGAGAGGATTAACAAGAGGGAAGAGGGCGAAGGGGGTCGCAAGGAGGAAAAGGGTGAGAAAGACATACGAGGAGCAAAAGAAAAGAAGGACATGGATGGCCAAAGGGACCCAGCCTTGGCTTTGGCGGAGAACGAAGAGGACATTGCTGATCTCTCTATTGACAAAGAAATAGAAGCAAATATGTATAATCAGCAAACACAATCAGCCCAGCCTTATTATAATCCAAATAGAAAATATTTTTTTTATTGCTTTGAGGGCTCTTCATCTCATTCACTCAAGGTTACGCTTCTGATTTCAGACGGCGCACATCAGGTAGCACAATGTTTGGGGGTTGATACCTTGCGAAGATTAGAAGGAGAAGTATAACCAGGGTTTAGAATCACAAAAAAAAAAACTGGTTCCTCACCAAAACAAAAACAAAAAACTAACAAAGAAGCTCCTTGAAATGAAGGATCCCAAAGCCAAAAAAAAGAAGGGGGGAGCAAGGAGGTTTGGTTGTATTAAAGGCAAGAATAAAGTGTAAAAAATGGTAGGAGGTTGTGCTGGGTCCACACGCGCGTGAAGCAAATTGGTGTACAAATGTACCAAACAAAGATCAAGTCCTTCGCCGCGCACAAATGTCAAAAAAAAAAGGGACAAAGCAAAATAATGAGAATAATGTGTCGTGAAGCAAGAAGCGATAGAAATGAAGAAAAGAGAAGGGGAAGTGGGCGAATGTCTATGTATTCCAGACCAGACGAAAATACATTTAATAAGAATAGGCGATTAGGTCAGGCACTGTGGGTGGAGTGTGTACACATTAATCCTCAATACAATTGGTCCATTGAAAGGTAAAGGAACATGGTAATTTCTGGGTCTCGTTCATTTTGGCACTCAAAACAGGCAATAAATAAAAGAGCCAGTTTCGGATGAATGTCTGCAACCGCAGATGGGCCTACTCCAGCAGTGCAGTCTGGTTACTACTCCACCATCACGACCATCTAATCATTAATATCTGTTCCCCACAACTGCGAATGTCGTGTTCTGCCATAATATTAATAGCGCCATCGGAATGAACGAGGGGGGTTGGTGGTTTTTTTAAGTTGAAAGCAACAATGAAATCGATAATGGATCATCTTCTGCATATCGATACATTATTAATGTTTCAATTATCACTAGCATCAATGTCGTTGATGCCATTTCTGATTTTTCCGCTTGGTGGCCGGATGTCTATTCTCTGTCACTGCCCACGCCACAATTATCTGTACCTGAATATGTTCCTGGATTTTAATTGACCAATAATAATGAAGAATGAATTGGGTCTAATAGGTGCCAGTAAGAAACAAAGATTGAGTATTTACAGTCCACTGAAATGGGAGATGATGGCAATGGCAATGACAATTAGCAATAACAAAGCAAGAAAAAGAAAGAAAGGAAGCGAGATGAAGAAAAGACAATTCAGATGGAGCGAACAACCTAATGGAGTAAGTTGATTCTCAATAACCTCTTTTTTTTTTTGGCTCTCATTTCACTTCTCCCACCACTATCTTCCGCGATTGCTTCAGGTGCTTTACTACCTTGCTCCTTGGAGCATATTCTTTAGGCATATCTATCTAAGAAGCCAGGCATATATATACTGTATTTGTATACATGTATATATATATATATGTATTCATATATTCATAGATTAATTTTATCCACAGATTTGCATTCAGTATACATCTGTTATGCATGTAAAACAGTGCAGCGCGTGTATCCATTTTTACCCGTAGTTCATGTCAGGAGAGGGTATACACGTTGAAGCTACTAGTGCATTCAGCTATTTTCAATTTTCACAGACAGAGTCTACGAGTGTAACAACTGCTTTTGAGAGCCCTGCTCCGAGGCTGTTGTGTATAAATAGCTATGTTCCGACCCATGGAAAATCCTTGTTTAAATATACGTAGTGTGTGACAATTTACGTTTGCGATGATAAGTTTGCATTTCTTTGATTTATTTAGGGCACCTGCAGTCAAAGGTTAAACATTTCAATGATGGCCACTCCGATAACAATAAGAATGGTGTGTTGCATCTGTAAAAAGCCCCAGAATTTTTCAGGCGCACTGCTGCTTAAGCGACATGATGCACAGTCCTTTCCTATTAGCAATAGGACATACGAAAGAAAACTCAGTTCCTCATTCTTAGCGCCAAATCAACCATTCAAGGTATTAGAAACCATTTCAATATATTGACGCACGTACCATCTGTTTTTGAGATGCTGGGGCCCTGTAATTAATTCACAATGCAATGTTAAAATTATAAGAATGGATTTGGATAATAAAATCACAAACCATCCTAGTCTATCTATTAACTTTTTTTTTTTTTTTTTTTTTTTTTTACCCCTCTATAGAGACCAAATCGAAGGCCTGAGTACGGGGCTAAGTGTCCGCTTGTCACCGTGCCGTTTCTTCCTGTGGTAGGATCGTATATGTTCCTAAAAAAGGATGTCCAAGGCATTCAGCATATGAGCGGATTTATTCAACCTAAAGGATCAAGCGCCAGGCATTTCATTTTCAGTAGTACCAAGCGATCATCTTACAGCGTGTAGAAGCCTACAAAGAGCACTGAACTATTAGCTTTCGCGGTATCCCACAAGACGCTGGTGGTCGATCCTGAGACATTTGCAACGGGCCAGACATTTGGTGGATCTAAATTTAAAGAGACATCGACGGTCAGATTAGCAGGTGGGAACATCAGTGTCGTGCCATTAAAGGCCCACTTAAAGACAATAGGCATGCCGATCCGAAACAACGGAAAGTTTGACTGGCTGGGTTTTGGGCTGATCAAGTTGAGGTGACTGACAGGCATTTTTGAGCCTAGGATATTGGGACTAGAAACAGATTTTAAGCTAGGACTATTAATGGTTGTATTGGAAGACTGCGGAGCTAGAAAAGGAGGTATCTGTGAAGTTAGCGGTGATCCTGCATTGCTTTCTGAACCCTTTACAATGTCTAATCCAGCTCGTCTAGTGCTCAAATGACCATACATACTATTGACAGATTTGAAAGACCTAAATGGTGTGGCGTCTGTGGACTCCTGAAAAGCTTCTGTGGGTTCAACTGCGCCTTGCCATGATATTTCAAGTGGTTAATTAGTTTGTAATTTTGTGGTCCATCACCTAAATACGCAGTTTACTAACCAGCTTACAACTGCTAGTTACCATGAGCGCCCAAAAGATTTATATCTAATCCAGACACTAGCAATGTCGAAATGATCAAGGGAATTGTAAAGCGTAACACTGTTTTTGTGAACACTCTTGCACAGTAAGTGTAAAGATAAAATGAAGAGAATAGCATAATGGGTGATGGGAATACACGGGATGATACTATAAATGAAAAAGAATCATGGAAAGACAAGAGGGGAACTATAACCATGATATACACGTTGGCCACAAAACCAAACAAAGCACGTTCTATATCCTTCTTTCTTTTGAGTGTATTGAGAGTCGTCAGAAGATTCTTGTTCACTCTACACCCTTGCGAGCTGATGTCCAAGGGGTATTATGCGGTACCAAAGCGTGTCTGCGACCACATCTAGAGCTGAATGTCAGGTTCAGCTATGGGAGTGATATTAAATGATAGTTACGATGCTTTTATTTTTTTATGTATCCCTTAAAAGTGGAGTGGTGTATACTCCATCGTAAGTAGAGGGAATCTAGGTAACCATGTCCAGCAATTATCGTGAAAAGAGAATGGGGAGTGAAGGAGGTGTAAACCAATTGAGGATGTGATGGTAAATTATCATACCTTCCAGGAGCTTTGATCCCCGCCACTAATTAATTTATATGAGTAAACAATCGTAAGCCACCTTTTTTTTTTTTTTTTTTTTTTTAAGTCCATTGCACAGTTCTTTTTTCATTCATTCCCTCTCTTCAACGACAATCAGCAGTTCGCCATGGGGAAAGTCAAAAACAATAGGAAGAAACAGAACCGCCACAATGCCACTGGTATGGAGACAACTTCCGAGGTTTTGGCTGCGGAAGCACTTCAACCCGTGCCTGTGGAGACTATCATGCCTCTGATGAACAAGGTAGGCGTTCGCTCCTCTCCCAGTGTATTTGTATTCAATTGATACCGCTATAGCCTTTATGGCCCTAAATGTCTCCAGAAGTGTACAATTAACCCATTAAAGTTTTACACGAAAATCCTTTCCTCCCTGTGAACGCCAAAAAAGCTGTCTTCTCCGGATGCCAATGAACGATCTTGGGCTGCTGCAGGTGCTAGTAATTTGTTGATGCATGATGCTGCCACTCGTCGTTTAATGCTCAGCAAAAACTTGGTTGGCGCGCTTATTGAGCGTTTGACCGATTCAGTACACGAGGTTGTTGTGGAAGCCTTGGGAGCTCTCCGTAACTTGACTGTTGTAGGTGGAGAGGAGGTCATTAATGAAATGTACAACAAGAATGTCCTTACTCCAGTCTCCGCATTGATTCCTCCACTTGGGAACATGATTGATAGCATGTTCAGCGGGCCTGCAACAACAAGTGAAGAGCATGAGAAAAGAAAAACCGTCTGGGATTGGGCTGAGAACGTGATCAGCATTTTCTGGGCAATGAGCGAAAACTCTGAGAAAGCGTTAAAGGCTATCAACAAATTCAATCTAGTCCCTTTTTTGATGCCATTTATGACAAATGTCGATAAGGTGCCACCAAGAGTTATCGTTGCTGCTGGTAAGCACTTTTAGGATCCAATGGTCTCTTAGTCAATAGACCGTAATGTCCATTATTTTAACGCACTTGCGCTTTAATGTATTTTTAGCCCAATGTCTCTATACTTTGACTGACGATAACCCCGATTGTCGAGTCCATTTTGTCAAGAACCCTGATTATATTAAAACTCTCATGAAGATCCTGACATTGAATGTAAATGCAGAGCAGGAGTTGTTAATCAAGACACTAGTATGCGGAATTGTCATCAATCTGAGAAGTGTCATAGCACCTAAGAGCTCGGAGGGCGAGGGCGATTTCACTGGGATCCACAGCGCTGTCATGCCTGTCCTGAGCGGTGCTCTCAATTATGATCTTCAAAAAGCTAGTGCTGAAGCAACTGCCGCAGCCGAGATCACTGTATGTATTTGGACAAGTATCTTAAGTGAGATGTAGTTGCATATTTTTTTTATTTTTTTCTAATTTCTCCTTTTTCCCTGGACGAACATGCGATAGAATGCCAAGAAATTAGAACCAGATCTTTCGAAGCCTACTCAACCCGCCACTCCAGAAGAACAGACCCTTGCAGCCATTGAGACTCGTCTGCAGACACTACAACTTGCTTTGGAATTAATTGCCAACATTTGCACTGAAAGTGTGGCAGGCGTTGAGGAAGAGGAAGAAGAATGGAAAGACGAAGGTGGCGATGACGATGATATGGAAGCAGAAGATGATGAAGAAAATTTAGATGATTCAGAGAAAAAAGAGGATGATGAATTGGATGAGAATACCTTGCGGGAAATGGAGCAATTGGCGGCAGCGTCAAATGAAATACCAATGGATCTTTCTAGCCATCCTATTATCAATATTTTGACAAGCACTGTATTTCCGGCACTTATTAGTCTTGCAACGCCAACATCACTCTCTTTCCCACCACAAGAAGTCCCTACTCCATCGACAGTCGCACCTTTAATTACTGCACAATTGTCAACGACACATTTACGTGCCATTGAAGCCCTCAATAACTTCTTATTGACGATGGCAGATGCAGTTCCTGGAAAGTGGTGGTACAAACAAAGGAAAGCAGATGCAGAGCAATGCTGGGTATGGCTCTTCCAACAAGCCGGAGCTGTTGCAGGAAAAGGCGTACAGGTCGGGGCTGAAGAGAAAGGCCAAGAGATGCGTGGTACTATTCTGGATGGCATTGTGGGCTGTTTATGGACTTTGGCGCGCGGTTTGGGTGGCGAGGTGCCATTGAGCGATTTCCATGTTCCTGCATTAATAGGAGCATATGCCTCAACGACTTCAGATAGTATGCGCGTTAAGACTATAGGGTGTTTGGGCGTGATTGCAAGGCGGCAAGGAGCCATTGAGACAAATAAGGTATGGCTCATATGTGAGCTTTCTTTTGTTCGTTGTTGATACTTGTGTAATGGACTTAAGGTTTATGGGATAGGATGGGATTGCTTGATTGCTTGAGGAACAAGTGATCATGGGACTTGTACTGACATATATTGTTGTTGTTTATGTTGATGACATCACTTTGTAGGTAATTGGTGAGTTTTTGATCAGCTTGCTCAAAAACAAGCCCAGCCCCGAGGCATGTATTGAAGCGTTGAACGCTATTTACGATATTTATGCGGACGCTGAGTTTGACTACGATCTCCCTGTATTTGTTCAGGGTAATTTCAATCAGGAGCTCAAAGGCTTGATCAAAATGGTTCGGTTTATGGTTCGTAATATTGATAGACGTAAGGATCGGGACCTGAGGAATCGTGGGGATGAAGCTGTATTGAACTTGGTGGAGTTTGTGAAGTACAAGGAAAAAGAGCGAAAGTAAATAGTGCAACTCAAAAAAAAAAAAAAAAAAAAAAAAATAGAAACCTTAATGCATATTAGTTGCCTATAGAATAAGAAATGCGATCAACTTTGATGTTCTAGAAAAAAAAAAAAGTAGATACCTTGTAAGCGAGCAGCAAGAAGTTTGTGTTTTGTATATAGTGAGTCGCAGATGGGAACTGTTGAAATTAACCAGCGTGGATGTGGCAATGTATTTACACACGCGTCGTGTGATACGATTGGTGGAGGAAATGTTCCCAGAAGATGAAATTGAGGTTGTACAAGATGGATGTGGAGCAACCCTGAAGTAATTTGCTTAACATTCATATTTGTTTGAAGAAATAATTGTTTTTACATGCAGGAAATTCTGGTGTTGGTGTTTCTGGTGTGAGCAAAGTCAGACTGTAAGTCTTTTTACGTCTCGGCAATCTCGGAAGTTATAAAGCCTTGATCGATGAGAAAAAAAGAGAATTATAGAGGTTTCAAAGCGGAAAAGCAAATAAACAAACAAACAAACACCATGCCTCAGTTCATGTGAGCGCGTGTGATTAAGTAGGCCGATGGTTGTGGAGCTTGAGCACAAAGAGGATTCTATCATTTCTTTTCAAAACAGAGCTACTTCTGTCTACTTTAGTGAAAAGAAGTGGATGATATATTGGAAGGGTTATTGAGCTAAACCAGTCAGGCCCGTCCAATTTGTGTTGATTTGTTTATCTCCTATTATGAAGCAAATACCGTTAGTTTGACAGATGGACAAGTATCAAGCAATCCAAAGCAATCTACAAAGCCAAAGGATTTCCCTTTACATTAACGCATTAACGATACAAAGCCGACTGAGGACCTTGACATGGAATAGCTCCAACGGAATTTGGTATTTAGCTTATTAAGAAAATTAAAAAAAAACTGGCCCACATGGCGCATCTAATCGAAAGTCCGCATTTCCTTTTGATGATCAACAGGTTTTGGTGTTCGATAACGGGAAAGGGAATCACAAGTGTTTGGGTAAATGGATGTTGTGTGTTGTGATCTTAGGGCAGTGGTGTGATTGGATGCTGCTGACTTTCCCACAATAAACATGTGCAAGCATTTCTCAAGACAGCAATCCTGTTTGAACTTTTAGCAATGAATTATGAAGAGATAGAAAGAGATTTGGTAAAGAAAGCTTATCTGCTTTTACTTTATTCTTCACCCTGTTACCCCTCTCACTACACTCTACTCTACTCCACACTCCTCTCCGCTCTCTCCGCTCTCTCCACTCCTCTTTCTTTCTCTTGAGAAAAGGGTCTTCGTTATCACTTGTAGCAGCTTCCAAAGTCATCCTTTCATCGCCCTTTTCACTCATTCGCCTCATTCACTTCCTCACCCTTTGCTCCATCAATTCATCTCAAAAACATTCCTCTATTTATCCACAGTCTCACTGCAGCTTCACACAGCTTTTTCTGAGTGTTAGTCCATTTATTCTTTACAACGACGGCCACATGACTCCTGCAAGACTCATCATCCCCATTCATTACACCCTCAAGATTGTACCCTGTCCAGTCGACTTCACATTTCTTGGTGAATGTTCCATCGAGTAAGAGACCTTCTATTTTTTATTTTTTTTTATTTTTTATTTTTTATTTTTTTTTTAGCCCACATTTGCCACTCCTATTTATCGGTCCCTCTCGTTTGCTTTTGAATGCATGTTGTTTGTTTCAGGCACGCGCCGCTTTTCCTAAAAAAAGCGTTGTTGACATGCTTTGCTTTGATACCCTAGAATATGTATTGCTGAACCTTCTTGTGGTATCACCTTGAATGCAAAGGAGCTGAATATCCAAACAGCAACCATAAGAGACCATTTAACTCCAGGTGGATACAGGTAAATAGTTTATGTTTGTACTCGACTATGGCGCCTTTTTCCAACTTCCTACATTTATTCCATCTATCTTTCTATCGCTATTACTCCTCCCTATTAATGTCTCATCGCTCAATCGGCCAAATTGAGAGAAGCGAGTAGAAAATGAAGGAGACAGAGAAACAAAAAAAAAAAAAAAAAAAAAAAAAAAAAAAGAAAGCGAACCAGAGTGTAATAAATAGTTCCTGAGGGTTCAACGGTTTAATACAAAGTTGAACTCCCTGATTGATGATCCATTAACAACAGAAGCAAGCTTGTGGCGTGTACATTGAGAGACAACTTGCTTATGGTGCGTGGCGTGACTAGAGTATTAGTGTGCAATGAAGAAGCACAATACTCGATAGCACATTGAACAAATACAGTGGTAAATCACGCGTGCGTTTGTAGAGATCATTTCCATCGCTGGCTCCATTCTTTTTTTTTTATAGGCATGTACGCATGCTTCCATAATTGTAGACAAAGCTTTACTGTCAGTCACTGAAAGGCCACATGGGCGATATATTTCTACGGTTAAATCTTTATTGTGGATAAAAGTTTTAACATTTTGTATTCTCCACCGCATCACTCTGATATTCAGTGTTACAGCAACCAGCGTAAGTTATAATGTAGAGGAGGAGCTCATTACTCTAGAGTTTCCAGAGCTGCTGTATGTTGGTACGTCTTGGATATTGGATGTGACTTACATTGGTCTCGTCAACGACAAGCTGAATGGGTTCTACCGATCTGTTTACACCGATGCAGACAACAATGTGCAGTAAGTCCATCATCTCTCGTCAACCGCCATGCTCTTTCCCTTTGTTGTAATGTCTATCTGTCACAAACGCTAACCTATCATTATGGCTCTTACTCACCTTCCTCAGCCAACTCACTACCACCCAATTCCAATCTACCCATGCACGAAGGGCGTTCCCCTGTTGGGATGAGGTAGACGCTTTTTTTTTTTTTTTTTTTTTTTTTTTTTTGGCAAAAAGCCCGATAAGATAGAGTGGTGCATCTATTAGCGCATTTGACAGACTCTTGACTTGTCTGTCTGTCATTATTCGACTATTTAGCCTAGTGTCAAGGCTACATTCACATTGACACTGGTTGCGCCTCAAGGAATGACCTGTCTTTCCAATATGAGTGTTGAGTCTATCATAATTCTCGAGAATGGGATGCAGCAGGTCACCTTCCTCAAGACGCCAATCATGGCAACTTATGTATGTCCATTATCGCACGTTGCTTTTATCCCATTCTTATCCATTTGCATGTGTGTGTGATGATTTTTATATTCTAATCTCTCATGGTTTGTCACCTCTTTTATGTTGACAGTTATTAGCATGGACAATTGGAGATTTAGATTATATCGAAGCTTATACTTCTGGAGAATTTAATGGTGAGGCCGTTCAATGTCGCCTATATGCTCCATTCGGTCTCGCAAAGCATGGGGAATACTCACTTGATTTGGCTGTGAAGGTATCTATTTTTCCGACGCGCTTGAACATATGTTTTTCTAAACAGCAATTTAAATATATCTAATGCTTTTAACCCTGCCTATGGGCTATCATCCATATGAAAGTCGGTTGAATATTTTTCTCGATTGTTCAATATACCCTATCCACTGCCCAAGCTGGACTTAGTGGCTGTGCCCGACTTTTCCCCAGGAGCCATGGAGAATTGGGGATTGATCACTTTTCGGACATATGCTGTCCTTCTCGATGAGTACAGCACAAACGACCGGAAGCGTGAGATTGCCGCTACTGTTATTCATGAAATTTCTCACCAGGTAAACATGATGTGGATAGCATGAATGGCAAAGTAATAGTATTGAATGCAACGTACACATACATCCAATGGTTCATTGACTGGTTCTCAATGGTTTACGGGACGTAGTGGTTTGGCAATCTGGTGACAATGGATTGGTGGTCTGACTTATGGCTATTTGAAGGATTCGCAACGCACTTGGCTTATATCGTGGTAGATGATCTATTTCCTGCCTGGGATGTTTGGTCAGAGTTTGTCAAACGGATTCAGGAGGTTCTGAAGCATGATGCTCTTCGAACATCACACCCTGTAGAAGTTGGTGTCGCTAATCCAAGTGAGATCACCCAGATCTTCGACGAAGTCAGCTATATGAAGGGAGCATCAGTTCTCAGAATGCTAAGCGCCTGGCTTGGTCAAGACGAACTCCTGAAAGGGATTCGGAAATTTATGCTGAAATACATGTGGGCAAATGCAAATACTGAAGACTTGTGGGCCACCCTAGCAGAGGTGTGCAAGGTTGATGTGCCAGGATTTATGCGTAAATGGACAAGGCAAACTGGAGTAGGGGTTACGAGATTTAGTTTCTATGCGCTTTAATGCTGTGAATTATGGCCCAGGGACTAACTTTGTGTACACATCCCTTTTGACTTTAGTATCCAGTATTGTCTATTACAGAGCTTGACGATTCTACGATTTTGATCCGACAAAACCTTTTTCTTTCAACAGGAGATGTTCGTCCCGAAGAAGATGCTCTTTTATGGCCTGTCCCCTTAGCAATTGCTACGGCGGATGATCCCACTCCACGCAATATTACAATGGATACTAAAGAGATGGTTTTGAAGGTGGATACTACTAAATGGTACAAGTTCAATATGGGGCAAACCGGATTTTACCGTGTAGCTTATCCAGCCAAGACGCTGGAGCTTCTAGGTCAAGCATTAGGGTCCAAGAGCGTGACGACACTGGATGCTGCCAATAGAATCGGTCTATTGACGGATGCAGCAGCACTTGTGGCTAGTGGACATACGCCTACGAGCAGCTTTTTGACACTCTTGAAGTATTTTGAAGATGAAGACGATTATATGTACGTTCCTTGAAGAATCACTTCACTGTATACCCCTTTTTTTTTTTTTTTTTTCTATAAAAGAAATCAAGTTAACAATAGGCGCTTGATGTCGACATCAATCATAGGGTTTGGGTAGAGATATCATATCAATTACAGGAGCTATTTTCGGTATGGCTGGAACAGCCAGTACCAATCATGGATGCTTTGAAAGAAGTGCAAAGACGTCTATTTACAAAGATTGTTAAGCGTCTGGGCTGGGAGGGTTCTGACCAAGAAGATCTTGCTAGTGGCAATTTACGTGCCTTGGCAATCCGATACGCTGGACGAGCAGGTGACCCAGAGTAAGTTGAATATTGCGGCCCCTAAAGAAAAGAAAAGCTACAGTGCACTCAATGTTTTTTCACTATGCTATCTGCGGTATTAGGATTGTTAGTGAGGCTCGGAGGCGTTTCAGGATCTTCATGAATAACCGTGATATGTCGGCGATTCCCCCTGATCTGCGGTTCCCAGTCTTTGAGATTGTTCTTCGAACGACCACTGGGGTAGAGGAGTACGAAGCGGTTGTTAATTTTTACCGCGAGTCATATATGCCTGGAGATAAGGTTGTAGCCCTTACTGTGTTGGGATATGGCCACTCCACAGAGCTTATTCGTAGGACATTAGCATTTGCCATGTCGCCTGAGGTCCGTACACAAGACATCTTAACCGCAATTTCTACTCTTCGGTCATCTGTCGAGGGTAGAGCGGAGCTCTGGAACTTCATGAGGCTTCACTGGGACATGCTATATGAACGACACTGTGATGACATCCGATTCTTGGACTATTTTGTGCTTTTAAGCATTGGATCATTCTCGAATCTGGAGCGATATCATGAGATTCAGGAATTTTTTGCTCATAAGGATACGAGCTCATATGAAAGGATTTTGGCGACATGCTTAGAAGGTATCCGGATGCATATTCTGTGGCTGGAGAGAGATAAGGCAGATGTTGAGCAATGGTTACGGGCCAATGGATATTTGATGGTGAATGTTGATAGTACAGGGAGGCATAATCAAGCTTTGCCTACAGTAATTGATGCTGGTGATATTGTGAATGACTTTCAGGTTGATCCGCAACAGCAACGTGCATTGCTTAGAGAAAAGCTTGTGTTGGGAGAAGTTGGACGGAGTATGAGTAGCAGTTCTGGAGATGGGTTTTCATCAGTGGAAACATGTCCAACGCTAGAATCGAGATTGGGCTCTTCTGCCACATCATCGTGCTCTTCATCGCCTGGAGGATATCAGCAACATGTTCAGCACCAACAACACCATTATAGACACCAGAAACTTAACGAGGACCATCACCATCATCACTCCCAGGAATATTCGCAGCATATACTTTATTCACAACAAGATCCATGTATTCAAATAAATACTGGTTATCTTGAGAGACCAGAAGAAGATCAGGCCCAGACGCTACAGCTCTTTCAGCAGCAACAACAGCCTGGACCCGATGGGACAGATCCAGGTGAATATGTTCAACAGGTGAACCAAATGGTTATGCAGTTGCGAGTTAGCAGCGAGAAGGACGTTTGAAATAGAGAGCAATTAAAGAAATTTCCTTTTACACTTTCTCTTTATTTTCTGAATGTAATTGGGCGTCAAAGATACAGCTATAGATTTTATCAGGAGATTGACTATGTTAACTTGACAATACATTTCACCGTTAGACTGGTTTTATTTGCTAAAAATGGAAATATTATTGTTTGACATGGGATTTTTGTTCATTTCTTGTCTCAATAACAAATTTCATGTGGAGCAAACTAAGATTACTCACGGAGGCCACGGTATGAACGAAAAGCAACAGTTACAAGAGCATCAGAACGTGCGACCAGGACAGATTCGCTCATCACAACCATTGCCCATTGATTATCATCAGAATCAGCAGCGATCACTGCGGCCGCAGTTGACGGGACAGGTGTACGGTCGTTATTCATCACAAATGCCACGACAACCTCGTGTACCAAATCCACAGCGTGTGGGACACTCACAGTCACAGTTGGCGGATCAAGTTTATGGTCGTTATTCATCTCAAGCACCACGACGGCCTTGGGCGCCAAATTCACAGCGCACGGTCCACTCACAGCCGCAATTTCAAGGGCAGGAGCAAGGCAACGGACGACAGCAATTTGGGTTTAGACCACAGAACTATGTCTCCCGAACCCCAGGCTCACACGATGGAAATTATACAAATGAGAGAGAAGCATCTGGAAGCCAGGACTATCATAAACATGGACAAGCACGAAGACCAACATATAAAAACGTTATCCACCCCATCAAACGACGTTGGGATCGCTATCAAGACCAAAAAAAAGGTTACAAGCGTGACAAAAATCTTTGTTCATATCATAATTTCCAATTCCATTACAAGGACAATCATTGATTCTAATGAGCCTTATTATAGACAATTTTACGATTATGACATACAATCTCTTGGCGGACAGCCTTGCCAGAAGCAACTCATCCCTCTACCAAGGCTACGGAAGTCATTCTGTTATGTGGAAGTATAGAAAGCAGACACTGCTTCGCGAGCTCGGACATCTAGGAGGTGTGTCTTCATCACTTTGTATCGATTCGGGCGATATTATATTACTAGACAGGAAAAGCCTTCTTTTTTTTCTTCAATATATACTAAGTATATTGGGTTTTCTCCGACTAACATTTAATATACATAGCGCATACATTCGACTTTTATTGTTTCCAAGAACTCGATTTCATGCATTTTGAAAAAGACTTTTCTGAACAATTTCAAAAATGGGGCTACACCGGCGTGTACAAAAAGCGGAATGGAGACAAGATTGACGGCTGCGCGCTCTTTTATCGCAATAAGACGTAAATGATAATGAACTGCATACGCTTGGATTAACAAAAAAAAAAAAAAAAAAAAAGGATAGATGTTGATTTCTCTTTAGTGTCCAGCCCATCTCTATTCATCTGCTAGATTATAATCGATACGATCCAGAGTATCGTGATAATGTCGGAATTGTTGGGCTGTTTGATATCAAGCAAGGTATAGGGTGCTAGCGTCTATTCATTCAACTACAATAGAACGACTCTAGCTGAAGTTGACTGTCTTTTTTTCTCGCCTTCCAATTAATAGGAGAACACACTAAGCGAGTTTGTATAGCAACGACCCATATTCTGTTCAATCCCAAACAGGGCATGCGGAAGATTGCGCAGTTGCGGATCCTTCTTACAAAGGCAAAGGAGCTTATCGATAACGATGAAACAGAGCCGCCACTTGGTAAAGCCGGAGCGATACGAGTGTGTATAATTTTTTTTTTTTTTTTTTTTTTTTTTTGAATGATATACTAAGATTTTTTCATTTTATCACAGTTCTCTGTGGAGATTTAAATGCTTTACCACATAGTACAGTGATTAATTTCTTGACTCAAGGTAAACTGCCTTCCAAGGCTCGCTTCACTAACAATCTATTTTGGCAATTAAATTGCATGTCATAACCTTTTTTTTTTTTTTTTTTTTTTTTTTTTCATCTCTGAAGACTTCGTGGATGTTTCTAAATTGCCGGATAAGTTGTTGTCTGGACAGAACAAAGGAGATGTATCCAATGAAGGGTATTATGATAACGATATCTCTCACTTTCATGCTGTCTTTGGCGACAATGAAGCCACTTGTTGGATACGTAAACCTGAGGTGGAACGTGCGAACACAAACATTATGAAAATACAGCCTCAAATGTGTGCCTCAACGCTGCCAACAACATCTGTTAATACCCATCTATTTGCAAAAGATATGATGGAGTATAAAGATGGACAAGGACCTTCAACAATTACAACCATCAGTATTAGCAGTGATATTGAACTGTTCAATTCCGTCAAGGTGCCTCCGACAGATCCTTGCTCCGGACCAAATATGAGGCATACCGATGTGATGAAAGGTGTGCGTGCATGTCCGCTCCTCTCCCAGCCGTTCTCATTACAGAGTGCATATGATATTTCAGCTATACCGATGTACAGACGAGACGGTGTCCCTTGGACGCATCCTGGAGAGACGTTCACCACATTTCATCGGCGGGCTCGAGAAATATGTGATTACATCTTCTATGGCCATCTTCGGCCAAATGTATCGAGTACTGAAAAGCAATCCTCAAAGCTGAGACTTCTAGGTTGTCTGGATTTACCATGCCAACTTATTGCTAATGAACGAGGTTTGCCGACAAGAGACTTTGGGTCGGATCATCTGTCATTGGTGAGTAAATTCCAGTTCATATAGACTGTCTCGGTGTGAGATGATCATCATGACATGGGGACCGCGTGATATCGGGAACGGTAGTTATATTACATTTATTCCAGACAATCCGAATTATATTGTACAGGCATTTTTCTTTCTTTTTTTACGCCTCTTCACCACATGCAAGCAGACAATTCATTCCAGTGATCCAGAATATGTTTACACACTTTTGAAAAAATAAAGACAGCGAGCCGTCAAAACAAAAAAATAAAAATAAAAATAAAAATAAAAAAAGTGTTGTACATTAAGGTGAATCCAGAAGCTATTTTATTTAGTTTTTGCTTGACTCGGGGTTGACGTTCATCTACAAATTGATAACATAGACATGGTTAGACAAAAAATATACAACGACTTCATACTTTTATTCATGAAATTTCACAATTTCTTCACTTACGCGACGCTTTCCGCCAGGAGCGTTGGTGATGTTGACAAATCTGCGCTTGTAGGTTTCGCGCTTCTTGGCACGACCTAATGATGGTTATGAATTGAGAGCTCTGTTAATAGACTGAAGTAAAAAAAAAAGTCTAGTATGCCGCAGCAACTACTTGTTATTGTTCTGCGACTGATTTGTTAAGGATTGGGAGACAATGCACACAGCATACCAGTGAGCTTCTTTTTCTTCTCCTGCTTGGCAACCTTTGGAGTTTGCGACTTGACCTTACCGGCACGAGCCAATGAACCGTGAACCTTACCCTATTGATCGCCAAAAATTTCACCATATGCAATACAAATGGATACAGAGTACAGAGTTGTGGTGTTAAGAACCGTGCTTATGAAGTCATGATTGCTGTTTAGCTGGATTTGTCGAGACTGTTCCAGATAGGAAGGCCAGATTGGTGAAGAGGTGGCTCCGGTATGCCTCTACTTTTTTCCCTTTCTTCTCTTTGGCTTTGTGAGTCTTTCCTTTCTGCTTTTAGATTTCAAGGCTGTATCTTAATTCCAGTGTTATTTTGACAAATAGGTTTGACAATATTTCCGAAAGGGGCTATCGGTCAAGGCACACCTTTATAACAAAATGAAGCAGAATTGGTTTCCCCATATATTCCTCAGGAGATTGACTGCAAAAAAAAAAAAAAAAAAAAAAAATTCGTTGTGGGAGTCGGATTCTGTCCATATGTTTTCAAGAATATAATTGCTCATTGCCAACTCTGTTGAATGAATCATAGTGCCATCACCATGTCTATAGATTTATGCAATTTTTTTTTTCCCTTTTTCTCCCGGCTACTCTGATCCAATGGTATACTGATAGATTCCCTCTCTAATTCATCTATCTATATTGATTTTTAAGACGTTCTCCGATCCTGATAATACATCGATAATGATTTTTGATTGATCGATGGATGGCTGATAATCCCATCGCAAAAGCGGATGGATACTCCTCGTACCATGTTGAAAAAGACTTGGAAATATTGCAGACAAGAGAGAGAATAGAATTTTAAAAGGACATTTTTTTAAACATGGGTAGCATTCACGTGACAAGGCCCTTTTTTTTGGACGGTTTAGTTTTGTTTCTATCTTACGCGTCGCAAAGCAAATCTTAGCACAGAAATATGACCCTGGTATTAGACAGATATGGTGCAGACGATGACTATGAGCGGCCGTGCGATTTTTCTGATGAAATTTAGAGCGACCAAGGAGGCGACGACGAGTATGGTGGCTGTTACGTCCTAAACCTTCCTGGTGCACTTTCATTTTTATTCACATGGTAAACATTCTGTCGTGGTTGTGGTTGTGACGAGGCTAATAAAGCCCGTCCGGAAACAATAAACAACAACCCCTAATCTCCTTGACTCATTTCTTACCATATTGTTCGAATTACAAGGATTGCTTTCCTTTCCTTCCTTTTAGATTTTTTAAACCTTTCTTTTAATTATCTTATATCTATGGGTGCAACTGTTAATTGAAGGGATTGTGTGTAAGAGAATTAAAAAAAAAGCCATTGCAAAAAGCACACCAAGAGTCATCCTGAATGTGGTTATCCTCCGCTCACGGGTGGGATGATTGCAATTTCATCACCAGGTTGGACAGTCCAAGCCTGGTCTTGATCCATATACTCCATGTTGACAGCAAACATGGATGTTTTGAGTACAGTTGCAAGAGCAGGATGGCGGTCTAGAAGTAATTGAGACAGATCTTGGGAAGTAATACCTTCGACCCATTCAAACTTATCGCTATCAGTCTTGGAAGCATCCTTTGCTGAAGCAAAGTAGAGAACTGTAAACTGAAAGGATATGAATACAGAGCCGAAGTAGATAGAGTGATCAATTTTGTAGAAAAAAGTAAAGAGCAGACGTATCCTATTAGGCCTAGTTAAACTTGATTAGAATGAATACTTACATGTGGCATGAGGAGAAATACAAAGCAATGAGCAAAGAGATGAAGAGTGAAGAAAGATCAAATACACTATATTAAGAAACCTCGCGTCGCCAGTGCGCAGAGATTGACGGATGTAATATGTGGAGTCAGCGAGGTTGGGTGGGTTGTGGGGAAGTAGTGTAGGATATAACACTTTTTCTAAATGACGTTTTTTTTCAGGAATTAGCACTTTGGATTTCGGGAAGGTGCCTCTTGATCTTATTTGTGATCCTTGCATTGATTTCACTTCATTCTTACCCGACCCAGACACATATCTCGACATCATGTTGCATCTGCTCGGAGTCAACTTGCCTGACCAGAAGTTAGTTGTGAGTAAAAAAAAAATAATAATCATCATCTTTGGGGCATGGCAACAGCAGGAGCAAAATTTGTGGATCTAGATCGGACAAGAAGGCATAAGACAACATATATGATCGGATTAAATGTTGACTGGAGATACAGAATCTAAATAGATGATCCTGTATGAGAATCCTATAATATATATGCTTATGGTTACAGCGATAATCATCTCTTAGTTATTGCGATCCATGCAACCACTGTTCAGCTTAAATTTTTAAGTGTCATGAAAAGTACTCAAACATGGAAGTTTACAAGCTAAGCTACGAATCGGAGTATCAGATGCCATCTTCGCGCAACATAGGAGACATATGACAGGATGGAAGCGCAAATCACTCTGTACAAGCAATCTGATTCGAACTCATTCTTTTTCGCTATCCATGGCAAACACTCTATAGCAATATGCCCTTCCTCTCTTCTATGGCATTGGACAAAAGACTTCAGTCAAGATCCTCGCTGCTCTATCGATCCACAAGACATGCAAAATTTCAGACCTATCAGAGCCTCAGATCAATCAGCTTTCCGCTCTTCTCTCGGATATGAAGATTGAGTCCGATCTTCGCAAGCAGATTCGCGCCAATATTATGCACCATCGCACGATTGGATCATATGTGGGTCGTCGTCATGCCATGGGGCTGCCTGTTCGCGGACAAAACACTAGGAGCAATGCAATGACTGCTCGTAAATTGAATGGAAGATGGCTCAAGGCCGAGAAGAGAGAGTACTCTTCCTCAGTGAGGTGAGAAAAGGAGTTTATTTCATCTCAAAGGATCTACTAGTGATAATCATGGATGGAAATGAAAGCTGCCACCGACTTATACAAAGTTTTCTACATTTTTTTTTTTTTTTTTTTTTAGCTCTATCTTGCCATCCTCCAATTCACCATTTGCTAATTTCTTCAATCGTAAATGGTTTTAAACGGAATCGAGACTTCATACTTAAACTCGTTTTAATTTACCTCGTCATCTCATCCGTCATCGACTACACCATATTCAAGTGCATGCCACCCTTGATTTGTCATTCTTCTACTGTTCTTTTTACCACCACTCATCCTTTGTATACTTATGTTTCTAGAGAAATAAAAAATATTGCATAAAACACAGGCTAATTGATTTCTGATTATCCGTGAAACATGAGCTGAAAGCTCTTCTTGCGTTTCCTTCACAAAGACGAATCTATCAAGTACAAGCCACTATTAATTGAGTATGAAAAAAAGAAAAAAAAAAAAGTCTCACGCATAAAGCTCTCCTTTGCATGCAACTAGAAAACCTAATTTGACAGACGGAACAAATGTCAGGAGCAGACAAAAAGCGCGCATTGGTACTCATTGCCGATGGTACTGAGGAAATGGAGGCTGTCATTACAAGTAAGTCCTCTCTCACTCATAAAATTTTACGAGGAAAAAGAGAAAAAGTCTAACCTCTCTCATAACTCAAATAGTCGATGTCCTTGTCCGAGGTGGTATCGAAGTCACTGTTGCCAGCACCAACCCCAGTGAATCTACATCTGAGAGCGTGAAATGTTCACGTGGTGTGCGTATTGTTCCAGACACTCACCTCTCAGCCCTTCCACTTCCCACGCCCTCGCCATCCTCTACCGTCACTGCCACTGATGACGCGTCACTCTATTATGATGTCTTGTTCATCCCTGGAGGCGGGCCAGGCGCTCAAAGCATGGCAGCGTCACCATTGGTCCATAAGTGGATTCAGGCTCATATCACAAAACCAAGTGTGTTAGTGGCAGCTGTTTGTGCAGGCCCTACAGTACTCCGAGCAGCTGGCGTGGCCAAAGGAGCCCAAGTAACATCGCATCCAAGCGTTAAAAATGATCTTCAAGATTATTTCGACTATCGGGATGATGTCAGCGGGAGTGCCATTGTTGTGAAGGATGAAAAGAACAGGCTGTTGACGAGCCGAGGCCCTGGCTCGACATTTGAGCTAGCACTTAAAATCGTTCAAGAAGTTCGTGGGAAAGATGTGATGGAGTCTGTGCGGGCGCCTTTGATGTTCCCATAAGATTAAAGAAGAAGGAATCTTCAGCAGAAAAAAACAACAATATGTATTTGTTTCTGAATGCACAACCGTATTGTGATAAATGAAAGGCTTTTTATTACTTTATAAAATAATGGGAATCTTTTGTGTGTGCATGAAAAAGAAAAAAAAAAAGGTTCATTTTACAACTACAGAATTGAACAACCATGCCTGCGCATTTTTGAGATCCGAGATTGCATTGCAATCTTGATAGCTGCCTGGAAGACTTCTGCGAGACCCTTACGTGTCATGGCAGAACACTCGTAATGTTTGCAATGTAGGTCTGCTGCGACCAATGCTCCCTAGAATAATATGAAGCGATCAGGGATTTCGATATTTAGACCAATCACGAAGATAAAGGATTCTTTTTTTGGCATGTTTCTCTTGACAACTATATTATTCTAAGTGGTGCATTCTCTTCAGAAAAAGATATAAATATAAAACAAAACTTACTTGCTCTGTTGACACAAATTGATCTTTGTCTTCCTCCTTAGCTGTGTCCCTCAAATCGGCCTTGAGGCCTACAACAATTTTAGGAACATTCTCCAAGAAATGTTGTAGCTCTGGGTGCCATTTCTCTCTGATGTTGTCCAGACTTGATGGTGAATCCACAGCGTAGCACATCAGAACAACGTCAGACTCTGGGTAGGATAGTGGACGTAAGCGATCATAATCTTCCTGGCCCGCTGTGTCCCATAGGGACAATTCGATTTGCTGTTTACCGTGGGTGACCACCATTGTGTAGTTTTCAAAAACTGTTGGTACATATTTCTAAAAAGAAAAAGGAAAAAAAAAAAAAAAAAAGCTTTTATTAGATATTTTTGTCATTGAATGATATACGCGAAAGTTGGCGGCATATTGGCTGTGTATTCAAAGGAAAAAAAGAAAAAAAAAGAAAGAATAAGTCGGGACGATTAGATGGTACCCGAGAGTCCTTTGCTCACTTGCTTTACCTGCGGAAATTCATTTTTTGAATGAACCATTAACATACATGTCTTTCCGCATGCACCATCTCCAACAACGACAAGCTTCTTTCTAATGTCTGGCTATTATTGAAGGAGTGGAGAAGAAATGTCAATATCTATAAGATTGAAGAATAGTTTGGCAAATATACAAATTGATCTTGACATATTCCTTGACATCAAAGAGCTCTGCCTGTGAATAATGATAAAAATGCACTTACCATGTCTCGCGTATATTTATCTGTCCTTGACTGATGTAGACGCGTCTTTGTTTTATTTTTGTTGTTGTTATTGCTGTTGTTGTTAATGAAGAGCTGTGCTGCCTATGAGATATGGTTATAATATAAAGTTTATAATACAGGGTTGTTTTGTAAATAAAATGGGTCCGGTTAAGGAGGTATTGGATGGAGGAGACGAATGGGTGTGGGTACTGCGCTTTATGAATAGAAGAATCCAGGCACCATGATTGATGCTGAAAGACGCAGTTCATTTTTTTTTTTTTTTTTTTTTTTTTTTTTTTTAATACGATGATACAGGTATTTCAAATTTGACGACGTTGGGATGTTGGAATACAGTTTCTAGATAAGAGACAAAACCAAAGTAAAAAAGGGGAGAACAATAGACATATTTGATGTTCGATGTCCCACAATTCACTGCAGGTCAGAACTAGCATATTTGCATAAAGGAAGAAAAAAAAAAAAAAAAAAAACCAAGGAAACCATTGTCATCCAGTATTGAATAGGTTTGGCTGAATGTGATGGCGCGTTTATTGCCTCTCTCCTCCTTCTCCCTACTATTCTCCTCTACTGAGTGTGTGTGTATGTTTTTTTTTTTTTTTTTTTTTTTCTTTTCTTTGGCAGGTAACAGTGTAATAAACAGATTAGGCAGGCACATTAAGTTAGGGGGAGCCCTGCTGGCCAAAAAAAAAAAAAAAAAAAAAAAAAAAAAAGTACATCAGGGTGCAAAGAGGGCGAGAGTGGACACAGGGGGCTGTAAGGCAATATTTGTAATGTAGGCCGTCTACAAGTTTAATTCCTCTTACCAATAATAAAATTAGACAGAACAGGGATTGGACTATTGAGGCAGTCGAAAAAGAAACAAATATATATAAAAAGTCCACAATGCTTGGATTAACAAAGTTCTTATATGTGTGAAGATAGTCTTAATGGGGTCCGTGGCTATTGTGTAAAAGTCAGGCAACGGTAGAGCCAGAGAATCAGAAACTGGGCTGCATACCTTTTTTTATATGCTTGGGAACGCACTCGTTGACATCATGTTCTACGATCACTTTCTTCGTTTTATCGCCGCATTTTATCATCTTTCCTCCTTGACCTGTCATCCTACTTCATCCCAATTACTGTAATGTGCAAACTCATATATGCATAGACTTACAAAAAGACCATTTAGCAGTATCGCCAGGGTCGATAGGAACAAATGTCTTCTCCGCACTTGAATTAGACTTCTGGTTCTTTTTTTTTTTTTTTTTTTTTTTTTTTACCCTTTCGCAAGGCTCCATTCGGAGTATTTCAAACCGAAGTAGTACCCGTATATCATATACTGTGAGGGTTCAAGCGACTCTTCTTTTAAAAGTTATAATTTTTTTCCATGATATGTATATATAAAGATCAATTTGTATTAGGTGTGTAATGGACGTTTTCTTTACTTTTTAAAAACATTTTTCAGCTTCATCAACGTGGATGTTTTTGGTTGTTGATTTTGAGGCAAACAATTCACATTACTGTTGCCATTTATGTTCCCTCTTGTTTCTCTGTCCTTTCCTCCGCGTCTCATTCCAGATCCACTAGAGGAATGTATAAATGCACCCGCCAGAGCACCACCGCTCCCGATGTAACCTGCATAATAAGGCTTTGATGTAGGCAAAGGAGATATTGATGTCTTTTCTTCGTCCATGTGCTTCCCTCTCCCATCAGCTTTGGAACCATCCCTTGGTTTTGCTGGTAGCTGAGTCTGCTCATCCTTATCGATATCATTCACATAAATATCCTCGTTTTCGCCATCGCGAGCTCGCACAACAACTTTCTTCGCTTGGTCTATTGTTTGTCTTCGAAGGATCGACAGTCCTTTGGCCGAAACATCTGTATAGCGAAGGTCAATTTCAAGGTATTTTTGAAAGGAATTGAGACACGGAATTACAGAAACCGTAGGACTATCCAATGATAGGACAGCATCCTTGCCCATATCCTTATCCTTGGGTTTTTGTTTAAAAGATATGGTTGAAATGGTAGTCGCAGGAAGTCCAGATGAAGGCGTAAGAGTATTAAACAGTCTTGATGAGAATGAATCCTTCCTACGATTTCCTGAGCCCGACGTTGAAGCTGAGGCTGAAGTGAATGACGGCGAAGCCGATGCACTAGCATTATTTTCAGCCGTACCGGCAGTATTGTGGGCAGGTGGCGTAGATTCAGATACCTCTCCAAAGCGATCGACAGTTACAGAGTTTTCAGACATGTTGTTCCGGGCTCGGATCCTTTCTCCCAAATATCGAGCACAGTTATCATCAAAGCTAAAACTCACAATCTCTATTACTTCAAGCCACTGAAATCCGACGCTATCCATGATGTCAATCCAATCTTCAGAAGGCACTCTACGGAACCCATGCAGGCTTAGAGTCGACAGGTGCTCGAGTCGCGACAAAAAGTCTTTTAAGTAGATTACACCACTACTAGACAAAGCAGAGCAAGAGAGTCGGAGCGCTTGAAGATGCAGAGGGATGGAAGAAGAGCCGGCTAGTGGAGGCTCAAGGCTTGCTCCTAGAGAAGATGGCGCAGGCATGAAGGCAGACGCTACATCCATTGGCGACAAAGGCGGAGAAGGTGGACTCAAGGCTTTTTCAGCGCTCACAGAAGCAGCGAGCACAGCCATGGCGCGGTCGCCAAATCCAACGCCCTGAAGGTCCAGTGTGATCACACGCTGTAGGGTCAGTTCACTCAAGAGATTTGCCCAGTCTGGGTCTTTCAAGGAGTCGATGGAGCATAGTTCAAGATGAATTAAAGTTGGCTCCTCTAATATTACACCAAAGGAGAGCGAGTCAAGCCGGTACGAATGAAGTGACGCGGGTGAAGGTGCTGCAGTAGAAGGAAAGACGTTATTATCGGTAAAAGGCTCTTGGTCAAGTTTACTCGGAAGAGTTGCTCGTCCTAACACCCGTCTTAAAGCTAGGGCACCCCCGTATTCAAGGCCATTGCCATGGATGACTAAGCGCCGCAGACGGCACTGATGACTCCCAGAGAGAGGCCGAGTCCCAAGTTCTAAAGCATGTGCATGCTTATCATTAAACCCAACAAATCGAAGTTCTAAGTCCTCAAGGTGAGATCCCTCGTCTGTCAAAAAGTCTTCCAAAGCCTCTAGTAGCCTCACTTTGCCTTCAGTAGTAGTCTTGCATTCCGCCAAGAATAGTCGCACGACCCTCGAGGTCGAGATGTTGGCGGAGAGCTCCAGCTTACAATTGACACTAGCCTCACCATGATAACCGTCGTTGAGTGCGTCAGTATTAAGTTTGGGGCCAAGAACCCTGAACAAGTCTAATCGCTTTAGTCTGCGTTGGCTTGAAATACAGGCTTGCAAGATCCTGATGTGGCCTGGAATGGCATCATTGAAACCTAATGAGAGCTCTGTCAGAAGGCTGAATGCCTGCATAAACGAGAGTAGCTCCGGTATATATGTTTCATGCAGAGTGTTCCTGATCGTGGATGAGATGATACTACTGCTATCGCTGTTCTCGTTACTATGGATGCTACTGCTGCTACTGCCGTTATAAGCAAGTCCTCGGTTACCGATCTTCATGATGTTGAGAATATCAAGGTTCGAAAAATCCATGGTGCTAATATTAGGTACAGACATGAGGTCAATATTGCCCTCTAAAATGACGTGCCTGATTTTCCGATTTTTCATCAAACCGACAATGGCACTAATGGGTTGTTGTTCGTTCCCTCCTAGGGCAGGCAAGTGCTTTCTCCATGTGAGAGGCGAGACTTGTTTACTGAGCCGAATCGCAATTGTTGAAACTGTAGTCGCTTCCTGTCTTAGTAGATCTGCTAGAGTCTTGACTTGGCTCATATGAAAGTCCCAATCGATTGTAATGTCGATGCGTAAGAGCGCTCGAATCTGTGAGACAGTAACCATCCTGGTATTGAGGTGACTCTCGCTTATACCGACGAATACAGATGAGCGGGTGTATGGGTCAAATGTCGTCTGTAAGAGTTCGAGCTTCTTGGAGAAAATCTGGTCTAAATCTTTGTGATGTCGAGTGTAATACTTTTTGCAGGCCCAGTGCACTTGGCCATCGACACCAAGGACCTGGTACAGCCCGCTGCCTTTAATATGGGTGCCGCATGCAGCGATATCTGGGTTGAGAGGCATCATTGAAGTGCCTTTAGGTGTGGATGAATACAATGCTGTGTGAGTTGAACATACAGTATCCCATGGTTGGGTGTAAGGGGGTCGTTTGACAATTGCGTCCAATAATCTAAAGTCATTCGTGTCCAGGCGGTGGATTGCTTCTGCAGCTTCCTCGTCGTAGTCGTCACCTAGCAATGCCTCCATGAAAGCGATCGACTTTTCAACACTCTGTTTCAATTTGATGAATAGCTCTGGGTTCGTTTCTCTCTTTGCTGTGGCCGCTATAGCTGCGGTACCTGTATTTGGTGACACCATCCGATCAAATGCCGCGGGCACAAAAATCTCATCCAGTGATACTCCATACTGCAGCATCCGGAGCAAACTGAGGATATAATGACCAAACTTTATAATAAGCATTTGATCTGGGGACTGATCAATTCGTATTTCAAAACCTTTGCTTTCATCTATATGTACATTGCGTTTGTAACGCATCTGCCCTGGCCTTCTGTACGTATTATCGTCATCATATATTTCGTGTTCGCAACAATCACATAGGAAATACAGCCGCATTTTGTTGTGAAGAATATCCTGAGAAATCCATTGAAGCGGATATTCAGGTAAAAGGACAAATAGGGGAGGATGTGCGCATGATTCGGCGCCATATTTTTGAGTGAGAATGGTTCGACTAATGCGTTTAATGATCTCGATGCGATCGAAAACGAGGTGGCGTTCAGCAGGATCATCGATTGCAGTAACTGGTATTCTGTGGACTTCGTGCAATGCTCTAAGTTGGAATAACCCTGTATCAACTGGTTCATATGATGGAGGTGGTAAGAGCCCACTTTGGCTCTCATTTGGAGCTGAGAGTGGATATGTTGCAATGGGGTCGAGTGTTGTAGCTAGTGGAGAGGTTACGAATGATGGATTTCTTGGCGTTTGATTGGGTGCTGTGATCAGTTCTCGGGTGTAAAATCCATTTTCAGGAATAGGCTCGAGTGTTATGCTCTGTACTGTCCTCGGGGAGATCATTGTCAAAGAAGAGCCCTCAGTAGTTGTAATGGAAGGTGTGACGGATACAGATACCAGGGATGGGCCTCGTGTACTATCAGTGATAAGGGATGGTGAACGTAACCGTTTGGACAGAGGCTTCTCTTCTTCCTCTTCTTCTCGCTCTGCTTCTTCATCATTGACAGACGCCTCAGACTCTACCATGTCAAAAAAGTCCTCAATGTCGAGATTGCCAGTCTCGGCAGGGTGGCTATTGTCGGTCTTACTATCAATGTCCAGGTTTAAATCCAAGATACCAGGGATAGGATTAGTATGCACGGTGTTAACGTATGGCACAGATGCAGCTGCAGCAGCTATACGTGCGGCAGTAGCGTCTCTTGACCACTCCAGTTCACTGTTACCGGACTCAATATCAAGGACCCTATTCTCATAATAGGGGATTCGGAGAGGTTGTTTGCTGGCGTTAACGTTCATAAAGATTTGAAGGGGAGAAAAGGTATTAATTGATAAGTTCTTTTTTGTTTCTAAGCTCGTTTTTTGCTATTCTCGCTTACTTACGGGATATGGAACATGTCGGTGACATAGGGAATACGCATGCCATAGGAAGAAATGGTTTTAACGTTAGGAAAAACGAACTCAATATTGTGGAGGAAGATGCAGGGTAGACCATCCTCATCAAACGAAACCCGGACTAGTTCCTGAACACCACGTTGCTCGAACATTTGATATTCGTCCATACTAGGGTATAAGGATATAATAGAGGGGAAAGAGGGACGAGATATGCAGGGGAAGAGGGAAAGGAAGGGAGAGAGGAAAATTTTTTTATTTTTTCATGGAACAGGTAAATTTCTTATTTCTAAGAGAAATTAGACTAGTATTATGAGTATAATGGGATGAAGGCAAGAACTGGTCAGACGAGTGAGTAGAGAAAAAGGAAGAAAGGGTGTGAATGTGAGAAGTAGGAACGGAAAATGGGGAGGGAGCATGAAGAGTTGTATATATTTACCTTTTTTTTGCCTTTTTTGAATGGTATTTATACATTCGCCCTCAACAATCGATAAAAAAAAATGGTGCGACAGTTATAATTGATCGAGAGGAGAAGGTGAAATAACATGTGTGGGGCCGGAGAAAAGAGTAGACAGGGCCAACAAAAAAGGTATGGTCGGCTATGGTTTTTATCATCGTCCAAAAAACACTGGCTCCTTCCATCCACAATGGTAAGGGGAAAATCAACGCTCACTTGTATACTCATTTACTCATAAAAACAAAGGATTGTGCACAATGCTTAATATTAACCTTGTTTGCTTCCCTTGCTTCTTCCACATGATATGTATATTGTGTTTTTGTCGACTGTGCTGCTGGTGAGAGCACTGTGCACCAGATGAGCTTCCTTCATATGTTGAAAATAATTGGGTGTCCAGCTATATATCCCATTAAAACAAGGGTGTAGAAACTTGTTTAGAAAAAAAGAAGGTCTGGATTGGGCTGTGCTCTTCATTGTTTCTGTTCAATTGCGGGCTGTCCCTGTGGCATGTGCACGGCGGAAAATCTTTGCAGCATTTGCAGCACATATCCGTTAATTGAGCATTGTATCAAAGACACGCGTTATCGTGTATACGAAATGCAGTCACGTTTTTTTTTTTTTTTTTTTTTTTTGCATTCCTTTAATGTCATGTTCTTGAGTCCACATGTTGATCGACTTTTTATAACTTTGGAATCGTCCACTTTTACCCTCGACTATAGCAGTGGTTAGCTTCTAGATCTATCCCAATATCCACCACATACTATTCACCATGGATATAAACCCCTCTAATAACCGACTCTCACGCATGCAACAAGAGCATGAAAGCGTCATTCGACAACGACACCAAGCACCTGAGACAGAGGAAGACCTACTGGCTATGCAGGAGGAATTCCTCAAAACTAACGATAGACCTGCAGCGGCTGTTATCAGAGTCAAGCCCCCAGCTGTAACAAGCGATGCTACAGCAGGACGTGCGTCTATACAAGACGATGCTGACGCTGAAGACATACCTCCCCCTCTAGAGAGGGATATTGTATCACTAGACAGTGACCAATTGCCTCTACATCCTCCTCAGGTCCAAGCTTCAGCTTCAAAGCCCAGAGTAGGGTCAAAGTTCCTGCAGGACAGGGCAAATAAAGGACCACGGACACATTTTGCTACTCCTGTTGGTGAGCGGTTCGAGATCAATCTTAATGATGACAACGACACAACGGGGTCAACTGAGGAAAGGAAGAATATACACGGTCGTCACAATAGTATACATGATGAAATTGAAACAGAAGAAGAAACACTTAGAAGGCTGAACACTGCAGGCCCTTCAATGGGCCAAATCTTGCATGAAGTGCTGGAAAAACCTGCTGGAGAAGCTATAGCACCTTTAGGACCAACGACAACACCAGGACTGCTCGAACCAACAGCACATGCAGCAAAAGGAGGATTTAAGGGGAAAAGCCTGTTTGCAAGGCGACTTGCTGAAGCACAGGGAGTGGTATCAACCTCTCAAATTACGGAAGAGCCAAGCGCAAGTGGAAGTTCAACTTATACCCCAAGCTCAAGCCTTCCAAGTTCAGCGGCATACACTTCGTTCATGTCGAGGGCTGAGCAAAGCAGGAGTCCTTCTAAGGATGTTGTATCTTCCCCAATTGCAGGTATGAATGCACTAAAGAACACGACATTTTTTTTCTACTCAACATGAAACTCCACTGATGCAGTACTTTTTTTTTTTTTTTTTTTTTTTTTTTCACATAGATGATGCTGTACCAGTCAGATCTCTCAGACCTACAACCAAAGTAAGCACAAGGCCAGCTAGCTTTAGCGGAAGGGCATCCAGTAAGTCCTAGAGACAGGTTGACTTGATATCCAGCAGAGTCAATATTTATTCTGGTTTAACACGATGGCTTGTGTAATACTAATAGAAATTTAATTTCAACCTTTGTATACTCCACTAAAGGTGCATCTACGAAAACGAGCCCTCCACTACATTCTGTTCTTAAAAAAACTCCAGATTCACCTCATACCACACTGATGGAACAGATTGACGAAGAGAACAAGCAGAAACTTGCTAACATGTCTCAACAGGAGATCGAAGAAGAACGGGCAGAGTTACTGCGAAACCTAGACCCAGAGCTTGTCAAAAAGTTCATGAGACGAAGCATGGTCAAGAGGCGAGTCAGTTTTTCAGAAGGAATTAAAGTGGAAGATAAAGTCCTCAAAATGCACGACATCAAGAGCGGACGCTCTGGTTCTGGATTTCAGGCAAAGCGACATGAGGAAGAAGAAGGCGACCATCCACTCGCCATGAAGAAAAGGTACTTCTCAAATGTCCCAGCAGAGCCAGAGAAGCTGGAATGGATGGGAATCGAAGGTATAGAGGAGAGCGACGTTGGCATGAAGCATATGCCTGGCAAATCCGTAGCCCCTGGTCCACAGCCATACACTGTTAGTGAATCAGACCCGCCCGCAGCGCATTTCAGGTTTAATTTCTCAGGAAGGATAGTCAATGAAGAAGACGTCCCCGTGCACCTTGGACTTCATCACCATGGCATGGATCCTGCCAAGGCTGGTTACACACTCTCAGAGCTTCTCCATCTTATTCGGTCGACAGTGCCCAGTCAAAGAATCCTCCCACTTAATGTCGTTGCAAAAGTCATAGACAACTGCAAGGATGCTAACTTTGCGCCATTCACAGTTCGAGCAGGTATTTTGCGCTGGCTCATTGACACACTTCGTGCGCCAGTCTATATCCGCGCAGCTTTGGATGACAAGACAGACTCGGGAATTGTTGCGGCAGTCGGTGCACTTCACTCTTGGGTAATGCCGCAGACAGAGCCGGAATATCAGGATGTCTGGGAGTTGGTTGACCATCTGGATCGGGGTTATGAGCGTATTAATCTTGGATTTAAATATCAAGGCATTACACGATTCGCCAACATGGAGTTGAAGCCAGATTCTTTACAGACAAGCCAGGAGCAAGGAACAGAGACAGAGGAAACGATTGCAGCGCACGCTATATTAGCTTCCAAAGATCCTGTGGAGGGATTAATTGCGATGAGCATCATTCCTCGAATTCGGTATTTACTGGATGTTTGTCAGCTTCCTGTATTTACTAATTCGCAAATCTTGGACATTTTGCTCACAATTGTTCGAAGTAATGCAGGAGCAGCCAAAAAGGTGTTTGAGTGCGACAAGATGGTTCCAACACTCGTTCGGCAGTTTTTAGCTATTCCTTGGCCTTCAGAAAAGAGCGACTTGGAATTAGGCTGCACAGCCAAGGCAATTTCAATTTTAGACGTTGTTATCAGGTCGTCAAAGAAAGTTGCATCTGCTATCATTGAAGGAGGCCATTTAGAGCCTTTGCTACGGTTTCTAGTGGTCACACCTGAGGCTACGCTCGAGAACAAGCTCAGCTTCTTGATTCAGACTCAGGTGTTGAAGCTCTTCCGATCCTTGTGTGCCTATGGCCTCTACTGTAACGTATTAGGTGATAGCCTGCAGTCCGTTTTGCTCCAGGACTTTACACAAACCATTCTAATGAAATCCAAGACCGATTTCGACTCAACTGTAAAGTCTTTCCTGTCCATCAAGTTGTCAATGTTCTTTCAGTTTGCCGCTGTCTGGACCCATGCGGCTGCTGATGTTCATCGCACCATACCTGAACACTCGCTTTGCTGGGCACAAGCAGCAGCATTCCTGGACCCAGCCCTTGAAAGCATTATTCAATGGAAGCAATCCACTCAGTCGACGACTTTTGACTTGCGCGGCACACTTCTTGTCTCCTCAGCAGTTCGATATATAAGTACTTGGTCGCGCTATCTTTCGAGCAACCCCCCAGACAATACACAAATTTTAGAGCGCGTCTGGAACGCTCTTCAGCTTAAAGGATGGCTGAAATCCAGTGCATTTAAAGCTGTACATGGACATCTTATATCTATCATGACAGCTGTTCCTGTGCTCGATGAGCCAGCGCTACCTCATATTGGGATCACAATGACCAACCCCTCACCTTTATCGACGATTGCAGCAACTTTGTTTGAGATGTCAGTGTGCTGCGAGTATTTGAGCAGCCATCTAACAACAATGTATCATCTCGCGCGTCTTGTCACAGCACCAGCATTCATACTACAGGAAACAGTCCAAACTTTGACCTCTAATTCAGTCTTTAGTTTGGTCGAGCGTGTTAGTAAATATGAGTTGGCAATTCAGGACCAAATTCCGGGAATCCTACCGCCATGGATGGCTTTCCTTTCTCGACATGGCGTCTATTTTGCCGCTCATTGGCTGACCGCAATGGACGTACTTGTCTATCAGCAAGACCCTGAAAGCAGTTCACACATCAAACTAACGTTTTTCCCTCTTTTCCAAGTTACGGCTCTTTCCTTGCTTCAGATTGTCTTGCCAGGAGATGAATCTCTAAGCTATGATGTCTTGAAAAAGATTCTTTTCAATCCCCGCTTCTTGAGTAAGCTCCTTAGCCATAATACAAACCAAATCACAGTCGTCAAGAGGATTTTAGAACCATTATATCTACAGTGCTTCGTTCGTGGGGATTTGGACTTGGCACAATCGCAAAGCTTGTGGAGTCACGATGGTCGAGGGATCAAGAGTTTAGTCATGGATTATAATGGAATCACTGGCCAACCATTGTTTAGCTGGCTGTTCTATCCAATTGATCTATTGTACAGGAGCAAACTCACATATGTGGAGGAGTCTGGCACTTTAATTGCAGCAACATCGGTAGCGCATTGTACCCTCGACTTTGTATATTCATTACTGCAAACATTGGACGGAATTTCATTCGAACTCATATACATGGCCGCACTCAAACTTTTATCACTGGAGGGTGAAAAAGAACCATCGAGAGACGGCAGTGATGGCGATAATAATGGTGGTGAGGATGAGACAGATGGGTCTGGACAACGACCTCGAGAGAATAGAGGCGAACAGGAGGAAGAAGAAGAGGAAGAAGAAGAGGAAGAAGAAGAGGGCTTTATGGATCAGGAGGTCAATAGCACTATCAACAAATTGCTGGATCACTTTAGTACTCGTGGAGACTGTACTCTTCTGAGGGATGACACTCAGGGCCCTGGTACACTGTGTGAAAAGACGTTGTCACTATTAACGAATCCCATACCATTTTCGCAATTCATGAGAGACTTTATGGAAAACTCATTTACGACAGGTACACTTCTGCAGTTCCAGCCCACAGCAGCGCGCCTCTTGTTTCCAGCAATGGCGCTTTCGTCGCAAATGCAGCTCTTGGTATGGCAGGAATCATTTAATTTCCTTGGAAGTGTCACGACGAATTGGGAGGAAATTGATGCTGGAACGCTTCGAAGTCTGATTATGGATGATGGAGAGCATGTGACGGCGGAGGTACTTAGGCATTACTTAAAGGCAGTTGTCAGCGGTAGAGTGATCAAGCAGCGGAACCCATTATTATATTGGGTTGCAGTGCATCACCTAGCTCGTGTTGCTTTGGGACCTATTCAAATGCCATCCCCTTAGAGAAGGATGTACACGAAGCCGCGTTTTAACCTCACACAATGAAGTGAAACTTTTTTTTTTTTTTTTTTTTTTTTTGTAAAGATGATGTTTGCGTGCGAAATTTATCCAGTGGAGCATCGAGTGTACTAATGTATGAAATGTGCTCGCGGAAAAAATAAAGAAGTCAACCAAGATTATGCTGCTTATGTTTACTGATGTGTCGAGCCCCATTTAAGATATATATTGATAAGATTTTGCGAATTAACTTTGTTTGCCATACAAATCGAGGGTATGTCCAAGATAGAACGCGTACTGAAAAAGCACCATGTGCCAAGATCATCAATGTCGTTTGTAGATCTGTTGATGTTAGCTATTAAAGAGCTGCGCGTGTTCGCGTAATGCTTTTGAGTAGATCAAAGATTGATGGCGTAGAATTTGCAAATGTTTAGATCCAGATAGTGCATATTGTTACACATATTTCGTCTCTCGGTTTGTAAATACAATCGAGACTGGAGTATACCGCATGGCTTACAATAGTGGTGAAGGTTTCATTAGTTAGGGGTAAAGGGGAGCTAATATCCGGTAAGTGCTATCTGCGGAGTCGTGGATCCAAACAAACAGTTTTAAGTGCATCTGCTCTCAAGGTTTTGTTTTTTGGCAGCAAAAGTAAGTGGATTATTTTGTAGAGTGCAATAATGCCTTGTTGTAACAACTTCACTAGCAATTATTAACTCTGTTTGAGTGAAAGCTCAATTTTTAAAAACGCTTTGGAAGATATACTTTTATCAAGATTATTGAAGAGACATAGCCTGCGTTGCACAAGCTAATAGATATGGGCGCAGCAGTGGAATGTGAACCAGCTTTGTCCAAAAATTATAAGCCACCCTCGTACATCACCACACATCGCTCAGCATCACTTTTCCTTCGCGCCATTACACCCTTCTTCGTCGTATTTTTTTGACGAATTCCTTTTTAAATCATTGTTCATTTTAATTTCCTTTCTCCTCTTTTGCACTTTATCTTTCAGGCAAAGGTAATCTATTTCTCTCTTCGTTGGCTCACTTGAATTCATATATACAGATGACTGTCTAAGTGCAGTCAGTGCTTTGGAGCAAACACTTGTGGGCTTTACTTACGAATGATCACGTGAAGGAATTGTACTTGTTGCTCGTTATAAGTGCAATATATATATATATATAACAACTCCAAGTATGGGCCAAAGGGGTTATTGCAGCTATCGCTTAGACTTGACAATAAGTCCAGATCATGGGATTGAGGAATGGCTGCACTCTGACAGAGTCGACTATAAGCTGCGATGTTAATCAGCCACAATTTCGCCACCAATAATTTTTGAAATTAGTTATTTTACAGTTCGCATTTATTCGCCGATGTCTCGATTAGAAGCAGATCTTTCAAACAAAGATATGACGTTGCTGGAAGAAAGACGTAACATTGCAAAGGCAATTGTGCTAGGAGCTAATAGCGAGGAATTGATGCGAGATTGGATCCAATATGATGGACGCAACTATGAACGGTCGCCATCAGTGGTTGCGGCCTTAACAGATAGCAGCGGTAGCACTGGTGGAGGAAGGGATAACAGTGAAACTGTGAGTGTTGAAGTGAACCAATCATCCGCTCGGACATCGCCTATGGGTCGTCCACCGAACAGTCGACCACTGTCTCTTGTTTCGACGTCAGCCTCGTTCCCAGCTAGAGGAAGTAATGACTATCTAAACTATGACAACATTTTGACCCCACCTGAATGTTTCCTTGAGCGGAGACAGCTTTTGATAGATGCGCGCAAGCGTTGGCTCGAGAGTGTTGTGGGTCAACAAGGGGTGGAACGGGTAGAGGCAGCGATTTCTGCAGCAGGCGGACCGAGTGGAGCAGGAACGACGACGCATGCACTAGGGTACGGGGCAGGAGGACACCGCCGGGGCTGAAAGAGGGCTTGGAATTTGTGTTGTTTTTGAAAAAATAATAAAACTTACATCTGCTGACAAAGATCAATTCAACAAGGTGTGAAATGTGTATGTCAATGTGCATAGTCTATTGTTGCTCTCAACAGACAGCAGAATTAACACAGTTAGCAAACCAGGCTCTTACATTCGGGACAGTCGACAAAAAAAAAATTCTATTGTTTATGTGTAGAAGGTGTAGAAGATGATACACATCCGGTCAATCAATAACATATACAAGTGAATATATAATAAAAAATATATTCATTATACACAAACGTCGTAAAACATTTATAGATGTACATAATCCACATCTGGATTTTCTTTCAAGTTGTAAAAGAGCCAATCAGTTCAGAACATTCAGGAACAAGAAACAAGTGCAAGAGTAGGGTGAGACAGCGCGCGGTCTTCGGGCGAAAAAGAGAGGGGATTTTTGTTAGCGCACGGAGGAATATGCGATGCACTGTGTACCATTTAAAAACCATTCTTTTGCATCGTCGCTCTTTTTGTTTCGTTTGTTGCACTTTGGCCTCCTCCCATTCCTCTTCTTTCTCCTTCCGTCGTAACTCCTTCCTCTCTCTCTTTTAACGTCCCTTTCCTAACAGTCATTCTTGGCTCTCTTTCTCTCACTTTCCCTCTCTTTCTAACTCTCTCACACATTCTCTCTCTCTCACTCTCTTCCCTGTCTCTCGCCCTTTCTTGGCTTCGTCTCATCTACATTTTCACAAGGCCGATCCTTTCCCTTACTTTTAAAATTAGCAAAGCACTGAAGGAGAAAAAGAACGACAATAGCAGCAACAAAATGACCCACACATCAAAGTTCTCTCTTTCCTTGTTGATCGTCGCTGTAGTTCTCCTGGCGCTTGTCTCTCAGACACAGGCCCAGGCGACTACCAACGGCACCACACCGACGCCTACCAACACCAAGTGTGCTCCCCTGAATACACTCTACAAGGCTTGGGTTGCACCCTGCACCAATAACAACACTGATATTCCTGAAACAGACTCTGATGCCCGTTGGAGACCATGCATTTGCAAAGATGGTAATTCATACTAGATTCAGATCTTTTTATTTTTTTGTAATTTATTGGTCTGCTCTAAGAAGTTCATGTGTTGAAAGAGAGTGGATGCAGAAAGACGAAGGAAAAGTCGCCTGATGGAGCAAGTTTTCTACTACAGAGGATTTTTTTTTTTTTTAATTGCGATTATTATTATTATTATTGCACTGCCAATGCAGATATTGAATTTTCCAATGGAAAAAATATTTGATTAAAATGTTGAGGCAAATGAGTAGTAAAGATGGGGCTGAGAGCAATTCGTTTAGTGTGTACAAAAACAAGGGAGGAGAGATGGGGTGTGGGCAGGGGTAGAACTCGAGAAGGTACTCTTGTGAGTGGATTTGGGGTGGCAAAAATTGAGAGCACAAAGGCTTGAACTGACTTTTGTATTAAATTATATAATTCCATTGTTTTTGCCGGAAAAATAGGATTCTTCCCCCTTGCAACGGCCACCGAGCGGTGCTCGTTGAAAGAATCGCAACAGCAACTTGTGACAGCAACGTCGCTTAATGCTCTGTGCAAGGGCGTAAAGGGATATGTTGAGGCAAGCACGCAACAGTCGCAGCCCGAGTTAGGGCCTGCACTTGCTACTGTCACATCTATTGGTCAAGCTCAGGCCACGGATGTTGAGGGAGTCAACACAGGGGGCATCAGGGGTGATGCTGCCAAAATGTTGGGATCAGATAGCAAAATGATGGCAATGTTCTCTATTGCTGCAGTCGTGCTGGCCACAGCTGTTGCCTTCTAAAAAGGGGAGGACTCGAAAAAAAAATAAAAAAATAAAAAATAAAAAAAATTATAATAATAGTAATAAAAAAAAAACCAGTAAACATACAGTTGAACATTCGTCTTTAATGAAGGATAGAAGTAACATAGCACACTATGCAGTAAACCGATCAAGATAAACAGTGCTTTCGAAATGGATTTCCTTTTTCCCTTTTTCCTTTTTCAAATCTGAGTGTCAATCAAGTCAAACATGTTCTCTCATTAGTTGACACTAAGCTTTGATTTGCAATAGTTCCATGAAGTGATGTGAGCAGAGAGAGCTTTTTTTTTTTTTTTTTTTCCTTCTTTTTGTCTACATGCATAGTTTTTGATTCCTACAGACATTTTTCAGTTACCCCACTCTGTTGACATCACTGATATTCTTCAATGGTGAGTAGGATGGGAGGAATGCGGCGCGGTTTATTTCAAGAACAAAAAGAAAAAAAAAAACACAAACTGCGCTGTTCTGTCTGACAAATGCTTTGTAATCGAATATGGTTTATAAAAAAGTTAACTTGTGAGTTAACAAGTTAGTTAGTTAGTTAGTTAGTTAGTTAGTTAGTTAGTTAGTTAGTATATATAGTAGAGTAAATATAGGTATTAAGTTCGTAAAGTTAACTATCCGTGAGAAAGTTGCCCAAAAGGATTAATCAGCATTAGAATGTGTTTTGTTTTTTTTGAGACTGCTCAATTCTTTATATAAACTGATTTTTTTTTCTTTTTTTTTTTTTTTTTTTTTTTTTTTTCTTCAATCTCCTCATCGCATTCGCAATAGCAGCAACAACAACAACAAAAAAAACTTCTTCATATCCAACATGTCTGCCAAATACTTCATCAACGACCATGATGAGCACATCCTCCAAGCAAATTTCGGCACCCGTGCTATTCACGCTGGACAGCATCCTGACCCTGTTACTGGTAGGCCTTTTCTTTTCTTTTTTCTTTTCTTTTTTTTTTTTTTTTATTTTTATTTTTATTTTTTATTTTTTTTTAAATAAAAAGCATGAAAATCTCATCAATTTATATTTGATATTTACTTTGAACGATTCAATCCTGCGGCATATTGTTATAGGTGCTGTTATTCCTCCTTTATCACTCTCAACCACTTTCAAACAGCATGGAGCAGGCGAGCACAATGTAAGCTTTTTTTTTTGTGTGTGTACAATTCATTGAATTGTAATTGTTCCAACACAATATGAACCATCGATGTTTTGACTTTGAAAATGGGAGTCATGCAAGAAGAAAAAGGAATGAGCGATAAGCCAGGAGAAAAAAAAAAAAAAAAAAAAAAAAAGGGAGGATGCATTAACTGGAAAGTACTATCACCATATTTCTCAAATTCAGCATCTGATTTCAAAGATTGGTATCCTTTACCACTTTTTATACTGCAGGGTTTTTTTAAAAAAAATATTTTCAATTCATTTCTATATTTTACTATACAAATGGCGAATGTCGAATGTCGGAGGTTGGAATTGGTGTTAAAATTAAAATGCCACGAGTACCTGTGATACATTTTAAGGATTTAAAGGACTAAGACCATTTTCATCATCATCGCCATCATCATCGCCATCATCATCACTATCAGCAGTGGTCTATTTCTTGTCCGTGAGAAAAAAAAAAAAAAAAAAAAAAGGCCTGGGTCCTCACTTGATCCTCCCCCTCCATGGAGACATTGTCTGGTGGCAATTATTTTCAGTGGAGTTAATTTTTTTCTGTAAAAGTCATGGTCGTACAGTTACTGAACACGGGTCCGTGGGATAAAAAAATTTCCTTTCATGTCCTCTCTCCTCAAAAGCAAAAAAGCAAACAATCACAGTCCACTTTTTTTTTTTTTGTTTGTTTGTTTGCGCCAAAAATACAGTACATGTATTAAACACAATTTGTTATCCAAATATTCAATTATCAGGGCTTCGACTACTCACGCAGCGGAAACCCTTCTCGTCAAGCCTTTGAGTTTGCAGTCGCAGCCTTGGAAGGTGCCAAGTACGGCTTGGCCTTTTCATCTGGATCTGCCACAACAGCCACCATTGTCTCATCCTTGCCTTCAGGTTCGCACATCGTCTCTGTAAACGATGTCTACGGAGGCACATACCGCTATTTCACCAAGGTTGCTTCTGCCCTTGGTGTTGAAGTCACATTTGTTGACCTCAAGGATGCTTCCAGCATTGCTGCTGCCTTTCGCCCAAACACAAAGCTCGTCTGGGTTGAGACCCCAACGAACCCCACACTTCGTCTTGTTGATATCAAGGCTGTAGCAGAGATTGCTCATAAGCACAACACCAAGCTTGTTGTCGACAACACCTTCATGAGTCCTTTCTTCCAGAGCCCGCTTGAGCTTGGCGCTGATATTGTCGTTCACTCTGTCACTAAATACATCAACGGTCACTCAGAGTAGGTGTCTTCAAGTTGGATATTAACTGTTTAGCTTTTATAACTATCTATTAATTCGTGGTTCTGAACATGATATCTAACTTGCTTTTTATTATTATTATTATTATTATTATTATAAAAAATCATCATATCCATCATTTAGTGTTGTCATGGGTGTTGCCGTTACTTCAGATGAGCAAATCTACACCAAGCTTGCCTTCTTGCAGAACTCCATTGGAGCTGTTCCCTCAGCATTCGATTGTTTCCTCGCCAACCGTGGCTTAAAGACCCTGCACTTGCGCATGCGCCAGCATGCTACTTCGGCACAGGCCATTGCTGAGGCACTCGAGGCTTCCCCACGTGTCGAGAATGTGATCTATCCTGGTCTCCCTTCGCATCCTCAGCATGATCTGGCCAAGCGTCAACAGAGGGGCTTCGGAGGCATGATTTCATTCAGAATTAAAGGTGATCTTGCTACTGCCAATGCGTTCTTGCGTAACGTCAAGTTCTTTACTCTTGCAGAGAGTTTGGGAGGCGTCGAGTCATTGTGCGAATTGCCCGCGACCATGACTCATGGATCAGTCTCAGCTGAGGACAGAGCTGCCTTGGGCATCACTGAGAACTTGATTCGTCTGTCAGTTGGTATTGAGGACACTGAAGACTTGGTCGCCGATGTGCTCGCTGCTCTTGAAGCTGCCGTCAAACTGTAAATTACTTTCACATTGATTTCATCATTCACATTATCATCATCCAATTGTAAACATTCAAGTAGAGGCTAGACTACATCGCATTTTTTTTTTTATCAATAATATGCATTTCTATAGCTCACAACCAAACTTCGTCTCACAAACAAATTTATGAAGTTCGTTTTAATAATAAAAAAGAAATTTTTAAAAAAAAGGAGGGGATGTAGTTTCTTTTCGTTTATTTGTTCTGGCTGCTTTGTATTATGACATATTATCATGTTGAAATGAAGATCAAGACGTCATTTTTTTCATCATTTTGCCTTGTGTGGTTAAATGTCCTTCTTGTTCTCAGACTTGGTACCCTTCAACTTCTTCTCCAGAGTACTGTTCTCGTCCGCCATGCGCAAATATTCCTGCTGCTGCTGGCTGGCCTGCTTCTTCAAATTCTCTAGGTCCTGCTTGGTTGATTCATGGCTTGATGCAATCTTTTGTAAGTCCTCGAGCTCCTTCTTCAGCTTCTTCTCAGACTCAAGAAGACGTTCATATTCTTTGCTCTGTTGAGCAGCCTTTCAATGCGCAACGAAAAAAAAAAAAAAAAAAAAAAAAAAAAAAAAAAAAACAATAATCAGTCAATATCCCGGTCAACAAAGAGCTCAAAGAATAAGCATGACAGTAATGCAATGATAAATACCTGCTTCTTGACAACTTCCATCTTCTCCTCACTCTTGATCAGATCCAAGATCGTGAAAAACGTACGGTTCAAGATCAATGACAAGAACAGGGTGAAGCCGGTCAAGTACCTATAAATCGGTAAGTATATAAAAGGAAAAGATAAAGAAAATCAACCACAACTCTTTATAAAGGCCTGATAGATTGAGTATATAAAAAAGTTCATCAAAACATATATGGGTTATGCATTACATATTGCGTTGAGCATAGAAGCGTTTAGCCGCAACAGATGTATCTGTGTGAGCGTGATGATGATGATGATGATCACTGTCGCTGACAATCTCCTCAACCTTGATGACACGGTTCAAGGAATCTACAGTGTCGATAGCAATAGAAGTAAAGGTAAGTTATCGTAATATAATATAAAAACTGGTCTAAGCGCGGATAAGATCATTTGTTAACACTTTACCAAGGAAGAGAATAAACACGAAGCTATCCTCAAAAAAAAAAAAAAAAAAAAAAAAAAGAGCCGGATATTTAGTATCCACCAAAAAGAAAGAACAAACAGGGATTCAAGGATCCTCCAAACGAGATCTTACATAAAGACAATCTTCATGACATATTGGATATGAGCCATGAAGGGTGATTTTGACAAGAAATTGAGCATTCCTCTTCTCCATTTGAATGGCAGTGGGAGCTACAACAGCGAAAACAATTGACGAGCACCGGAGTTAGTTCTGCTTTTCTCACGCGACTTTTTTAAGAGTTAACAAGACGAGACATGTTGAATAGGTCAATTTGGCATACGTGTACTTACAATCAGAAAGATAAAGGTGATCATCTAGATTTTAGTTTTAAAAACACGAAATTCATTTCAGCTCAACAATTGTCATGACTAGGTGGATGCAGAATGGAGATCTAATTCTTTAATGTTCGAACACTGTGCAAATGTAAATTTGCTTACCTCTGTCATCAAGAGAGTGAAGACCATAGTGTATGGCAGCGACATGATGAGAATGTGTTTATGTGGGAGTAGTGGGAGAAAGCTTTAAAGAAATGTGGACGCGTTATTCTAAAAGGTAATGAACAGACCAAATCTTTTTTTTTTTTTTTTTTTTTTGACGCTTTTATTCTCCATGGATGTGACGTGGCGTTATTTTCGGGCCAAGGTGTTCTGTTCTTGGCTTGCTCTGACACGCACGAGAGCAATCTTGGCGAAATTCACGCGCAAAAAATTTCAGCACAGACCCAAAAAAGTACACAATTAGCTTAATGTGTTTATGTTTGTATTCAATCTAAAAGCAGCATTCACAATCAAATGGGCACTTGTCTGTTCCACCACCCTTCCCAATATTCAGATCATGGATATCAAACAATCGTAAACCATCATCTGTCCTACGCTTTGCCTTCTTCTCAAGCTCATCATCACTGTCTGGTTCGTCTCGCATACGCTTCATTTTTTGAGTCTTTGCTGCTGCTGCTGCTGCTGCCGCTGCTGCAGGTCGTTCGTTAAAAACCACAGCCTCTACCACCTTTGCACCACTCTTAGGCTTCGTTGACACCACCATCCCCGTTCGTGTACTTGCATTTCCATTTTGATCCTTGTTTTGCTGTGCTTTCTTCTTCTTCTTATCCATCAACTTGGCGATAGCTGCCTCCTCTGTTTCATTGCGTTCTTCCTCATTAAACATTAGCTCCTCTACATCCACATCTTCCTCATCTGGACTATCATCCAATGATTCGGCCATAGGGACAGTATCCTCTCCATATTCTTCTTCCTCTTCAGTATTTTGAGTTATCGGTGTATCCTGCTTCTTTCCTTTCTTCTTTCCATCTGTAGTATATGCTGGTTCTTTTGTCGGTCCTTTGTTTGAATCTTTCGAGGGTTTTTGTTCTACTTTTTTGTTCTTTAAGGGCTGTGTCAACCCAGAGGATTTTGCTCCCGTGCTGAAAATATCATCAATCTCGGAAACTTTGGAAGCTAATCATTGATTATAATATACAAAAAATATCAGTATAAAGTCCAATACAACCATAGTATGTGTGAGATACAGGCAGATATTTACTATCATTCTTAGAGGAGCCTTTGTCTTTGGGTAGAATCGGCTTACTAGCCGAGGTTTTTTTCGAGATCACTGATTTCAGAGTCTTTTTGGGGGGCATTTTGGCACAATGAGTAAAGGAATGGGAGGAAGGAGGAACTAGATCTGCATGTATTGAAATGAAGGCACAAATAGAAGTCACATTTGTCTCGGTTTCAAGAACGTCGACATGCAAAAGTCTATTATTTACTCCATCTTTTCCCGACGTCTAGCAATCAAAAAAAAAAAAAAAAAAGTTAGAACAGATAATAATGAGTGGAGCCTTCATCAGAGCAGCAGCACGGATCAACTATAGAGCCAATTCAAAGGGCCTGTAAGATTTGTAATGTCTATTGAAATAGATTAGTGTGATCACATCACTGCGCTTGGACACCATCTGAATAATTCCATTCTTTCTGTGTATATCAAACTAGATTATTATTGACTCCATCCAGAAGCAGTGCTGTTGAATTTTTGATCTGGCAACCACAGGTTTCGGCCCGGTAAAAAAACGATTAATGGTGGGATCACAAGCTAGTATCTTGCATGGAATGCAACATATATTCTAACGGATTATCTTTATTCTCGAACCTCGGATCTTTTCTCAATAGCTATCATGCTCCAACATTAAGCCAGTTTTGTCGACCCGCTTTCTATAGTACCTCCAGCCCAGAACCCGCTAAGGATAAGAAAGCGACAGGTTATGTTCACCCTGCACCTGCACCTCTATCTGATCTCACTAAACCAATCAGCGCGGGCACTGTTGGATCAGTCGATCCTGAGAACAGTCTCAGCATTACAGCTACGCCTCCATCACCAGCTTCTACAGGGATCTCTGGAAAAGCCAAAGATTTCTTCCGCAAGGGCAAGGAAATTGTAATTCAGTGCAAGGATGGCGTTAAACTCTTATGGGTCAACAAAAAGATTGTCAAGGATCTCAAACAAGCACAAAGAGAGGAGGGCCATCAACTGACACGCCGTGAGTTTCAACTGGTCAGTATACACAATCTTTTTTTTCTTCTAAAAACATATGTAGTATAGCAACTTGTTTCGCTGTTTCGCTGATATATATTTACTTGCGCTTGCCTTGGTTCATGATCAATTTGATATAGATCCACAAAACTGACGCCGACATCAAGCGGCTGATTCCATTCGGTTTAATATTTGTTTTGGCAACTGAGTACATCCCCTTGATTATCATCTTTGCTCCTCAGTTAATCCCTTCGACATGTATTACTCCCTCACAGCTGGTATATTCCCAATGGTTTTTTTATTTTTATTTTTTATTTTTTTTTAGTCCTAATGATTACTTTTTAAATGTAGATTGACGCTGTTGAAATGGTTAAATATGATAGGAAGGACGTCGTAAAAAGATTCACGAAAAGCGAAGTGCTATGACTGAGAAGCTGATTCTTTTGAACCGTCGTGAGGTATGTGGACATCACGGGTTTCTTTTTTTTTTTTTTTTTTTTTTTTTTTTTTTTTTTAAAGTTAAAATTGGATCAAGGATGTATGCATTATAACCGGCATTTCCTTATCTTTCCCTATATTTCCCTATTACAGATCAATAAGGAAGCTCTCGCAAGTTACAACTCCTTTTTAACCGTGGCCAAGAAGTATGGTGATGCATTTGAGTACAGCATGATTGATCGGGCACACTTGGCTTCATTCTGCAGGTGAGTTGTTTATGATCTCAAAAAGTGAAAGAGAGGAAGGGAGGGAAATATTATGCTGGGTGTTCCTTGGTTTATTTTGTCCATAATAATGATGATTGACTGCTTTGTCCTTAATGTTTTCGATTTTGTCTAGATTCATGGGATTGAGTGGCTTCGGACCTAGCTTCATGCTACGTAAACGATTGGACAAGTATATGGGATATATCAAGCAGGATGATCTTTTACTTCAAAAGGAAGGAATCGATTCTTTAACGTTTTCTGAGTTGCAGTTAGCAAACGAGGAACGAGGTATGCGGTCATTAGGGGTCAGTAAGGAGCATCTAGAGAAGTCACTCACATACTGGCTGAAGATTAACCTGAACAAGGATGTGGAGGTTCCGCCTGCATTGATGGTCTTTAGTAGGATGTTTTTATTACACTCCACGTTTAAATCAGACTCTGCTGTTAGTAAGCCATAATCCGTTTACATATTCACGATATAGACGATCCTTTTTTTAAATAAAAAGTTGGAGAATGAAGGATGGAATGAAAATTTGAGCACGTCCCTTTTGCAACCTTCCCACGAAGAGTGTGACCCAAGAATTTTTTGATGGCATTGTCCAGTGATTCATTCTGACATTAAAATAAATGTTTTTTCCTTTTTGAAAAAAATTATTTTATCTCTGCCCTGCAACACTTGTCCATTAATCACTTCACATTTCAATTCTTAATACTTCCTTCCTTCCTTCCTTTCATTCATTCCTTTCATTCATTCCTTTCATTCATTCCTTTCATTCGTTCCATTCACCTCATTTCCTCTCCTTTACTTTGTGATTCAATTCAGCATGACTCAGAAACAAGTAGAACACAAGAAGATCAGAGTTGGAGTGTTAGGTAAGAATGGACATGAGTTGATCTGTTCATGCGTAACAATACTTTGACCGTTAGACTTTTCCATTTGAGGCAGTCTCAGTGACTCACATACCCATCCAATACAATTTATCAAATGCGCAGCTCTCCAGGGTGCATTCGCCGAGCATATAATTCTCCTTAACACCCTTCCACAAGTCTCCGAAGCCGTTGCAGTACGGAACGCACAAGAGATCAATCAGGTGGATGCCCTTGTTATCCCAGGAGGTGAATCTACAACGATGGCCCTGATTGCTGAGCGCTCTGGATTCTGGCCCGCTCTTCAGGAGTATGTGAGAAGCCGTCCTACATGGGGTACCTGTGCTGGTATGATCCTCCTGTCTGAATGTGTCACATCTGGAGGAACTCTTAAGGGTGATCAAAAGCTACTTGGAGGCCTTGGTATTAGTATCAAGCGCAATGCCTTTGGGACGCAGAAGGAAAGTTTTGAGGCTGGACTTCATGTTGAAGGTTTAGAGAATGCAGAGAAATTGTTTCCTGGTGTGTTTATTCGAGCACCAGTGATTGATGAAATTTTAGAGAAGGCAGATGTCCAGATCGTGGCAACGTTGCAGAGGGACTATGGCAAGACGCCCAAGGGAACCATTGTTGCTGTCAAGAGAGGACATCTCCTTGGGACCGCTTTCCATCCAGAATTGACACACGATAGTCGGATGCATCAATTCTTTGTTCAGATGGCGCAAGAATGGATTGCTTCGCATTAATATCACCTTTCAATTAAACAATTAAAGCCAGCAATATAGAGTTTTCAAAGATAATATCGATTTATTTTAATTTTCCCTTTCTGCATATTTAACACTACAAATCTCACATCCATGTACCATTTATCTATACCATCCTGCAACCGTGTTTGACTCCCTTCTCCACCCTCCTTTTCAAAATTGACAATCAGAATGAACTTCAGCCCACAAGCAATTGTCGCCACCATCACAGATGCCATCAGCCAACTGACAGGATATTGTCTCCCAAATCCTACACTATACATCAACCGGCGGTCATTCAAAGTCATCAAACTGCTTGGTGAAGGGTATGAACTAATTGTCTAGTACAAGATGTCGACACATCATGCAACTCTCTTTCTTCCTCCTTTCCTCTCTCTTTCTTAAATAATAACAAGCACACTGACAACATCCTCCACACCATTTTGTCTTTGTGTTCGTTCTCATCTCTATGGGTTTTCTTCCACTTTCTTAGTGGATTTAGTTTTGTGTATCTGGTTCAGGACGTAGCAACTGGTCGACTTTATGCCCTGAAAAAAATCCGCTGTCCCTTTGGCAGCGAAGGAGTTCAGGAAGCTATGAAGGAGGCAGAAATGTACAGGACTTTTCAGCATGAGAATGTGATCAAAGTTGTGGTACGTGGATGTCTAATTGAGATGTATTAAGAACACCTGGTTTTCAGCAGAACTATGCCCCTTCTCCTTGCGATCACTGAAAAAAAGTCTGGGCTTTGATTTGGTATACACAACTAGGATACTTGCGTAGTTTCAGACAAGGATGGAAGTAAGGTCGTGTATATTTTCCTGCCCTATTACAAACGTGGGAATTTGCTGGACGCGATCAACGCCAATTTGCTCCACCATACACACTTTTCTGAACCAGACATGCTTAGATTCTTTAGAGGCGTCTGCTATGGTGTCAGGGCATTACATAGTCATCGTTTACCCCATGTACCAATAAGTTCGCGAGAAGAAGATACATCGAATAGTGGTATCGAGGCTTGGGACTCGCGTGAGAGTCGGCTAACGGCCCATTCGAGGCGTCAAAGCTCTTTTGCTTTGACAGAAAATGGGACAGGATTGTCAGATATGAGTCACCATAACCGTGATGTGGAGGCAAGTTCAGGAACGCAAGGCAATGGACTAGGATTTGCAGAGGGTAATGAGGATGTAGTTGTACCGTTTGCTCATCGGGATATTAAACCGGCGAATGTGTTAATTGCAGATGATGGACAGACACCTGTATTGATGGATTTTGGTTCTATGGCACGAGCTCGTGTCAAGATCCAGACAAGGCAACAGGCTTTATATGAGCAGGACCTTGCGGCCGAACAGTGCTCAATGCCATACAGGGCACCAGAGTTGTTTGATGTCAAAACAGGAACAACCCTGGATGAAAAAGTTGACATCTGGGTATGTTTGATGAGACTTTTTTTTCATTTTTTTTTTTTATTTTTTTTATTTTTTTTATTTTAAGTACTTTTCTAAACAAATCTTTCTCTGACCAAACTTACATAGTCACTTGGGTGTACTCTATATGCAATGGCTTATGGGACATCTCCTTTTGAAACGAACCAAATTAACCAAGGAGGTTCAATCGCACTGGCAGTGCTGAATGGAAACGTACGTTTCCCTACAGCGGATCAAAATGACCGGTATTCTTCTGAATTCAGGGACTTGATCAAAGCCATGTTAGTTGTGGATCCTGCCATGCGTCTGGATATCCATCAAGTCATTGAGCAAATTGACCTTCTTTTGTCACGTCCACTTTAGTTTCACGGTGTAATAAATATGAAAATCCTATACAACTGTAGCATGTGAAGATAATGAATATATGTGACTTTGAAGTGGAGTAAACTTGTTCTTTTCAATATAACTTTCACACACATTCAAACATTCATGTTTACCTTTACTTTTCCCATTCCATTTCTCACCTTTATTTCTCATTCTTCTCCAACCTGCACCTTGTTCCCTCTTACCCTTCTTGTCACCCATAAGGCGCTCAAATTGTGCCTGCTGTTATGTTCTACTGTCGTGTGTGGCCCCTATTCCAAGGCTCCGATATTGTCTCCTGATTAATTTGTCTTCTTTTTACACCTTTCGGCTCGTGATTTCAATATCTTCCATCTTTACCTTATTGTCCTCCCTCTATCTGTCTCCGCGCTTGCCACCATGAATCAGACATACGCTGCACTACATGCCTTACCCAGCGATTTAATCAATAAACTATGTCGCTCTAAGGTCACTAGGTTATCGGTGAGTCGACAAGCATTAATAAGCACACTGCCCACGTTCTTGCTTCTAGGATCGATATTAGATCTGTCAGGCTAACACTTGTACACATTATTATTTAACAAAGCTCAAGCAGATGTACACCCTTGGAAGGTGAGGAGCAACAAAAACGCTTTTTCTCGTTGTGATCCCTGCCCCTCTCGGCCTGTCAAGGACCCAGTGCAAAAATTAGTCTAAATGCAAATGGTTTAGTGCACTTTTTTTTTTTTATTTTTTTTATTTTTTTTATAACTATGCAGCCGAGGCAACTATGGATAGGATGGTTGCCATATTGGCGCATGATCTGTCTTTTCACGAACCCGATTCTCTCGTCTCGTGGTAGATATGGCAGGGTAGAGGACATTAAGAGTGTACAAATAAACTCAACCTTTCACTCTTTCTCACATCGCTCTCCTTCCTTCCTTCCTTCCTTGGAACCGTAGACATGTCCTCGAGTCCAAAAATCAAAGCGCACTAGTCATTCCAGCGGTTTTCCTGCACCAAGAGCTACCAATTCGGTTGTCGCATGCGCTCAAGATGCTCAACTCGAACACGTTGCCTGTCAACTTGGCTGACATGCCCAATTTCCAGCACATTGCTCGTTCATATCTCGAGGACATAAGGTAAAGGCAGAAACAAAGATTCTATGACACATCGTAGTCACCAAACAAAATCTATCATCCGTGGGATGCAAACCTTAAAATATTCAAAGTTTCTCTCCCATGATATGGGGCACAGCTGTTGACACACAATATTAAAAATATGTATTTACAGGCGCCCAAACAACAGCACCAGGATAACTTACATGGGAAGAGATACAAGACAATTAACACATAATGTTTCAACTCCCCGTTTCAATACTTGATGCTATAGTATGGTAACTCAAATGCCTAAACCCTCGACACCTGAGCTAGAAGAAGAGTTCACGGCTTTGCTCCGCAAACTGGAGCAGCGCCACAAGATCAAAGTCTTAGCAATCAGCAGCGGTTTCCGTGAGCTTATGAACTCTGCTATGCAGCAGCCCGATTATAACTCGCTTTTCTATGATAATGGGAAGGGCTGGACGATCAACCCAGAAGCCGATAAGGCTATCCAAACCTTTTTTAACCGATTTTATACTATTAACCTGGGCACCCGTCTCTTGATTGGTACGTATTTACAAATATCCCATCGGTTCCCCTCCGATTACTGTAGTCATCTAACATCCATATTTATGCTTGATGTTGTTGCAGGTGAACACTTGGCATTACACGATCGTGGTCTAAATCTAGTTCATCGTTTGAACCCGTTATCAATATCGAAAAGAGCCATTCAGGACGCTCAAAAGTTGTGCGCTGCTCATTATAGACAAGCTGCTCCATCTGTTCTCATCCACACTCCTAATCCCGATATCTCCACAACATATGTGGAGGAGTTTTTACATCGAAATATTTATGAGCTTCTTAAGAATGCTATGAGAGCTACATGTGAGACATACTTGAACAATGGATCGCCAGTCACTATTGGACTATCGCCAGCATCCTCCATGAACAAGGCCACAGCAAGCAAAAGCAAGCTACCACCTATCAAGCTAATTTTAGTAGACGGTGGTGAGGATGTTACAATTAAAATCTCGGACGAGGGGGGTGGAATGGCTCTAAGCGAGATGGATAAGATTTGGAGCTATGTTCATTCGGGAAATTCGAGCCGTCTTCGCCAACCATCCACTATGGTACAAAAGCACGAAAAGGTGATTGAAGAGGCCCCGAAAACCACAACAATAATAACACCATTTCAACCATCAGCCCCGAATACTTCAACCTTGCATAAATCGGATGTATCAGAAACGAATATGGTCCTACGGGCTGTGGTGCATCCGGCAGACTCAATGACAGTAATGGGCGGATTGGCTAGCGAGGCGAAGGACTACCTTGATTTACCATTAAGTGGTTCGGGTCACGGGTTGCCTCTGGCCCGTTTAATTGCACGATACTTTGGGGGCGATCTGTCGCTAATTTCAATGGAAGGATATGGAACTGACTCTTATCTATCATTATACCGGAACGATGATCATTTGGAAAATTTTCCGGAGGTGGATGAGGAGATGGCAGCTGAAGTGGATGTGTTTGTGAATGATCTGTTGGATGAAACTTCAAGAGGATCTCAGCAAGAGTCATCGGTTTAACTGAACAACCTAAAATTCAACTCTGACTCTGCATAGCAAAGATCATGCATAATAAAATGAAGTGTTTAGGTCAAGCCATGGAATTGAGCATTCGCTACACTATTGATATTTATCACTGACATGGAGAAAAAGATCAATGGCTCCATAAAGATGGCTGTATGGTTGATGTTGGTTTGTTTTATTGAACTAAACTGTGACAGCTGCCAATATGAGTACCCATTGCAGTTATCCTGTTCCCATTATAGTTTCTCTATTTTATGCAACCCCAGTTTTTGGAACGTGATTGGAGACTTAAAAGCACCCAGTGCTTTTGCCAAGAGAGCGTTCCCCACGGAACCTTTAAAACCTATTATGGATGTTCGTAGGCATCGGGATCAGTGAACGTTGTTGTAGCTGTCACAACATTATCGCCCATGATTAAGTGCAGCTTTGGGATATTAGTGACTCCCACCAAGTCTCCGTTAGCATTGAGGAAGTTGGATACAGAGTCTCCTATATTTACTTAATTTGCGAAAGATTAGGGATATTAACTTTATATACCAGTGTAGTGATACCCAAGTCAGCATTCTTAGCGAGACTCACTAGACCCAAGTGCACCATCTGCGAAAGGTAATCCATAGATCGCAAAGTGATGGAGGACGAGATACCGATGTTGGTGGCAGTAAGAGTCATCGAGGGATCAGCATCACTGGACTCACTACCTTGTGAGAAACCAGGGGTGTTGAATATAACGTAACATCAATATTTCCTCTGATGTCGAACGTATGTGAGCGTTTACTCATTAGATCCTCAATGAATCCAGAAAAATTGTCTTTCTGTCCTGGCATAACCCTTAAATCAGTGGTATCGACGGTAGACTCGAGAATGTTACCTTTGGTCTTGACAGGGATGCTTGGAGTCTCAAATTTCGCGACTGCAACACCATCGTTCTTTTTAGGGAAAGGGCGTCAAAATTCCTACTTACAAGGAGGGCAAACTAAGGGTGCAGAGAGAGGGGAAGAGTGGCATAGTATTTAGTGATTATTGCTTTTCTTCTGTTGGCCATAGAGTTTTCTTTACAATAAAGCAGACCATCAACTAACGTGGCTCACAATCTCCTTGATAGGCCATCTAGTTCTAAAAAGCGAGCCAAGTCAACTTAACAATTGAGGCCATTTCCATAATCAAAGAGTCAGGACCCGTATCATCAGCACTCAGGTCGCTAAGGATGATCTTTCGGACAATACCGAAATCAGTCTATATAGAGATATTCATGTAAAATTAAATGAAAATAAACATTTATACGATATATACTATGTAAACTATCAAAAAAAAAAAAAAAAAAAAAAGACAAAAGGCGAAAGAGAAATGGGAGAAACCAGCTTACCGCTGCAACTGAAGTACATTGGGGGACCAAGCCTCTCCACCCATCATAAAGGCACTACAGTATACTGTATAACCGTGTTAAGTTTGCCATTTCATTTAAAAAGATTTTTGTCTACAACTTGCAACGACAAGGATGACGAACATTACCTCGTGAAACAACCGATAACTTTGGTACCATCAACAACCTCTTGGATCACCGAAGGATTGGCAAAGTGATGGTAGTAAATGCAATAGCGCCTGTGGCTAGAAGCTGAGTGGAGACCCTTATTGTGCAGTTTGGATGTATTGATCGAAAATGTCAAAGAGTACCCCAAAAATTCATCTCAAAAGCACCGACTGCAACTTTAACTGTTTACATTCCGACTTCACTTATTATTCCAATCTGACTGATTTCTTTTGCAACTCCATAGTTCTAGGTGCACTGACATGACTACTCTCAATTAACTGTTTCTTAGCACTCGGCCTTAAGCAGCAACCCTTTACTACATATTAAAGCACCAGGCCATTGGCACACTTCGAACTAGCTCTCTATCTTACTGATATACCATCCCTTGAGAGTCATCTCTATCTCAGTCGTGATCTCCTCCTTGTTGTCCTCCGTCTGTTGTCAAGAGCGTGACAATAACACTAAGTTCAAGTATCCCTATTAGTGTCCTTGATCAACGGCTCCATCAATAGATACAGATCAAGTATAATTGCTCAAGCGATCTCACTCTGAAAGGCATTTGCAATTTGATACGATGGCCGCCCAGTGCCAATGAAGAAGAAATGCCATGTATTTCGTAATATTTTGAACTGATGGTATTGAATTACAAGTCCTGGTGTATGGCATGCATATTGTAAAGAAGCAGCAACCTACAGTAGTACCTGATGTGGCTGTTTTGAATATGAGGTCCCAAATGTTGAATACGTTTTGCTAATGCATTATAATACAGTAACCATCATATTTGAAAAAATATTTTGCTCTCTAAACTTCATTGCCCTGTTGCATGCTCAAGATGAACCAGATTGAGATAGGAAACTGGATACACATAGCTATCCTCATAATAAACAGCATCCTCAAATCTAGAATCGATATCCCCACTCTTGATTTCATTATGATCATTTAATGGTAATCAGGTCATTTTTCCAAATATGAGACTACCCTCTAGAAAATGCTAGAATATTTTCTTTCAAGTCTGTTTCTTTCTTAAATGCCAGAGTTCCTATGTTTTTTGATTTATTATCGATACTTTAGCCCCTAAACGTCCATCCATACGAATATGAAGCCAATTACCCAATCCAAGGTTAGAAGAGCCATTGCTCTCCTCAAGCAAGGTCTTTCCACTCGACAGGTTGGCGAGAAACTCGGAATTTCCCATACTTCTGTGACAAATATCCGTCGAAGCGCAGCAGAAGATATTGCGAAAAAGTCAGCAGGTCGTCCAAGGAAGATTGGAGACGAAATGGCCCAGCATCTTAAGCTAGGACTTAAGCGTGGTCTTTTCAAATCCTCCATTGATGCTCAAAAGGAAGCGAACAAATTACTCCCAAGCCCCGTATCAAGTTCCACCATCAGGAGATGCCTTAGGAGGACTGGTATGAGGGCAAAGAAGGTTGTCAAGAGACCTTTCCTCAAGAACAACACATAAAGAAGCGTCTTCAATTCGCTCGCATATACCAAGAATGGACTAAAGAGGACTGGAAGGCTGTCGTTTGGTCCGATGAGTCCAAAATGAATCGTATTTGCTCAGATGGGGTGGCCTGGGTATGGGATGACCAGGAAGAGGCCATCAATGAGCGAACTGTTCAAGGAACAGTGAAGTTTGGTGGCGGGGGGGTCATGATATGGGGCTGCATGACATGGAACGGACCCGGCCGAATCTGTAGGATTGAAGGAACCATGAACTCAGAAAAGTACATCAACATCCTAAGGAATGATCTCCAGCAGTCCGTTCGGGATTGGGGCATCGCAGAGGACGGGTTTATCTTCCAACATGACAACGATCGAAAGCACACTGCGAAGGTCACTCAGGCATATTTGCGGTCAGTGGGCCTGACAGAAGAGTCAAGAAGGCTTCTAATTTGGCCAGCACAGTCGCCTGACATGAATCCTATCGAACACATGTGGTCTGAGCTGCAGAGGAGACTTGGGATGTACCCGGAATTAGCCAAAAGCTGTGCTGAGCTCTGGAATCGGATCGAGAGGGAATGGTACTCAATCCCACAAGAGTTCTGCCAGAAACTAATCGAGAGTATGCCAAGGAGACTCCGGGCGGTTTACAGGGCCAAAGGAAAGCATACTAGGTACTAGCCACTTAGACTACCAAGCGAACTAGCATTTTCTAGAGGGTAGTCTCATATTTGGAAAAATGACCTGATTACCATTAAATGATCATAATGAAATCAAGAGTGGGGATATCGATTCTAGATTTGAGGATGCTGTTTATTATGAGGATAGCTATGTGTATCTAGTTTCCTATCTCAATCTGGTTCATCTTGAGCATGCAACAGGGCAATGAAGTTTAGAGAGCAAAATATTTTTCCAAATATGATGGTTACTGTATTTTTTGCTGAAAAATGGAAGACCACTCTCTTTTATTATATTGGGTTATAGCCTGTTAAAAAACACCAGAGCCCTCGGCCAAGGCCTAACAAATTCTATAAACATACGAATGGCAGATATGAAAAAAAAAATGTCAAAAACAAAAAGTATGGATATGAAAGCCAGAAGACTTTCCAAGAGACACGAATTCTCGAAAATTTATATAGAAGATAGGAGAGTGAGTAAGAAAAAGGCACGGCCCCACATGCCACACTGCATCCAGGACGCATATTTTCACTCTCTGTTAATAAGAGAGCAAAACGCATCTCCATGTTTGAAATAGAATTAGTATTATCGGTTGATTATAGATATTCACATGTTGAAAGAACTTATCAATCCTTTGCACTATCAAGTGGTGATTGTGTGTAGTGATTGCCGGACAACAGGACTCGCATACCTTGCTTTATACGCACTGCAGCGTTTACATACTCTGTCTCAATGCTCTCTGGCTTTTGAGACTCACTACTACATGCTTGATTTCTAATGTACTTTGAGGGGCTTCTATTCATCTCTATCCAAACAGGATTTGCCATTGAGTGGGTCAGGTCATGGATTACCTTTGATCGGATTAGTTGCACAACACTTTGGAAGTAATCTGTCGCTAATCTGGATGGAAGCACATGTAATTGATTCTGATCCTTCATTACACTGGAGTAATAGCCACTTGGAATGTTTTCTGGAGGTGAACGAGGAGATGGCAGGTGAAGCTGATGCGTTTGTGAATGATCTGTTGGATGGATCCCCGAAGAGAGTCAAAGAAAGAGCCGCTAGTTTGGATGGAGTACTCAAAGCTCTTCATAGTTAATACTATGCATCTGCTTTGGGTCGCCTTGACACCGATCATTTGCTAGGCTTTCGATATTGGCCAATGATATGGAAAAAGATCAATACCTCCATAAGGGTGAGCATATGGTTGACGTTGGCTCATTTATTGAACTAATTTGTAACACTTGCCACTATGAATGCCCATTACTGTTATTCACCATCCTATCGCTATTTCTCTTTTATGCAACTTCAAGTTTGGGGATCACAAATGGGGAATTAATGACAGTCATTCCATTGGCCAAGATCGGGTTTTTCACGGAGCCTTCAAAGCCTACGATTGAGTACGTATTACTCTGGGCTCTCAGGATGTCGTAGGCCTCGAGATTGTTGAACGTTGTGGTAGCTGTCATTTCGTTGTCGCCTCTGGCCAAGAAGAGGTCCGGAATACTGGCAACTCCGACTAACTCTCCGTTAGCATCGAGAAGATTGAACATCGCGTCTCCCAACTTCAAGTTAAGCTGCGACTGGTTGCGGACCTTGATCGTATGTACCATTGTTGTTTTACCTGAGTCAGCATCCTTGGTTAGGCTCGTTAGACTCAAGTGCTCAATTGGAATGGTATCCAATGTTCGCAAAGTGACAGGGGCCGAAATACCAATGTTGGTGGCTGTTAAAGTGTTCGGGGGACCGGTAGCACTGGACTCACTGTCGCGTGAAAAGCTAGGGATCTCGAGTGTAACATCGCTATTTCCATTAATGAGGAACTTACGGGAGGGCTTGCTTATCACATCTGCGATGAGCTTTGAGAATTTATCTTCCTGTCCTGATATAACCTCTAAAATAGTGTTTCCGATCGTAGACCTGAGGATGCTGCCTTTGACCTTAGCAGGAGCGCTTGAACACTCGTATTTTGCGATTGCGACACCGTCATCCTTTTTTTTAGACGAAAAGAAAGAAAGTTGTCAATGCCTCGTTTTTTTTAATAACAAGAGTTCTCTGAGACACATGAAGTATACCTACAATGACAGTGAACTAAGGAGCGGAGGGAAAGGGAAAAGCAAAATTAGTGACCATTATTATCCTTTTGGTGGCCATGCAGCATATTTCGTAACGAGACAGGCCTTCAACTTACACGACTAGTAATTTCCTTGACAGGCCAACTGATTCCAGGGAACGAGGCCAATTTCACCTTTAGGTCTGGTGCGGAAAATCCCACAGACCGAGGTTCAGGATTCGTAAAATCAAGAGTGGATTCGCCAAAGTCGATCTTTCGGGCAAAACCAAAGTCAGTCTATAAAATAAAAAAAGATTTAATAAAGGTATATATACAATAATAGTAATAAAATGTACTGCCCCTAAAAACAGAGAAACCAGCTTACCGCTGCAGCTGCAGCACATTCAGGAGTCCAAGCCTCTTCACCTTTCATGATAGCGCTACAGTATATCACATAGCCAAGTTAGGTTTGTGAAGTGCCTCCTTTAACATGGTAGTAGTTGACTACATCCTGCAACTATAAGGATGATAGACATTACCTCGCAAAACAACCGATAACTTTAGTACCATCAACCACTCGCTTGGTCATCGAAGGCATTGCTAGAGCGGTGGCAGTGAACGCAATAGCGCCTGTGGCTAGAAGCTGAGTGGAGACTTTCATGGTTGGAGACGCTGTAGTTTTGATGTATTGTTGTGTGGATTGAGATTTGTGAAGTAGTTCTCGTTAGAAAGCGAAGGCCTTTTATATCAAAAGTATATACTTTAAGCAATGGATTTAATTATAAAAAAAACAGTGTCGCAGGTCGGATATCCCTTCGGTACTGTGATATCAGTTGAAATAGGGACATCTTTGCAGCTTGCTATCAGCAACAGTTGAAAAGGCTCTCCACCAGAGCAACTTTTGCGAGATACTTTTCGCCATCTCTTTCTCTAAAGGCAGATGTAGACGAGTGTAATTACGGATAGGATGAAAATTCAAATGTCTGTTCGAAGTGTTTAATAAACATGCTTGCATACGCTATTCCAACAATGACTAAATCAAGTCCCATAGTTGGACATCATTTCAGTATCCCTTAGCATTTGGTCCTTATGTAGTAGTATGTGCTTCGTATTGGGGTCAAGAATAGAGGGAAGAAGTGCGCTGCTATACCCATCATAACGCCAAGTCCGTAATTAGCCAGCAGGCATTCTGGACTGTTTGAGGAGCTCCCCATCGTTTAGAAATGTAAATTCGCCAGAAGTCTTGATGTCAGTCAGGAAGGAGATAAATTGATCGTTAAACATAAGATACCATGTATCTAATTGCCATGGAGCTATCCTGGGTTGTTTTTATGCAAATGAAGACTTACACATAATCTTGGCATCCGCTCGGGGACTTCCATGGCATTATTTAATGATGTTGAGGACTCGATTATTATCCAGTATTTACTGACTAGTGTAATATAGTGAGTAGCAATATTGGTCGCCGTAGGATTGGCTTGAAAGGAGAGCAACCTCAGCTGAAGTGGATATGTCTGTGAATGGTACGTTAGATGGATCATGGAGGCCATAGTAAAGGATATGTATAGTGAATAAAAGTGTTTTAGTTCAAGGCTTGGAATGGAGCAGTGGTCATTGACATGAAGAAAGAGTCAATGCCTCCATAAGAATGAATATGTGGTTGACATTGGCTTCTTTATTGAACTGATCCGTGGTTCTCATATCTATGAATGCCCGCTGCTTCTTTATGCAGCTACAATTTGGGGGATTGTCATTTGAAACTTAATGCCAACCATTGCTTTAGCCAGGATAGAGTTTTTCACAGTATCTTTAAAGCCTACTACTGTGAACGCATTGCTCTTGGTTGTTAGGGCATTATAAGCATCGGGATTAGTGAACGTTGTGGTAGCTGTCACAACGTTGTCACCCATGGCCAAGTATAGATTTGGGATATTAATGACTCCCACTAATTCTCCCTTAGCATTAAGTACGTTGTATTTAGTGTCTCCTAGTCTCATATTCACCTGCGAAGGGTTATGGAAATTAGCCGTATATACCAATGTAGTGATACCAGACTTAGAATCTCTGGTAAAGTGCTTTTGACTTAAATACTTGACCCAAAAGCCCTTAACGCCTCGCAAAGTGATGGGAGATGAAAAACCGACGTTGGTAGCAGTTAAGGTTTTTGAGGAAGCAGAAGGAGAAACAAGACTACTGACCCCGCCAAGGAGCGGAATGCCGGGAATCTTGATTGTAACATCGGCATTTCCAGCGATGGTGAACGTATGTGAGGGTTGTATCACCAGGGTTTCGATGAACTTGGATATCCCATCCTCCTGTCCTGGTATAGTCTTTAGAGCAGTAGTTCCGAGTGTGAACTTGAGAATCCTGCCTTTGACTTTGGCAGAAGTGCTTGGAGCCGTAAGCTTTGCGATCGCAACTCCACCATCCTTTTGTAAGAAGAGAAAGAGAGAAGGGAATTTGTTAAAATTTTCATATTTAATAGCAACGATTGCTGAGATATACGAGGCATACTTACAATGATAGCAAACTAATGAGTAGTGGGAAAAGAGTATGATAGTCTTAGTAGCTATTGCTTTTCTCCTGTTGGCCATGCAGTATTATTCACAACGAAATAAATCATCAACTTACATGGCCAGAAAATTTCTTTACAGGTAGACTGATTCCGGGGAGCGAGGCCAATTTCACGGATACACTTGATGACAACGTTAGGTCAGGTTTCGTAAAATCAAGAGTCAAATCATCAAAGCCGGCCTCTTGGGTAATGCCGAGATCAGTCTATAAGGTATTAAAGGGAAAATAAAAGTATATATTACATTAGTCTAGCACGAAAAGAAAAAAAGACACAGGAGTGAGAAATCAACCTACCGTTGCAGCTGTAGCACATTCTGGAGTCCAGGCCTCTTCACCCTTCATGAAGACACTAAAGTATATTATATGATCGTGTTAAGTTTGTGAGGTGCTTCCTATAAGGAAATGATATTTGTCTACAGTTCACATGGCAGACGTTACCTCGCAAAACAACCAAGAACTTTCGAGCCATCAATAATCCTCTTTGACATTGAAGGTGTTGCCAGAGCGGTGGTAGTAAATGCAATAGCACACGCGGCTAGAAACTGAGTGGAAACTTTCATTGTTGAAAAAACTGTAATTTTGATATATTCTTGTGTGGACTGAGGATTGCAAAGTGATAGGTCTTTTATATCAAAACAACAAAGCCCAATAGTAACAGGAATGGTAGAAAAATTACCCACTACTTTGACACTGACTGCCAGCCAAATATTGTTTCACGCTAATTTATTTATTTATTAATGTAACTTTTTGGCTTTTGCCAAATGAACTGCCAATCTCATATCAGTATCCCTTTGCTTAGCCCCTTAGACAGCAGCCTTTACTGCATGTTGGAGTCTCAGGGTATCTTCACACTCCAAAGTCTCTCTATCCTACTGGCATACTAACCCCCGTAAACTATCCCAGCCCCGATCTCCTTTTCGGACTCATAAAAATAGAACTCGCTGTCCATTTCAGAGTGTTCGCCATAAGATATGCTCCTGTATCCCATAATGTACACCACAACATTTGAACCAACATTGGTATTATACATTGGTCCACAGATTGTTGCCCCGTCTTCCTGCGTGCAAAGAGCCAAACCACATTCTCCTAGCGGCCTTACTAGTGCCCTTGATAAACGGCTCCATCAGTAGGTATAGAACAAGCACTATCGTTCGATTGAATCCACCCCGATAAATATTTGTGACTTTGATGGCACAAGTAACATTTCGAAACGATAGTTTTTGTTGACAAGTCCTGGCGCATGATAAATAAATTGTAACGAAGCAATGATCTACGGGAGGACTTGGATGGGCTAATTCCTATAATGGCACACATCACTATCTTTTTGAAAACTATAAACGTTTACATGGATTTAGGGAACGTGAATAAACCATTTTAAGCTTATTCTTAGTGTGAGATATAAAGCATTCCATGTGTCGGAAATAATTTGCCAATGCGTAGACCATAATTGTTGCCTTATTGCTGCTGACTGCTGAATGGGTGGTCATCTTTTGTGAGTAAAAAGCACAGGCCTTAGTCGGAGCGTAACAGCTACCATAAGCGTATGAATGGACCTGATCAAATGGATATAAATTTCAACAGAAAAAAAAAACGACAGTCGACATACACGTAAGAATATATCCTTTGTGCCATCAAGCGGTGACTTTACATAGCCTAACTAAGCTTTGGTTGCTAGACAGCAAGGGGCCGCGTGCCTTACTTCCTGCGCGCTGCAGTGCTTCTAGTATCTTCGTCTCAACGCACTCTGTTGAAGCACATGACTGCATACAGGCTTTATGCTTGGATTTTAATGCGCTTTGAGAGGCTTCTATTTTACCTCCATTCTCTACCTTTACCATGTCTATTGAGGCGATGCTTACGATCGAGTCGATTTAACCATGGCTTACCTTTAGCCTGTTGAATTGCACGATACATTGAAGGTGATCTGCCATTATCCTCATTGGGAAGATATGGAGCTGACTCTGGTTTTCCATTAGACGGAACGATGATTGTTTGGAGGATTTTCCGGACGCAGATGAGGAGGTGGCAGCTGAAGTAGATATGTCTGTGAATGGTACGTTAGATAGATCATGGAGGCCATAGTAAAGGATACGTATAGTGAATAAAAGTGTTTTAGTTCAAGGCTTGGAATGGAGCAGTGGCCATTGACATGGAGAAAAGGCCAATGGGCCCATAAGGATGAATATGTGGTTGGTATTAGTTCATTTATTGAACTGATCTGTGCCAGCCCTACAACTATGAATGCACACTACTGTTATTCTGCACCTCATTGTGATATTTGTGCTTATGCAGCTTCAAGTTTAGGGATCGTAATTTGGGACTTGAAGGCACCCATTGCCTTGGTCAGGATAGGGTTTTTCGTGGAGCCATCAAAACCTACGACTGTGAACGTATTGCTCGTGGTTGTCAGGGCATTGTAGGTATCAGAGTCAGTGAACTTCACGGTGGATGTCATAACGTTGTCACCCATGGCCAAGTTGAAGTTTGGGATATTAGCAACTCCCACCAAGACACCGTCAGCATTGAGCAGGTGGAACGCAGAGTCTCCCAGTTTCAAGTTAAGCTGCGAAGGGTTATGGATATTGATATCATGTACTAGTGTAACGGCACCTGAGTCTGCATCCTCCGTAAGGCTCACTAGCTTCACATGCTCTATCTGCACAGAGCTGCCCATGCATCGTAAAGTGAAGGAGGACGAGACACCAATGTTAGTAAGAGTTAGGAGCTTCGAGGAAGCAGCACTGGTTCCAGGGATTTGGCCCTTGACGTCAACATTCCCGTTGATGGTGAGTGTATAAGTGGGCCTGCTTAGCACAGCTTCTATGAACTTGGAGAACCCATCTTCTTGTCCTGGTATGATCTTTAAAGCAGTATTCTCTACCGCAGTCTTGACGACGTTGCCCTTGACCTCGGCAGGGGCGCTTGGTGACTCCATCTTTACGAGTTCGACACCATCATCCTTTTGTTGGAAAGAGAGGGAATAAGTGTCAAAACTATATTCACCAATAGAAACGATTGTTAAGATAAACGAGGTACACTTACAATGAGAGTAAACTAAGAAATAAAGAGAAAAGAGTAAAGAAGTATTAGCGGCTATTGCTTTCCTTCTGTTGGCCATACAGTGTCTTTTGCAATAAACTAGACTATCGACTTACATGATTAGCAACCTCTTTTACAAGATAGTTGACTCCAGGGATCGGTATCAGTTTCGCGTTTGCACCTGATGAGGAAAATCCCAAAATCGAGGGGTTAGGGCCCGTAAAATCGATACTCATATCGGCGAGGCTAAGCTCTCGGATAAAACCGATATCAGTCTATAGAGGGTTAAACGAAAGAGCGCTATAGAATTTAAAAGAAAAGGTCTGTCCTGGAGAAAAAAAAAAAAGCCAAAGAAGAAGCGAGAGCGACTAGTTTACTGCTGCAGCTGCTGCACATTCAGGAGTCCAAGCCTCTTCACCTTTCATGAAGACACTATAGTATATCATATAGTCATGTTAAGTTTGCGATGCATTTCATTTAAAAAGGCGATATTTGCCTACAACTCGCAGCTACAAGGACGACAGACATTACCTTGCGAGACAACCGATAACTTTAGTACCATCAACCACTCGCTTGGTCATCGAAGGCATTGCTAGAGCGGTGGCAGTGAACGCAATAGCGCCTGTGGCTAGAAGCTGAGTGGAGACTTTCATGGTTGGAGACGCTGTAGTTTTGATGTATTGTTGTGTGGATTGAGATTTGTGAAGTAGTTCTCGTTAGAAAGCGAAGGCCTTTTATATCAAAAGTATATACTTTAAGCAATGGATTTAATTATAAAAAAAACAGTGTCGCAGGTCGGATATCCCTTCGGTACTGTGATATCAGTTGAAATAGGGACATCTTTGCAGCTTGCTATCAGCAACAGTTGAAAAGGCTCTCCACCAGAGCAACTTTTGCGAGATACTTTTCGCCATCTCTTTCTCTAAAGGCAGATGTAGACGAGTGTAATTACGGATAGGATGAAAATTCAAATGTCTGTTCGAAGTGTTTAATAAACATGCTTGCATACGCTATTCCAACAATGACTAAATCAAGTCCCATAGTTGGACATCATTTCAGTATCCCTTAGCATTTGGTCCTTATGTAGTAGTATGTGCTTCGTATTGGGGTCAAGAATAGAGGGAAGAAGTGCGCTGCTATACCCATCATAACGCCAAGTCCGTAATTAGCCAGCAGGCATTCTGGACTGTTTGAGGAGCTCCCCATCGTTTAGAAATGTAAATTCGCCAGAAATATTGATCTATTTGTACTTGCACACTATAGTCATATTATTTTTCTGTCGTGAATGGAGTTATAGGCTAATAGGTCTACTTTCCGGCTATTGTAGACAACTATAAGGTAGTGCCTTCAACTGTTGACCTTATGTGAGCCAATGGGCCAAACACGCACATCTGACAATGGAAAGGGGCTCGTCCTCTATTCAGGTGTAGTATATTTTGTGGAATAGGTATATTTACTCGAGTAGCCCAATTCCTTTAGGTTTAAGTTATCGTCGTGTTATTCCGAGGTCACAGCGAGGTTCTACCTATCCTTAGTCTCTACAATATGACCAGTATCCCGCCCTCTTCTCAAACAACTTATTAATACTCTACCAAAATGTATTTTATTAGGCTTAAGGAGCTTCATTTCGTCACCTACTGGATCTCCCGGCTAGTGAAATTCTATTAGTAAAACACATTTTGGCAAGCTACTGTAGATGAGTTCAGTATCAATTTGACAAAATGGTTGTGTAAGATAGCTCACGGATGTTAAGGGTCAACCCATTTAGGTGCTTCAGTATGAGTGTAGAGCTAGTCTAGAGCGGATACAAAAAACATTTGATACTACTGTTGATCGAGGATATGTGAGAAACATTGTAGAGTGCTGAAAATGCGCCTTTCTTCAGAAACGTGTCTATCTTCTGAGTGCTACCGGTCGACCACAGGTACATGGCACATGCTGTTCCCCAGAGTGGAAGTTAGACGATGTAAACTGTGACCATGCGGGCGCCTTGTTGTATATTGGGCACAGGAAATTCCGGTATGGAACGTATTACGACTAAACATGGAAGTATTTGAAATCAACAGCTCGAAAAATGACACAAGTATGATATGTAATTCTTCTCGCTTTCTTTTCTGTCTACCAGTTTGCCAATCAAAACTTCCATGCACTGTTCCAATATCATGCAACGATCTTATACAAATTGCAAGCTGTAAGCACGGCTCTTCTTAGCTGAAGACTATATTCTGGTAGAAGAATATCCACACGCGCCTGTTTCAGATTGTATAAACAAATGAGTGAGAGTGGGATCCTCATTGTAAATGTGTACGAGAAGAGATGTAATTCCTGATATTCTGGCTGCAACATCGGTTATTATTCGTGAAGGAAGTGCATTGTCCAGAATGAGACTACAGAAGATGGAGTTAGTCGCTTGTCAATGCTTACTAAGGACGGTGGTAAATTTTGTCAGTCTGCGAGTGAAGTTATTGTTGACCCTGTAGTTGCGTTATTGCTGCTTTGAGCGCTGTGGGACGAATGTTGTCTGGGAACGTAAGTCCTTTGGGAGAAAAAGTTGTATGAGGTATATAGTTTGGCAATCTCTAGCAACATTGATGGATATTAAAGGCGTCACTCGGGGTACGATAAAGACGGGTGTCGCGATTGACCAGATATTGTTGCAAAATTTAGGGGCAGATGTGGTAGGAGATTTAGGTCGTTTTGGTGGATTATGAAGCCGGTCACTTCCAGCTGCAGATAGATAAATAATTCTAACACAATAAAAGAACACACACACTACTCAAAGACTGGACGAGAACAGTCAGTACTCAAATGGCTCTTGTGTAAAAATAAGGAACCTTTAATGATCTATGGCTACTAACGACGAACGTTGTGAGGGCTCTTTACCTGGACGAGAACAGTCAGTACTCAAATGGCTCTTGTGTAAAAATAAGGAACAAGGAGCCAGATTTTCCTGAGCTGTTGCTCGTTAAATAGTTGGTGGCGAACCCTCTACACGTGACTAAAACTAAAACCAACAATATTTACATGAGCACGGTCCTGCAACCAACCAACCAACGCCGCACGTCAGAGACGGATGGCACGTGCCCAAAGTTCAAAAAAGAAACGTGTGCATCTTACAACCCTCCACCTAATCTTTTATGCTTCGCCAAGCCCTTGTCACATCCCATCCTATTCTCGATTCACATTTACCATTCACTGACCAAAAGTATTGCTTTTATGCGCAACTCTTCCCTTTCATACATTTCGACCAATGTTATGCATCATTAAAGCAGCTCTTGCAGGGGAGCACAGACGATTCACCCTAGCCACTGTCGACAGAAAAAATATTCAATTTGAAGCAGCCAAACTCACTTTCGATGCCTTGCACACAAAGGTAGACCATGGGATATAGCTCTAGATGCAGAATAAAGACAGCAAAAATCATATCGAGTGGAGCTCTCACTTAATTTCGTCGTCGTTTGTTCATTTTCCCTACCAAAAAATAAAAATAAAAATAAAAACTTGTCTTACGCTCTTTAGCTTTGTGTCCTTTATGGCCAGCAAGAGTTGACCATCCTCTTCGAGGAGCGACCAGGGACTTGTCGACTGGTTAAGAGCGACATTGATGTTCTTAATATTGTCATGCAATCCACTTTGCATCTACCTCCAAGCGCCTCCACTGTGCTTGTCAAGCTGACTGTGGAACCCCAACCAGGTAAAAAAAAAAATAAGCGATACTATGTAGTTCTTGAGAAATCATATTCCTTATCCTTCCTTATCCTTCCCTATCATCATTATAGAGATAAAGGCTCAGGTTCCTGATCCACAGCAAGATGAAAGGGGCTCTGATCTTACCCGCGATTGCTCCGCACGCTCAGCAACACCTTCTTCTGCATATACCAGATATGACAAGTTTTCGTCCAATAAAGGCGAAAACCATTGCATAATATCCAAACCCAATAGCGAAGTCTGCATGGGAAAGCAACTTCCTATACCTCAATGCCCCAGAGGTATTAGAAAACCGGAAGAAGATATGATTAATGCAGGTACGCTTCATCTATTATAGGCATGACTTGTTCTGACGTTCGTATCGACTCCACCGTTTGATTCATAATCGAGTTCCCATTAATGAAATACTGTTGATTTTAGATGTAATACATACGAATGTTTTTTGTGATATCTGCTTTAACACCATCAAGGGTATTCGCTACAAATGCCAAGACTGTGATAACTACGACCTTTGTCAGAACTGTTTTTGTCTGGCTTCAAAGAGGCACCATATCAACCATACCTTCGAGACCATTGAGAAACCATTCCTAAGCAAGAGGATTCGTGATCAAGCCTCTGGAAAGAGTTCCAATGCCACGTCCGCCTCTCAAGCCTCAGCAATTGCGCACCCAGCCAAATGTGATATGTGCAACCAAAAAATTTGCTATGGCACGCGGTACAAGTGCATTGTTTGTCCAGATTATGATTTATGCCAGAAATGCAGGCCTTTTGCTAGGACCCAACATAAAGGTCATAGCTTTATGCCCATAGATTTCCCTGGTCAGGTCAATATAAGCGTAGATAAGACTCCTCATCCTGGAGTCGTGTGTGACGGTTGCAATGAAGACATATTTGGCGTTCGCTACAAGGTAAATGATGAATCTATTTGAATGACTTGTATGAAGGTTTATTGCATGATATATCATAGTAACGTCACTGTATCTTGTGCTATATCCAATAGTGTGGCAACTGCCCCGATTACGACCTATGTGGAAACTGTGAGGCTTCTCCCAGCTTTGTCCATGATCCTGATCACCTCTTCATTAAAATTCGTAAACCAATTAACAGTCAATCGATGTCGCCATTGCAGGCCTTGCTTCCCATGATGTACACCAATGGGAGGGCTAAGGAAATCAATTCTAACGTCCGGCCAGTGGGTCAAACCTCTCTTCCCTCTCCACAACAAGAATGTTCTACTTCGGTGCCACAGATAGAGGTGCCATCGAAATTGAGCCAGAAGCGCAGGACAATCGACGCAACTCTCACAACTCAAAAGGAAGACAGTAAGGCACGTGAAAACCCTGGATTAGACCAGACTGAAGAAATTTGGAACGCGGCCTTTGTTAAAGACATCAATTTTCATGATGGCACTCCCATCCTGGCAGGCTCACAGTTCCTTAAGATTTGGGAGATATCCAACACTGGTCCTAATGAATGGCCCACTGACACTGTTCTCCAGTACATTGGAGGTGATCGTATGTTCACTGATGCAGATTCGGATACCAATGCCCCTCAATTCAAAACCTGTCTGGCAAAGGTTGGTGAGTCTACCTATGTGTCAGCTCACTTGAAAGCACCGGGGTCGCCTGGACGATACGTGTCGCATTGGAGACTTGTTACGCCCTCGGGAGAACACTTTGGTCAGCGTATCTGGTGTGATGTATTAGTAGAGGAAGGAGGGACTGAGAGTAGCTCCGATTCGATGGGATCTTCCTCTATGATATTCCCGATGGTTGATTATCAGGACAAGAGTAGCATAGACAATACCAGTACTGAAGAGGCTACAACAGCTGTCACGGACATGCTAGCAAATATGGGAGTCACTTCAACAGCGTCCTCAGTCTTAACGTCCCGTTACATATGCGAGCCCTGGTTGAAGGACATATATATCGGTGATACAACTGGTGCAATATCAGTGTCTGATGATCAGCTCTCGATAACCTCGGAACAACATATTGCACCCTCCAGTGTCTTCTCTACTGACGAAGCTGATGATCAATCCCAAACAGAAGCAGATAGTGACACAGATGTGTCTTCGGAGCACTATTTTTCGGATAATGATTTTATTCTAGTATGCGATATGTGAGCATATGAGTTGCCACATAGTCATTGTCATTGTCACACGATTATCAAAATGAGAATAAACAGTGGTTCGTAAACAGGACCTTTCAAATTGCAGTAAAACCGTTATAATAGAAAACGACCCTAATCTTCATAATCAATCTTCATTATGTAGTGCAATGACTCTACACTTGCTCTTAACAACCATCAAATCTAGCATAGTCTTTAACGCAAGCCGGAACAGGCAGCTGCACCGTATCAACTTTAGCAATGTTTCTGCCCAAAAAGTAAGGCCCTGCGAGACAAAAGTGAATAAATACGCCTCGGATGTGGTGTAGCGCGAGGGTCTCATCCCTTTCTCACTTATTTTCTTACCTCTACATAATTCCTAACCATCGAGTCTCTATGCAGTGCTCTCTATCTTCCATATCAACTCCTTTTTTTTTTTATCTGATCCACGCCCGCCATTTATATACTAATTGCAGCTGTTACCCTTTAGTCAAGGGTTATGCTTGTTATCCAGAGATACAGTACTAACCAACTTAGCAGGCCACCTATTTAGCTCTAATAAGGTGATAGTCATGGTCTATACATTGGCATAATATATTCAACACACATCAAAACGAGCCGCGAGACCGTGGCTTCGCCACGGTCGGTTCTTGCCTTGTTAGATAATCCAATGCTTTGCCTGGTTTAAAGAAAATAGTAAACTATAGTTTTATACGGGGATGAGGGCAACAGGCGCTTTGTGAACTATGCAGCTGCATCTTTCTTCTTGTATACTAAAAACTTATAGTATTGCCTATTATCCGCCAATACTGAAATGCTTAGCTTTATTTTTGTTATTGCATCGGTTTATTTCTGGCGAAGGGACTACGCTTGTTCTCTACTGCTATCTCCTTTTGCCGCTGTTACGTCTATTTATTATTTATTATTTATTATTTATTATTATTTTTATTTATTAATATTATTTATTATTATTTTTATTTATTAATATTATTTTTATTTATTAATATTATTTTTATATATTAATATTATTTTTATATATTAGTTAAAGAGCCTCTCAATGTTACGCCTATATTGAAATACAATGGACCCATGGCAGCAGCGACGAACATGACAAGAAACTATGCCCTCAAAACGCAAGAAATGTGGTAAGGCCTTTTTATTTTTTTATTTTTATTTTTTTTTTTTGAACATATAAACATTAATGATATTTCCTCAACTGATAGAGACAGAACGAGTTTTCACAATCGCACCGTTCCTTCTTCCATTCCACGTCCGTGTATAGGTGCTGTCGTCCAGGCCATGTGCGTAGCTCCTGCCCAAATAATGAAGAGTAAGTAATTTCGGTATTTAACAATCGTAGAGAACTTTTTTTTTTTTTTGACATGGTAGTGGTTGGCGCATGCTGAGCTTAAGCTTATATGTATACCTTCTATAACTTGAATAGCGTTACCAGCAATCGTGCGCAGAATGTTGGGTCAATTCGAAGGCAAAGGTACCCTATTTTATATTCAAATGATTTTCATTGATTTTTGATATTCTTTTTTTAACCTTCCATCACTATTACTTGCTCGGAGGGCAAGCACCGTCAACCGGCCTCCTACAGTGTATAAATGCAGTGTCTGCAGTTGCCTAGGGAGGTAGTCGTAGACCATGCCCAAGTAATAAAGGGTGAGTTTTATTTTCAATGGTTCGATTTTGCCACTCTCTCATCAATAGACCTTTAAACCTTATTTTTTTCCTTTTCACCGCTTTAATAGCGTTGTTAGGGATTCAGCGCAAAATGGTGCCAGGCCTGTACGCATACGAAGTATTTGCTTTTGAAGGTGGTGAAGATGAAAATGAAAGACCCGTGCAAAGACAAAGGTGTGCTGCTTTTTGTTCGGATTTTTATTGGCTTATTATATTATACATTATGCGTTCTTAATCTTACACCATTACTATTTACCGTTGACCTTCAGAATACACGAGCGTAAAGGTGATTCTTCTGTCGAAGATGATTTCTTTGCCGAAAACAACTTTCTATCACTCGCTAGAAAAAGGTTTCAGCAAGATTCCGTTTCGGGTCCCAACATTATGCATTATAGGCACCGCGTCGAGCCGATGGTCAGCTGCCCTTATTGCGGTACCTTCATGTTTATTGAAGAATGTGTGTGCAACGCAGTAGCAAAAGCCGACCAGAATTTTCGTTGTGCTGTGGGAGAGGTCAAGTAAATATTCCTCCGCTCGAGCTTGATTGAACTTCTTGATGGCCAGAGCGGCAAGGTAAGTTATTCCGTAAACACATATAGGCATATAACTGCGCTCTTTCGTTCACGTCTATGGAAGTAAATCTTGATAAAGGCCTTGCGAACAACCGATATGGAGTGTATACGCTTCGTATCAACGGAGTGGTTGCTCATCTGATTGATCTTATGACGCCAGTTGGAGGTGCTGCCTCTCAGCTCCTGCAGGTTCATGCTCACATTCATGGCCCTGTTCAGCAAGCAAGGATCCGTAATAACCATTTTTGGGGGATTCCCTGATGAAGATCTGTTGTAGGAACTACAGTAGCTCCTTGAACTACACCACCCAATAGCCTATACGCTCAAGGGCACCAGGGAGCATGCGCACAAGGATATCATGCGGCTGAAGGTCGTCATCCATGCTGGGCCTCAGCATGAGAGAAGGGGGCAAAGGTGAATGCAGTACAGGCCCTCTCATCAACTGAAATCGCGGTGATAATGCCTGGCGACAGTAATAAGGTTTCTCAGCGAGATATCATAATAGAAAGCAGAGCTAGTAGTTTGAAAAAAAAAAAAAAAAAAAAAAAAAAACCAGTGAGGTCCATCCAGCTTACGACAGCCTCCATTATGTCCTCTTGCATCCAAAAGGCGAGGGGGGACTGGACATATAAAAAGTATAAAAAATAGCCTAGGCCAGGTCGAACCTCCGCAAGGTCTCATGATGCTAGTGATGACAGAGGTAGCGATGACGGTCAGCTAGAGGATGCGGGTGGGGGTGATGGCCAAACTAGGAAAAATCGAGAATACGCCGATCTGAGAGAGTTTTACACGTACAGGCTGCAGATTCGTCCTTTGAGCTCAACAGACTAGCGGCCTTTCATCTGGATGAATACGCGATTGACTCATCAGTGCGCTGTCGATCAATATGCCAAGCTGGGGGCGGGTCGGCTTCGGTTCATCAGCGGGAACCAGTCTAAGCTGAAGGCGGATGCATATATCGACGTAATAGGTGCAATTGAGCTTAACCTCAGATCGGAAAACATCGGAAAGTGTATTACCTTGCCAGAATCTTAAGGTGTTGATTGGGAATGGTAAGATAGGAGGCAGACCTGGGCTATACACGCGGAATATTGTCTACAAGGATGCTTTGTAGACAGGCATGTCTCTCATTCACTGCCGTATCTTCCATTATTTTTATAGTGTATTTTTACTTTGTTGTGTACTTTACTACCGTATAGTATTTTACCTGATTTTACTTTATTATATTTTTATATAGTCGATTTTTTTTGTAATTTTGAAATGGCAAAAAAAGACCCGATCAATAAAAAAGTTATGCAAAGATACTATTCGTATATATAATAACGCTTTTATTTTCAAAACCAATCGCTTTATTTGTCTTCATGAGGCAAAGAGCTAAATTCCTAACGAGGCAAGAGCCAGCCGCGGTGAAGCCACGATCTCCGGCTCGTTAGTTTCAAAAGGTAGAGGTATGCGCCATCGTTGCTGTAGATCAATGTTTCTTTACAGTTTGATTGCCACTCACCAGAGCCTTTATCTCAATATCATGGCTCGAGAAGTTGCAGGAAGCACATATCTCGCCTTCTTTCCCTTGATGTGGGCCAGTCGTGGTGTCCTTTTCAGAATGGGATTACTCGGCGATAATTCTTGATATGTACCTATTGGTAGGACCGTCTATCAAAGGTATTAATAAAAGCACTAGCAGTTAAAAATGTTGGCTCGAAAAGCGATGATGCACACCGTGGGATACAAGAGCGTTTCCTGTACTTCAAAGCAAACTATAGCAAACGAATATAAAATACCGCCATCAACCTGTCCCTATCCTTACCGGTATCAACTACGCCATGCAAATAGATGGAAGCTATCGAAAAAGAGGACAGTAGAGGTAGCTCAAATGCCAAGGGATACTGAAATGTGAATGGTATCTCTGTTGTTGTTGTGGTCGATTGGTTTGAACTATAGGCCTTTTAAGAAACTGTTACAATAAACCAACTTGAAATGCAAATCAGTATTTGGAATTGTAAGCGAAGATGGAATGTAAGCAGTGTCTGAGAAATTTTGTTACGCTTAAAGGTCCTTCGCTTTCCAACGATGGTTACTTCGCAATCCTCGACTCACATAACTATAGACTAAAACTACGGCGTCTTCAACAATAAAGCCTCCTTCGGATTCTAGCCACAGGCGCTATTGCATTCACTGCCACCGCTCTAGCAATGCCTTCGATGACCAAGCGAGTGGTTGATGGCACTAAAGTTATCGGTTGTCTCGCAAGGTAATGTCTGTCGTCCTTGTAGCTGCGAGTTGTAGGCAAATATCGCCTTTTTAAATGAAATGCATCGCAAACTTAACATGACTATATGATATACTATAGTGTCTTCATGAAAGGTGAAGAGGCTTGGACTCCTGAATGTGCTACAGCTGCAGCGGTAAGCCCGTTTCTTTCTCTCACTCCTCCTTTGTTTTTCTCTTTTTTGAGGTAGATGTCTTTTTTTTAACCTACCTTTCTTTGGTATCTTATAAACTGATTTCAGGCTTGCTCAAGAGGTCAGCTTTGATGAGCTAGCTCTTGATTTTACGAAATCTGAGCCGACACTATCATCAAGTGTAAAAGTACCATTGATATCTTTCCCTGGAATCAGTTGACCTATTACGAAGCTTGCTGGTCGCGTAAGCTGACGACCCGTCCCCTTGTAAAGAGGCTACATGAGCAAAAGAAAGAAAAAGCAATAGCCACCCAGATTGTCCTATTCTCTTCTCCTCTATTTCTTAGATGAATTTTCTTATAAGTGTATCTCATATACCTTGGTATTCTTTTGCCAGTGGATAACGGCGCTTTGGCAGCTCTTGCTCATTCTTCTCTTCCCAAAAAAAAAAAAAAAGGATAATAGCGGCGCAATCGCAAGGCTTAAGCCGCCAAGCGCTTCTGCCAAAGTCGAAGGCGACACCGTTTTGAAGACCATACCAGGACAGGAAGCCAAGACCCCCGAATCCACGAGACAATGATGAACCAACGCTCTCATACATTCAACATCAAGGGAAATGCCGATGTTACGCTCAAGGTCCCTGATATCTCGTTCCTAGGTGGGCCCAATAGTGCTGCTTCCCCTTTTGCCCCCTCGCTACCAACATTGGTTTCTCATCCCCTACCACTTTGGGAGAGGATGGGGGGAGGAGGCCAAGTCCTTGAGTCAAAGAAGTCTCGCCAAGGACGCAAAGTCGGGTATCGCTACATTGATACATACGATTAATCCCCATAACCCTTCTCAAGTAACTCTGAAATTGGGGATACTAAATATAACGTGCTCAATGCTAAGGGAGGCTTAGTAGGAGCCGCTACTGTCCCGAACCACATCCTGGCCAGGGATGATAAGACTGTGACATTTACTATAACGTTCATTGATCGCGGTGCCTATGATGCCTTGATAACCTAAAGCAATACGTTCACAGTAGCAGGTATTGATGGCATTGTAAAAAACTCCATCATGGCCAAAGGAATGAATACCCTTAGGTCTCAAATGACGATTCTTAAGCTTATAGCCGCATAGAACAGGAAAAATAAAAAAAAACAAAAAATTAAAAAAAAAAAAGATAGTAGCTGTGATTACAAGGGTCCATAGCATCTTACGACCATTGTAGCCATCACCAAGATGATGATTAAAACATGAGTAGGCCAACCAGCTTCTACATTGATCCAAGTCTGCGCTTGATATTGTCCTATTCCAATCAGTCACATGGATGACTATCGACCAGCAATACTCACATTGCAACCTCTCTACGGATGAGCAAGGTTATTAGCTATCATGAATGCTTTGATGACATAAAGGCATTATCCGGGTAGAATGTACACGAGTTTGTGTCAAATCATGACATTTTCTGTCATTACCACCTTCAAGAGTTCAATAGCTTGCCAGGCACGCCAGATGGAGTTGCAAATTAAGGATAGTATCGTTTCATTGGTCAGACTTTGGCCAATATGTAGTCTCTGGCATTAACGTTGGACTAACGCCAAAAAATGTTTAGAGAGAAGGTGAGAACTAAAGTTTGGGCGAAGCACTTGGATAGTGTAACGCCATAAGGTAAACTCTAGTAACCCATACTAACAGTTTTCAGAGTTGGATTTTAGAGTGCCAACCTCTCCACCTTTCTGCATTGCATCGAAATGTGAAACATATCCAAGCTCCCTACAAACAAGGAAAAGATTACCATATACATACATATGAAATTATCTATATTTTGCAAAGCTTTTCATCAACCAGTTTGTCTGACAAGAAAACTATGATCTAAAACTGCACCATGGTTGATCGTTAACAGAACTATACAGAGTTCTGAAGTACGGTTAAAGCAATCGAGGGAAGAAGAGCAAAGTCTCATGTTAATCTCTCGATGCTAGTTTTGGTGACCAAGAAGGCGAAGACGCAGAATGAGGGCTCAAGGGACAAGCGATGTCAAGGACGCAAACGCTGTTCATATCCTCCACACTGGACAGAGCATGTGTTACCAAGATGCAAGAGATGTGGGATGTAAGGAAGAAAAGGACGATAGCTTATCTAAATAGATTAAGGAGCAAAGCTAGGGCAAATATATGGAGGTTCAATATCTGAAGAGACAGGCCTTGTGGGTCAAAAGACAACGGTGGACGGGTGTATAAACACGGTGGAGATGTATTTTGTCCTTGTCACATTAAATGACGTTTATTTAGACACTTCGCAGCAGGTTTCGCGATGGAATACAATGTGCTCAGATCCACTGTAAACGGTGCTTAAACAAAGAGGCACCGCCGCTCGCATCCTGAATTTAGAATAGCCCAAAGTATTGAGGAAAAAGGGATATTGGGGGACCACCCTTTGGGGTATTACTAATCAATTACACAAAAAGTGTTGTTAAACTCTCACAATGCGTTTATGCCAAGGATGCAAGAAAAGTAAAAGGATTAAGGGCAAATAACAAAGTGCTATTGGGGGAGGTTTGACCAGAGCAGCTCCAGTTCATGCTAGTAGCTAGACTGATACCTACTGCTGCAATGATAGCTCAACCGTCGATCTAGCAATGATGTTAATCTGTACCAAGCATTTACGAGGGAGGATGTGTCCGGGGCAGAGCATCGATAGAACTATCCTTAAGCCATCATATGGCAAGCATAACTAAATAAAGAGCACTTGGCAATCATCTTTCACCCGCACACATCCTTTCAATGCATCATTAATAATCCAGACTGCCTTTTAGCTTTGAGTAAAGTCTTAGCTGCCGGAGAATTGTTTAATAAACACAAATATACCACGAGTAGTCTTCTGAATAACATGGCGCGATACCCTTTTTATTTGATGTGCTCGATGCAGATTATATGGAGCAGTTTGTGAATGGTGCTATGTTTTCGAGATTGATGTGCTCTGTAAAAAAAAAAGAGTTGGAGATAGGAGATAGTGCCAAGAATGGGAGCTCTTTTTGCTGTAGAAACCATGGGTTCTTTGATTTAAACATTTACAACAGTTAGAAACAAAGACGATGTTTTTATCTTGAATCGTGCCATGGTAGGCCGTTTGCAAAGTGCATAAACCAGAATATCCCCATCTCAATTTAAGCCCCTGTATCGCTTTATTCACAACCTTTAACTACAATGGCCATTATTAATGAGATTCACGCGGCAAATCAAGCTTACGTTAACAGCCGTTCCAAAGGCCAATTACTTCTCCTACCAACGCGTAAGGTGGCAATCGTCACATTAAGAAAACCTTAGTGCCTGTTCCGAGCATGTAAATAATACTCTCGCTATTGGTGTTTTGTATACCATTGAAATAACCTTTTCGGCGTTGTCTGTCTTGTTTAACTTTGTCATCAGTGCATGGATGCTTGAATTCTTCCCGCCAGCGTTTTTGGCCTCAAGGAAGGTGATGTTCATGTCATCCGTAACGCTGGAGGATGTGCTCCGGAAGCCTTGCGATCATTAGTTATCTCAGAGCAGCTCCTTAACACTGACAATGTTATTGTTGCGCAACACACTGATTGCGGAATGCTCACATTTGAGAACCAGGATACCTATTCTATTATCCATAAGAACCTGGGTGTTGATGCTACTCATATCAACTTTTTGCCCTTCCCGCAAAACGTGCGTGATGATATGGCTTTCCTTCGCAACAATCCATTGATCCCCAAGTCTGTCAACATTTATGACTATGTCTACGATGTCGCCACTGGTCATCTCATATTTATTGATTTAGAGAATAGCGAGACTTTTATTTTTTTTTTTATTTTTTATTTTTTATTTTTTCAAAACTTTTAATGGTTCCAAAATAAAAATCTAAGCAATCTAGGCTGAAGGAGACTTGGCTTCGACCACTACCTGAGCAAATTCACCATTGTCAATCATTTCTGTGATAATATCAAGGCCACCAAGCAATTCACCCTTGAAGAACACCATTGGGAAAGTAGGCCAGTCAACGTGTGTCTTCAGGCCTTGACGGATATCATCATCTTCCAAAATGTCAAACGAATCATACGTGACACCCTGGTCAGCTAAAAGCGCAACCAATTTCCTATTCATTATAATAATAATAATAATAATAATAATAATAATAAAAAGAAAAAAAAAGAGGAGACAAACATAAAAGTATGCTCTCACGTCAGTCAGTTATCATAGTTTTATCGATCCATTATCTCAGTTTGATACCGTTGTGAACTGTAATGATGTATGCATTGCAAGATGTGTTCGTACTTTGAAAATCCACAGCGAGGAGTCTCTGGGCTGCCTTTGATAAAGATCATGAGGGGGGCCTTATTGATCAATTCATCCATTCGGGTCTTCAGATCTTTTTCTGCTGGGACGAGAGCCTGGAACTCGCCTGTAGCCACCATTTCCTTGACAACGTCCAATCCTCCGACAAATTCGCCCTTTACGTAAACCTAAGGCACGAAAATAGGGTATCCAGATATTAAACAATGTTAATACTTTCAAGCTTATTATACCTATTAAAACAAGGGGAAAATAACATGTATATAATATTTATACAAAAGATAAATCACATACTTGAGGAAATGTAGGCCAGTCTGAGAAAGCCTTCATAGCCTGTCGAACTTCATCGTCTGCCAGGATGTTGAATGAGCTGAAGCGGATGTTTTGAGCAGTTAGGATCTCGAGCAATTGACGTGAGAACTGGCAGCGAGGCGCCGTAGGCGTTCCTTTGATGAAGACCATAACGCTTGAACTGCTTGTCAACTCCTTGAGCCTGGCGTTCATCTCTTCAGGTGACAAAGTGGATGGTGTGACTGAAGGCAGAGCGCTGTTGCTTACTGCAGTTGATGACGAATGTCCAGGCAAAGGGGAAGAAGGGGTCTTTGAATGCTTTGCAATTGTCTTTGACAGTTCTGGAGGATTTGCTCCGTCAACACGGTCCACAACTTCGCCCTCCTAAGAGAAAGATTGATCGTAGCTGGAGCATCAGTCTCGCGCAAGTGAAAATTATAATGTATAGTGTGTAATACCACAGCAAGTTGCTAGTTCCTTGATAAAACTCCAGGGTCACAATCCACAATGCAAATGCCTTGCTGTCCTATTCACAACGAGTTACCTTGACGATCACAAAGCTAGGTACTGCTGCAATTTCATACTCCTCTGAGATGTCTGGAAACTTTTCAGCCTCGATCTAGAAGGGGAAAAAAACAAAGAAAGTTAACTTCACTGGTTAAATTAAAAGAGTTTAAGGATAGATTTCTGATTTGATTGTCATACTTTGATGAATCGAATCGCTGGATTCTTTGTTGCAAGTTCCTCAAAGATTTCATTCATCTGAGTGCATGGAGGGGCCCAAGAGGCCCAGAAATTGAAAGCATAGACGGTAGAGGAGGAAGGATCAAAGATTTTAGCGAACTGTTCGTCGCTCTCTAGATCAGTATAATTGGGAGAAGGCATTGTTGTTATTTAATGATGGATGTGAGTATGCGAGGGAAGAGTAATGATCTTGAGTGCGAGGAGAGAGAATATTTAAGGTGTGGGGAAAGGAAAAGTGGATCTTGGAAATACAAAAAAAGAAAAAAAAAAGAGTTAGTCAGCAGTTGACGAGTTTAATCGGAACCCAAAATGGACTCATCTCGTCTGCTAACGGAACAAAGTGGAGTCAAGATAACAAAGCATGGTATATACACACACATATATATATATACATGTAGCATATGGTATATATATATGTATACATATAAAATCGAAAGTGTTTGCTTTTTGCAAAAGGATTTGCTTTATTTTACAAGAGCCAGGTTACAGTTGGCAGACTAAAAGACATCGACCTGCTGTGATCCCAGAGGATTAAACAATAAAGGTTGGAGGGGTAGGAGATGTTTTGGTTCTATACAAATAACAGATAAAAGAAAAAGGAGACAAGACAAGTGACTTGATATTTATCCGCCGAAACCGTAAAGGGTGCGACCCTGGCGCTTGAGAGCATAGACGACATCGAGCGAGGTGACGGTCTTGCGCTTGGCATGCTCGGTGTAGGTGACGGCATCACGGATGACATTCTCGAGGAAGACCTTGAGGACAGAGCGAGTCTCTTCATAGATGAGACCGGAGATACGCTTGACACCACCACGACGGGCAAGACGACGGATAGCGGGCTTGGTGATACCCTGGATGTTATCACGAAGAATCTTGCGATGGCGCTTGGCACCACCTTTTCCAAGACCCTTTCCTCCTTTACCGCGTCCAGACATGTTTTGTTGTTGGGTTTGAGGTTGTAATTGAAAGTGAGAGATGTGAGAGAGAGAGAGACAGAAAGAATAAAAATTTAAAAAAAGAAAGACAGAAGCAACTGAAAAAGATGAGAAAAGTTGGTGTGCCTTTTTAAAGGGGAAAAAAAATTGGCCAGTCAAGTTTAAAAATTCGACAGATGAAATGTTACAAAAAAACCGCGCTTTAATTTTTATTTTTTCGAATTCATCCAAAATTAAAAACATTAAACTAGTCTCGCGATGTCAAAACAAATTTTTTTTAAGCAAAGGAAGAAAAAAAAATAACAGTGCTCCGCAAATGCACATTCCCTCTCCGTACCTGCACACACACGCGTAATCCATAGCCAAAGTTGCATTTGTAGACATTTTTTTTATCCATTCACTAAAAAAAAAAGATCGCGCGTCTATTAAATAGTATTGAAAATCAAAGTTCAACGCGCTTTTTTACCATAGCAAAGTGGCTTTTCATATAAAATACTCTCCCAGCTCGTTTTGCTGTCGGTTTTCTTTTTTTTTTTATTTAGATTGTTTCCTTCTGTTCATCAAAACTTGAATCTCACTCACTCCATTCACAAAACACTCAATCTTTAACACAATGGCCCGTACCAAGCAAACCGCTCGCAAGTCCACAGGAGGAAAGGCTCCTCGCAAGCAGCTCGCCACTAAGGCTGCTCGTAAATCCGCCCCCGCCACCGGAGGTGTTAAGAAGCCTCACCGTTACCGTCCCGGTACTGTCGCTCTTCGTGAGATTCGTCGCTACCAAAAGTCGACTGAGCTCTTGATTCGCAAGCTTCCCTTCCAACGTCTCGTCCGTGAAATCGCTCAGGACTTCAAGACCGATCTTCGTTTCCAGTCCTCTGCCATTGGTGCTCTTCAGGAGGCCTCTGAGGCTTACCTTGTCTCTCTCTTTGAGGATACAAACTTGGCTGCCATCCACGCCAAGCGTGTCACCATCCAGCCCAAGGATATTCACTTGGCCCGCAGACTCCGTGGCGAGCGCACCTAAAGTGTCCTTTTTTCCTCTTCTCTTGTCATTATAATCCCATCCTCTTTGTAACATTAATTCCAACTTGCAGCTCTGCTTAGTGTCGTCTGATTATGTTTTTTTATTTTGGGTGAATCATTACTTGTAAAGTAGCAGTGCACCTTGCTAAACAAAAAAAAAAAGAAACGACACAGGAAAATAAAAGCTACTATACAACCCATTTCAATGATCACTTTAATGTTTGAATGTTTCTATACTTTGTTTAAAGTCGCTGCTACCTTGTACGATGCCAAAGATATCGATCTTTTTTACGCGTGACATGTCAAAGCGTCACGTCTTTTGGTTCACCTTCATTTTATTTTATTTTATTTTTTAACATTCTTTGACAAACAGACTATTTCACCATTCGTCATTCGACCATGTCCAGCACCTGCGATATTGACCCAAGTCTCGTACAAAAGATCGAAGCCTTTCGTTTCGCAAACAGATCTCAAGGAAATGCTGCTCTCATTTGTATGCACTGCAAAAGCTTCTTCGAACACTGTCTTTTCATATGTCGAGTCCACCACCTCTCTCTTTTTTTTTGTTAATCATTACTTACTTAATACTCATTATAGGCAAAATTGACAAAAACAAATTGCTCATTGAAGAGGATGATGATCTAGAATCAGTAAATATGGAGGAACTTGCGGAACAACTCCCAGAAAATACACCACGTTATGTTGTCCTGAGCTATGAGGTAAGGCGATGATGTATCCGAACCACGTTCCTCTGAGACAGTAGCAGCAGTATTCTAAAATTGTCATGTGTCCAAATATATAGTTGAAACATGATGATGGACGACGGTCATTCCCTTTGGTATTCCTTTATTATGCTCCTACTGGTGTTCGACCTGAACTCAACATGCTTTACGCTAGCGCCAAGACGCACTTCCAAAACACGGTTGGCCTCGGTAAAGTCATTGATCTGCAGGACGCGGAGGTGCTGACTGACAATTGGTTGCGTGCAAAGCTGCTCAAATAGCCAAATAAATCAACTCAATGCAATGTGAAGGCGAACTTTTTTTTTTTTTTTTTTTTTTTCGTTTTTTGCTTCTTGTTTATTATCATGTTACACACCATGATCGCTTTCTATCGTCCTTTGACTGGATCACTGCTCATGCTATAATGACATCGACTCTGCTACTATCGTTGCTATACTGCTACGGTTGATGCTGCAATATGGCTTAGGAATCGTTAACCAATGCGAGGATCATGCTATCAAATGCAAAAAATTGCGCATGTGTGTCAATTTGTCAGCTCAATAGTGATATCATTCTTTCCTGAATCTAGAGTTGATTCCTTTTTCAATACTCACCGGTAGAGGTAGTAGAAGAAGCTTAGCAAGTAAAAGCCCAACTTAATGAAGCACTCCTTTTTATGTTGGCCCAAAGTGCGGAAAATCTCTGTGGCATCAAACATATGCTTATTGTTCATAATTCTGTTGCCACGTATAGCGTTTTTTTTTTTTTTTTTTTTTTTTTTTTTAAAAAAAATAAAAATAGTCAGCGTATTGATCGTCATCTTATGTTTTTGTAAACATTCAAATAATTAAAATAGCAAAATGAATTGGCGTATATTAACTTGTTAGCATTATAAGCGACCAAAGGCAAATTCCAGGCGGTGGCAATGAATTGTCCAGAGATCAAAAAGATAAAGGTCATGAACGCCTGAACAAACATTTCAGGCAAGACAAACTAAATTTGAGAAAAGATGGAAGGATAAAAGAATAGAGTCAAGTAAGATACAGGAAATGGGATCAGACCAATCACCTTTGAAACATCCGCCGCGTAAAACGATAATATATATTTACCTGGTTGAGTTTATTACAAAGCTCGATCGGGTTGATATAGTCGACCTAAAGTTTGACGGAGATGGTTATTTCAAAAAAGAAACATGAAGACTAAATATCATCGTAAAACATGCGCTCATTGATTGCAAAATAAAGTCTAACTGAGCAAAAATCATACCTCAAGATCACTGATCAGAATGACCTAACCAGAGGTGAATTTTAAAGATATTTAAGAAATCAGTCAGAGTGTGTTTCCATTATCCATGTCAAGGCTGGTTGTTGCTAGTCATCATCCGATCCGGTCATTATCGAAGCTTCTTCATTTTTGCTTGAATAGCAACTACTCATAGTGACTTACAAAGAACACTTTGACAAATAGGAGACATGCGCCAACGATGACGCCAAAGAGAAAGACCATAGCCTCGGCAGACATGATGTAAGAATTGATGGGATGGAGAACTGAGATGCAGTATACAAATGAAGAGCAGATGCTAAAATGTTAAAGATGAGGAATACTAATGGTGAGGATGAATGGGAAAGAATAGTTGGACAGTTAAGACAGTTAAACGATGACACGAGGATTGCGTTGAAAATGTCCCTGGAAGCTCAGTGAAGCATAAGGAAACGTGTGTGGCTTGTAAAAAGAGAGTGAAATACATTTGTGGTTCAACAATCAGTGCTTTTTCCCTCTCTTACTTTGTCTCTTACAAAATGGTTAGTCACGTGGCTGGCTGTCATTAATATGGGAACGCAGGACATGGAAGCATAGTCTTTTTGAGTACAACGCGATGGCGCATCAAATTATTGGCCAAAAAATCGCCATATCCATCCATCCACTATCCATCGTTCAGGAATAATAGGGCTTTCGATATCGTACTGGCGCCTTCAAGACTATGGATGAAGTTTGCGTTACGCCAATATCAGATTTATTACATGGATGGATTTCGATGCACCCCACGAATGAATGCAAAAAAAAAAAAGCATACAACAATTACAGTATCCAATGCTGACTGTGCTGCCTCCCTGTAACTGTTAATTCTAGCCTACCCGTCTGCATCATAACCGCAAAAAGAGAGGTACAGAATCTGATCCTTAGATCCTGACATACCAACTCGCTGTTCTTGAAGGCTAGCTCCGATATTGATTCAATTATTTTTCTCTTTGTGTTATGATTAGGTCACGTCTCTGCTGGTCACGGTCGTGTTGGTGAGTGCCTTTTTTTTTGACCTGGATGGGCTTCAGTGAAGTAGAGGTCTCACCGACGGTAATCAACATTACCTCTTTGCAACAACGTCAACAGCACAAAGGACTGTAGCACAATAGGACACGAGGATAACAGAACAGTTAGAGAGGACAGCTGAGTTGGACCTTCATTGGATCCATGAAACCAAAGTTTAGATGCTGATTGTTTTACTTGAAAAAAGCAATGTCTTTTTCACGGGAGTAATGAAGCAATCTCTGTCATCAACATATTTTGAATCATCGATCGTTCAGCAATCCTTCAGAGATGTTACTTTAAAATCTGATTCTTCACCACAGATCTAGTAAAACTGAAATCCGGACATGAGCTGCAAAGACTTTGTGGAATATGATTTTTCATGAAACAAAGTGAGCAAAGTGCAACCGTCTTTAGTGCTGCACCAGGTGTTTGTCTATGGAGTTAGCTCACGATTATTCGCCCAGGACTTGTTGGCTTTGCATATGTGATCTATTGCGACTCAGGATTGTTTTCATGGAAATCAATATCTCGACACAACATATTGCTGAATGTTGACCCTATGATTTTTTTTCTTCATCTTCCCAGGCAAGCACCGTAAGCATCCTGGAGGTCGTGGTCTTGCTGGTGGTCAACATCACCACCGCATTAACATGGATAAATACCATCCTGGTTACTTCGGAAAGGTGGGTATGCGCCACTTCCACTTGACTCGCCAGAGCTACCACCGCCCTATCGTCAACTTGGACACCCTCTGGAGCCTCGTCTCTGAGCAGACTCGCAAGAATGCCGCAAAGAACACCGAGGTTGTCCCCGTCATCGATACTCTCCGTGCCGGATACGGCAAGGTTCTTGCCAAGGGTCGTCTCCCTCAACAGCCCGTCATCGTCAAGGCCCGCTACGTCTCCCGCGCTGCAGAGCAGAAGATTAAGGCTGTTGGTGGTGTCGTTCAGTTGGTTGCTTAAACATATCCTGAATATCTTTTAGTTGCCTTTGGACAGGTTGTAATAAAACATTTCAAAAAAAAAAAAAAAAAAAACTGCTCCAGATGGTTATCAAAGTTATCAAGGACTTGCTTTGTCAAATGCAACAATCAACTTTCAATTATTTTAAATTTGTTTTAATGTTTCTACATAAAAGCAGGCTATGATGTACAATGGGGTGATTTGATGAAGGCCCTGGAAGACAACGACTTATTAAAACACGAGAAGTTTTCCAGTATGTATGGAGGGTAACAAGGTAATTATAAAACAGAAGATGAAAAATGGCAGAAATAAGATAGACGATGTCATAGGATAAATAATCGTCAAGCCGATTGCTTGTAGGTGAAATACTCTATCCTGCTCATGTCAACTCCTTTCTTTACTTCGAGGAAGTGTACTTGGTAACAGCCTTGGTACCCTCAGAGACAGCGTGCTTGGCGAGTTCACCAGGAAGGATAAGACGGACAGCGGTCTGGATCTCGCGAGAAGAGATAGTAGAACGCTTGTTATAAGCAGCGAGCTTGGAAGCCTCACCGGCGATGCGCTCAAAGATATCATTGACGAACGAGTTGAGAATGGACATGGCCTTGTTGGAGATACCAGTGTCGGGGTGGACCTGCTTCAAGACCTTATAGATGTAGGAGGAGTAAGTTTCAGAACGGGTTTTCTTGCGTCCCTTGCCACCTTCAGACTTGGGCTTGCGTTCCTTCTTGTCAGAGGATGCAGCGGTCTTGGCAGGAGCCTTGCCTCCGGTGGAGGGCTTCTTCTCAGCAACGGGCTTTGGGGCCATTTTTTTTATGATACGTGTAAGAGTTGAAAGAGAATGAAAGAATTGAGATATAGCAGGTATCAATAACGTATAGAAACGAGCAGATCAGAGAGAGAGAGAAAAAGAGGTGAAAGCAGAAGAAAGCAATGTGGGCAGTCAAGGTCCTTTTATACAAACAATGTACAAAGATCATAATTAAACAGTAAGCTTGTTGTGTATTTAATTTGAAATCTCAAAAACAAATTTTTTTAAAAAACGCGGTTATTCAACGCGAGTTAAAGAAAGTCACTTTAGTTAAATACCTCCCCTTCCCCTAATTGCACGGATGTACCTCCAGTAGACGCGCTTAGTCCCAAAATTTTTCATTTTTTAGAATTCGAATTTTTTTTTTTTTTTTTTTTTTTCCAAAAATCTGTGTCTTTATAATTCTCATTTCATTCTTTGTCCTTACACATTCAAATTACTCTTTCACGCGTTGATCTCTCTTCACATTCGTTCATATAAATAGAAAGAATCAGCCCTCGGTACCCTTTTTTTTTTTCTTTTTTCTCCTTTTTGTCTCTTTTCCCTTTCTACTCTTCTCTTTCACTTCTGTATATTTGTATACTCAGCTCCAGAACAGCGGCTTCATACTCCCTCTTTCAACCAGTTTCAACAAAAAAAAACAACTTTTCACAATGTCTGGCGGCAAATCTGGTGGCAAGTCTGCTTCTGCTCCCAAGAACTCGACCTCGCGCTCTTCTAAGGCCGGTCTTCAGTTCCCTGTTGGTCGTATTCACCGTCATCTCCGCAAGGGTAACTATGCTCAGCGTGTTGGTGCTGGTGCCCCCGTCTACTTGGCTGCTGTCCTCGAGTATCTTGCTGCTGAAATTCTGGAGCTGGCTGGTAACGCTGCTCGCGACAACAAGAAGTCTCGTATCATTCCCCGTCACTTGCAACTCGCCATCCGTAACGATGAGGAATTGAACAAGTTGCTCGGTCACGTCACCATCGCCCAGGGTGGTGTCTTGCCCAACATCCATGACTCTCTCTTGCCCAAGAAGACCAAGAAGGGTGGTGTTGCTTCTCAGGAGCTGTAAAGAACAAAGAAAAGAATCAGAAAAAAAGCACAGTACTCGGTTAATCAGCATTTGCCAATAACTATCTGTTTTTCTCATTTCTTCAACTGTTTTTTTTATTATCGCCTTTTTTTTTCCGTTCTCTGAACTTGTATTTCATACCAAAACTCCTGCAACCCGCTTCATAGTAACTATTCTATTTTCTTGCGGCTACCGCTGACGTGTATCATTAAATGGAAATTTAAAAAACAAGCCATGCATTGATAAATTAGGACTTGATTAATCATGAGATATTGAAGATCCATATCCTGATTAAGTCTTTAAGATCTCATCAGGCTATGGAAGGAACTATAAATAAGTGGAGACGTTACTGACGCAGGGTTGGCGGTGGATATTAAATATTAAATATGCTCAAACATTTATTCTATGGGATTATAAACTGGGTAGAGAACCATCTTCATAATAATTAATGTCACATCGACATAAACTGGTTTCACACTAGGAATCGACGGCAAGAAATAGATACAAATTACATCCTCATTTTCCCTTGGCCACCACCTCACGACAATCCTCTGTCACTAATGAAACAACGCCCAATAAGCGCACCTCGACTTCATGTTGACGTCCAGACATCCTTTTATCGGAGAATGCAATGGATATATTTACCATGCAGGAGACGAGGCACAGTCGGTCGCTGACATCGAGAGCAGTCTCGTTCATGGCAGCCGAGTGGAAGTCGCAGACTATAGGACACATGTCAGGGAAATTGAGACGGAACCCGAATCGTCCTATAACGACAGTAAGAAGACCTGGAAGTGGCACGCCTTTGACGCCATGAAGGACCTCCAGAGAAATTTTGGCGCTTGTCTGATTAGCCTATCGAGGATAATGAGAGCTCGTAGGAAGACAACATTGGTGTCGGACTCGGCGAACTTTCCTTAAACAGCAGGCTGTCTTCGCTTCACAGGCCTGTTAAGAGCCATTTCGACCAAGTATCAGGCGCAATACTGGGAGTACCGACCATATTCCTTGCCATTTTATTACCATTACCATACATTCTTTTTACAATAGACACGAGCCCGGACTCATGGCTATAGATGTTAGTGTCAAGATTTTGTAGGCATTGGTGGTAAGTAACAAGCTGGCCCTCTCTAAAAAAAAAAAAAAAAAAAAAAAAAACGTGACGTAATTTAAGGATTTCGAGCCACAGTCCTCGAGACGGGGTGGAGGCATCATCAGATCTTTCTTGATCTGCATCTAAACTAGGCAAACTTATTCTTTCTTTCTTAGTCATTGCACTATCTCAGCTCCTCTCTTTATTAAGGTTCCCCCCCTTGGCTTCACTTTCTATAATAATCAAGTTTGTCCGTTTTTTTTTTTTTTTTCTTTTTTTTCGCGTGTATTCGAAACGTGATCCTGGCTTCAAATAAGGCCATTCAGCAACTGTAACACCCCTTGCCCTCGCGTATCATCGCTGCATGAAACCCTGCTTTATTCGTTGCAATCGACACTGTTGTACTGCACCTCTGCGTCTCTTCATCGTCTTATTCCAACTCGTGCTGCCATTACTTGAGCTGTCTTAAAAGTACGCAAAGCAACAAAATCAGACGACACGCTCTGATTGCATCCCTCCTAAACATTTGTCAAAGTGGAGATGTGCCAACAATCGCATAATTATAACATCGATTACTTCTTGTAATTCTTCAATCGAAAGTCTTGTAGGATTCATCCAAGAACCACAATAAATTGAAACATCCTTCAGTCTGTTCAGAGTGTTTCTATCAGTACAAACAACATTTCAGTAGCTTGTTCACCCAGGAACCGCCATAATGGAAACCAAAAAGCGGCCCAACGAAGATACTCTTGAGTCTAGGGTTGAATCATCTGCAGGGCATGCATCCGAAACTAGCCTAGCACCGATGGACATTGAAATGACCAAGGCAGATTCTCCCCAAACCGTTGTGACTGAATCGAATAAAGCGATTTCAGCTGGTGATTCTAATAAAAGGTACAAGCCCACAAAAGAGAGCGAAAAATCTGGGACTGATTACTCTTCTGTATCAACAGATTTGGCTGATCCTTCTACTGAGACTAAGGCTCTGGCAGATTGGGTTGAGAAGATGGATGAGGATGACAAGGCTAAAGGTCAGTATGTCCCACCAGTCGATATTTTGCATCTATTTTCTTGGAAGATCTAATTATCTTATCATCACACAATTTCTTTCTTGTTTTTGCCCAAAAGGTGGAATGACTGAAGCCTCTTTGGTCGATAAAGCGTCAACAATGAACGAAGACAAACGTATGTTTCTTGTCTATTCATGATAACACAATAGCAACCGTATATTTCTTAACATGGATACCATTGCTTACATACTACCTATTACTATTATTCAGTTCCTGGATTTAATTCCACCAAGGTAGATCCTTCATCTAAAGAAATCGACAAAGACTCCATGTCTTCGAAACCCAAAGCTATTGCAGATGAAAGTTCCGATCGGACTTTAGAAAACATCGGCAAGGAGTCCGTTGTAGGATTATCCGATTCTATTCTTGCAGTCGGGTCTCTGTCAGAGCCACTTGTCAGTACGCTGGAAACGTTGGAGAATGAGGAACAGGCCTCAATCAATAATACAAAGCAATCTCCAGTGCAGGAGGCAGATGATACGAATACCCACCCTCAGTCCCCTTCAACTACAGTAGACACTAAAATGGACACAGATACCAGAATTAGTGAACCAATGAACCATAACTTTACGAATCAGGCGGTGGACGACACAGTAGAGTGTGAGGGAACTGCGAGTAAGAAAGAGCAATCCCACCCATATCCTGATACTGCAGGACAGCATCAGAATATTAATAATGATGATAATAGCAACAATAACATTAATGGCAACCTTCAACAGTCTGAGCCTGACAGAAGCGCATCAGTAAAGATTTCCGATATATTTGTTAAGGAGGGCTCTACTATAGAGGCATCCCAAGCTGCCAGTGCTATTGAATCAGTCAATGGTGCTTTGGAAAAAAATAGCGATGGGCTTTGGCATAGTTCGCGAGAAGCTGACACGATGGCTGTACAAGCAAAGCCCCTGTCAGAGTCAAAGGAGACCAGACCTGAACCAGAAGAGAAGGAGTCATCATATCCTATCAACCGTCCGACTCAACAACCGACACTATCTTCTGCTTCTCATCCTCCAGGTACTCAAGCTGCATCGTCCAATCCGGACGTTAGGGGCAATAGCTTGCCTCCTATCAGCTCACTCTCTGCTTCACAAGATGTGCCAGCTTCTTCACAGCCATTACAGACTACTACTAGGCCATCACGGAGTTCCATGTCTGTTTCCGCACTTTTGCTCAATAACGATGACGTTCAGGAGCAAGAACAGGACCATGGTAGGCGTAACTCAAAAAACATTTTTGATCCATTTGGTGCATCTGATTCCGCTTCCAAGGCTTCTTCACCATCACCAGTTCCAGTAAAACCGTTGCATCCTACTTCCTCACAGACTATGACATCGTCTCAACCGCTTTCGCAGCTGTCTAAAGCACCCTTAACTCCACATCAGTCTTCGCCAACTTCGCCACGTTTGTCAAGTAGTGCTGCTGCCTCTGCACGCGCCCAAGATTCTATGGAGGTAGCACCTATACATCAAAGCAGTAGTGAATATGGACGAGATAATTTACCAAGTGGGCGTAATTATGATTCAGCGCTACAACCTCATCCAACGTCTAAAGGTCTCACCAATAGAGACTATGCTTCAGATGAGATTGTAGAATCGGGAGGGATGGGAGGGTATGCAAACCAGCGCCATCGTCTTTCATCACCAGTAGGTGTTCGGCCTCTACAGGAGCCAGTCAGTGGATCTGCTACTACAGGTTCGGGTCATCAGAATAATAAATTACCAGGACTCGGAAGCATAGCAAGCGTAACGCCTGCACATGCACATGATCCCCATTTTCATTCTGGAGGCTACAGGAACGATAACTCGCATGTCTCTATAAGTAGCAGTCGAACTAGATCGTTTTCTCCTAACCAGCACACACATTCTTCTGGAGCAAATGGCCCTGCACACTATTCTGGTACCACAGGGCATATTAGTTACTCAGGACTGTCTCAAACGTCACCGTCGTCTGCCATGCTAGTAGGAGCTGGATCTGCAAACCATCATCCGAGGTTGATTGTCAAGAATGATCCAAATTTGAAAATGGAAGGACGACCAGAGCAATTTTTAGGTGAGAGCAGTTAAAAAAAAAAAAAAAAAAAAAAAAAGAGATTTAGTTATGAACTGGTCTTATTTATTTATTTATTTATTCTTTTTTTTTTTTTTTTAAAAAAAAAAAAAAAAAAAAAAAAAAAGGTTACTTCCGATATGATCCTGCTCAATTACTTCCAAGCATGCAAGGGAAAGAGAATTCGATGCTTGAAGTTCGTGTTGCATCATCATACTTGACCTACAACAATGCCAAAATAAAGAAACGGGAAGTTTGGGGCACAGATGTCTACACAGATGATTCGGATGTTGTAGCGAGTATGTATTTTGGTAGCTTTAGCTACTAGGCTTTTCTCATTATGCTTGATTCACGAATGGACAATGATTCCTAACCTGTGATTTTTTTCTTTCCTTTTTCTTATTGGGGTGGATGTTTGGCCTCTTAGTGCTAATTCATAGCGGATTTTACATACCTCCGCTGAATGCTAACAGTACAGAACAGGATTTGCTGCACCCGACTAGTCAGCAGCATAATTTTGTGCCTGAACCAATTAAACATATCTGCCCCGGTTTTGATCTTGCTGTGACTTTACGTGTTCTCCCAAAACTCGTCAAATACCAAGGATCTATCCGTCATCGCATCAAAAGTCGCACTTGGAACACAGGACATGACGGAGTCAGTTTTAAGATAGAGTCTATTCGTAAACTCTGTCCTGGTGAGGCTCTAAATCGGGGTCGCGGTCAGAGTAAACTTCGAATGAAGGAATATAATCAAGAACGGCTTCGGGTATTAGCCAACATTCATGATGAGACTACAGAAAGTCTTCAAAATGAACGGGCAATGCGTACTGCTACATTTGAATTTACAAACCAGGGCGACCCATGGTATAAATTAATTCATATTCTCGCCAAGAAAGCTTTTTGTAGTAACTCAAAGGAAAGACTATCGTTCTCATACTTTTTTTTTTCTCCTGTAGCTTCAAATACTCTCCTGAACTTGTCATGGATCGACACGATGGTCTGTCTCGAAAATGGACTAGTTGGCGACTCAAAAAAGAGGTTATGATACTAGAAAACGACGAAGAGCGTTACGAGATATCCTTGCAACATCATGCGGGGACGGATGCCCGACGCTTTGATCAATATCGTTTTGCTGTCATTTCGCCACGAACCTCGCTGTCCAGTTGGAGTAAGACCGCCTACCCTCTGGATCCTGCAGACTTGACTGAGGTGTTATATGAAGATCTTGATTGGCAGGACTTTGAATGGGTGGAGCGCGGTGTTGTTGTGCAACCGAGTCAACGAGCAAAACAGAACAGCAGCAGTTCCTCAATGGAGGGGGTGGAGCCAACTACCGAGGGGCAGAGTAAGACCTTTTTACCTACCACAGAGGTCATGGATATTGATGGTGGTGAATCCAAAGGGAATGGACAAGAAGATGGATCACGGAAATTAAAATCAGGGCCCAGTAATCCTTCGGATACTCTGGACACTCAACAAGACGGAGTCTTTTGCGTGGTGAGTCGACTCTTCTGGAGACCCATGTCGGAGTTGCGCCCTGCGAAATCAGTCAAGGTGGGTCAGTCCAAATCTACAGAAATTAAGCCTGCAAACGGTCTGGAGAAGATAAACGCTACAGAAATGCACCATCCTCAGGTGGAAGTGAAGGAAACGGCACCAACTTTGACTAAATCATCCGGAAATTCGTACGAGCAGATTGGAGTACCAAGTTCTAGTAGCGCAAGCCCAAAAACTAGTTCGGCACAAGACGATAATAATTCCAAAGCTCAAACATCTTTTGGAACTCTAAGAACAAAAGACCCCAGTCAGGATCATGTAGTAACTACAGTTTCTATATCTGACCAACCATCATCTGCGTCGATTGGGGCTGCAAGTGCAGTGCCTGCAACTACGGCACGGTCTGTCCAAGAGGCTGTCAGACCGCAAGAACCATCTGGACAACATGAGCCACAACATCTACAAGCCAAACCGCCTCATTCAGACTCGGTAGCTGCAGAACGGGAGGAAGGCGAACTCGAAGAGTCTGAATAGATCACATAAATCAAAAGAATAAGGAAAATCAAATGTAATATTTTTCGTAATATCGTACATAATATGCCATTGAGTGTCCACCATAAATATTTTTGTAATACGTTCCAAAAAAAAAAAAAAAAAAAAAAAAAAAGACGATATAATCTCAATAACATGTATATTTATTAGACTATGACTTCATGACTCCTGACGAGTAGCGATTCCATTTGCAGGCTGCATCCATCCAAATGGATCCTCAAGATCGCCGTTTTGGATGGCACGCATGGTAGTGTAGAGGCGTTGGAAACCAGTACCAATGGTCTTCTGTGTGGTGGGAGTGCCAATCATGATCTTGACACCGTTGCACTCAATTGACTTGACTGGAGTGATGACAGCAGCTGTGCCACAAGCAGCAACTTCTTCGAATCGATTATTTTCAACGTCCGTAAATGGGACAACGCTATTGTCAACGGCCCAGCCAAAACTCTTGGCCAATTGCACCAATGATTGCTTTGTAACGGAATTGAGAATCGAAGGACTTTCGGGTGCACAGAAAACAGGTTGGTTGCCGTGTTCAGGGGAGGCATAAGTCAATGCCACAAAGTTGGATGTGCTGAATTCATCAATGTTAGTGTGGGTTTTTGAGTCAAGGTGCAGAGTGATGGCATAGCCTTTTTCTTTGGCAGCGCTGCTGTGCTTTAGTACTGGAGCATAATTGCCACCCAGCTTAGCAGCGCCGGTTCCCAATGGTGCGGCTGTATAAAATAATCCAAAAAAAAAAAAAAAAAAAAAAAAAAAATGTTACCAAAGGTTTTAGTGTTGGTTCTAGTGCTAATCCATGTGAATAGGATGTACCATATTGCTTTAGGGCTATACACTGATCCGAAATACTCGTTTTAACCCTTCAAAAAAAAAAAAAAAACTAACCGCGATCAAAGTTCTCGACAACAAGGCAATCTACGGGCTGGACACCAGACTTGTAAAAGTTGCCTACCGGAATAACCATGACTATGAAGGTAAATTCAGGAGCAGGGTAGAGACCGATTTCAGGACCAGTACCGAGCAAGAGAGGACGAAGATAGAGAGCTCCGCCGGAACCATAAGGTGGTACATACTCAAGATTGCTAGCGACAGCGCGCTCACATGCCTCGACGAACAAATCCTCAGGAACAGGTGTCATGCTAGCGATATCAGCCGAGTAGGCCATACGCTTAGCGTTAACATCAGGGCGGAAAATTCTGACCTGGCCATCCTTGCAACGGAAAGCCTTGATACCTTCGAAACACTAGGACGATATGCGAATAAAAACCGTTAGATCAATTGTGAAGCGGAATTAATAAATTGATCTGGATATACCGAACATGACAGTAATCTCTCTTGTTTTAATACCTCTTGGCCATAATTCAATGCAGGGGCACAGATGTGCATCTTGATATAGGAATCGCGGACAAACTCGCCGCTATCCCACTTCCCATCGCGGTGAACGTATTTGACATAGCCATTAGTCTCGATCCATTTGAATCCGAGGTTATCCCAGTCAACAGCAGAAGTAGGTGGAGGTGGCAAAGTGATAACCATATTGTATGTATTTCAAGATAGAAGGAAGAGAAGGAGCGAAGAAGCGAGGGAAAAAAGAACAGCTTAGTGAGATGGAAGAAAAGAAAGAGAAAGATTAGGTGGAGATAAGAAATGTGGAGACGATCTTTGAGAGTAAAGGTGGCTGGGGAGTGGCATGACAAAAATGACTCGGTCGAAGCTAGCAATGCACTGACAGGCTTGAGATTTTAGGGGAAAAAAAGTCATTTCCCCCGCCGTTTGTACGACAGAAATTTTTTCTAAGTCGAAATATGCTGCTAGGAACCGATCCGCCCTAAAATCTCAAGTTTGGTCCAATCAGTGAGCGTTAGTGCATTGCACATAAGCCACACAGGCTGATGACGGGCTTAACAATAGGTCAAAGCTGAGCTGTGTGTCGTGACTGCTCCTGTTGTTCAGCAAGTGAGATGAAGGATTGCTTCATTCGAAAATCAATATTTATGACAAGGCCAAATGGACATTGCATCGTTCCCACTTATTAACAAACAGGCTGCTCGTGTTGTTCAAGACAGACACACAGAAGTGCTTGTTACAGCATTTATTGACAAAATTCTAATTCTGGTCACTCAATATGGCAAAATTGGGAGCGTGGTACGTATCTTTATAAACTCATTCAATGAGTTACCAAAATAATAATACTCATAATGATGGTAACAACAATCAATAGATTCATACAACGGTAGATCAACGAGCCTTTGGTGTCAACAGCATGTCATCAGACGGGCTAGCTTCAGTGACATCGAGTTTCTTGCTCGGAGCTGGATCATCTTCATCTAAAAAGACGCAACTCTATCAAGTCTATGCCTCACATATCTCACAGATGATTCATCACCAAAATCCAGCGGAAACAAGGCCCGTGATCCTCTCATTAGCGCTTTCAATCCAGGAACCAGACCCAGAGAAAAGCCTTGCAGAAGCAGAGGAGTTAGAACAACGCAGAAAGGATCGCGATCTGTTTGAGAATGTGATCGAGTTAGTCAATGAGTGTACCGTTTGGGCCTAGCTCAACTGAGGACAAAGCCTACTATATCCCCGTGACTATTTGATTTATAATAAAGGCAGAAGAGGATTTCTGATGATGCAATGATGCAACAGGATGGAAAGTGGTTAAGGAAGTGAGGCAAGGGGGTGGTTGAGAAATGTCAAGATTAGCTGAAGCGCTGGGCAAGTTGAATTTCATTTTTAGTTTTGAGCACCTGAACAATATTACAGAGCAATACTCAAAGTGTATCCGCGACTCTTTGACCCCTCTCACTTTCCTCTGTCTCATTCTTCTTGACTTTGTTCATCACCTTACTACCATACTCCTTCACTCTTGGCCAATTAAGATCAGCTGTCATTTCTTCTTTTCCTCTGCTGTCCACATTTCATCCTTCTCTCTCACACAGACACATTATTCCCTTTGCAATGAATTTTGCTCGTCCAAGAAGTGGGCGGTATGAAACCATCGCCGCTGAAGACGACCAAGACTATGCTGAACTTCGGTCTGTGGTGACAACCGACTCAATTGGCCAGCGTCCGATCCAAGTTGTTGGACCTTCTTCTATATCCTCATCCTCGTTCCGCTCCTTGCTTCAGAAAAGACCTACGCCTCAGCAGTATAATAACTATGGAGACAACGACTACGGGGATGACTTCAGTCAATACTCTTCAGACAATGAGAAGGAGAATGACCAGGGAGGCCCTATCGATGAAGATGGCTATTACCCGGAGCCCAAGGTGTGCATGAATGACCTAGGTGTCTGCTTCTAAGGACCTTCACACAATGCTTGATTTGGAAAGTAGGCCTTACTTATTTCTCCATAAACCCTGCTTTCTACTGCAAACGAATAGTTGACCCGATGTAACCGCATTTTTCTAAGTATCTTTGCGGTCTTCATCGTCCTCTGGGCAGCCTTTGCGCTCTATCTTGGTATCATGCGTCTAAGTAAGTTTCCCAGATCATGTTTCGGTTTGCTTAGCTAAAAAAGATCATTGGATAATGATATCCATAAAAGGAAGTTTAGGGTGGATACCACTGTAACACAACATCACTGGCATATGTAAAGATAGTTGTGTACCAGCACCCTGTCTCTACATTTTTCTCTGTCTCATTTTTCACCCAACAAGTGCTATTGCTCTGCCTCTACTATGTAGTAACATTTATCTAACTTTCACTCATGTTGTTTTGGTGGTCTTCACATTGTAGTTAGTCTTTCAAATGAAGATGCCCATGATATGCGCCCCTTGTACCAATTCGAGGACATGTTCAACCAGTCGTTTACGCCCAAAGCACAAGCTTTGGCATGGATGCCATATGGTAGGATGGAGTAATGTTGGATCAATTGTTTGTTCACGAGCGACAAAAAAACACTTCAGTCATGTATCTAGTTTCTAACCGAGCAACATTTGCGAATGTATTGACTTTATCGGTCTACGTAGGTGATGATGGCGTTTACTCGCGCATTGATAGTAATGGCGACATCATTCTAACCCATGTCGATAATTCTGAGCCAAAAGTTTTCCTTCCTGGAGCCAATATTACAGATGTAATGAATCTCCATCACCAATGCATCAGCATGTTCTTTGTTCATCAGCGAATACCTACACTACTTTTTGGAAAATACCAACCATTAATTTATCTTTCGTTACGTTAAATAGAACGAAGGCAAGCGTATCCCATTTTTCTCATTCTTGGTATCTCCTGACGAGAAATATGTGCTCCTTGCTACCGATCGTCGGAAGGTAATCTTTTTAGCACGATAAGATTTTCTCCACATTTCCCAAATATGTGCTTGAAATAAGCTATATTACTGGTCTTTTACTAATCTTTTTTCTATGCCCTACATAGCAATGGAGACACTCATTTAATGCGACATACTATATCTATAGTATGGAAAACTATAAGCTTTCGTCGCTTTTGGAATCACCAGATGAGCCTGCTGTAGAACATGTTGCATGGAGCCCTGTCGGACATAGTTTGGCATATGTTCAGAACAATAATCTCTATGTATACCAGGATTTGACTCAACGTCGTCAAATTACATTTGATGGGGCCACCAGCATCTTCAACGGTATCACTGATTGGGTCTATGAGGAGGAAGTTTATTCATCCCCCTCGGCTCTGTGGTGGTCTCCAGACGGCACCTCAATTGCTTTCTTGCGATTTGATGAAACTGAGGTACCCGAGTACCGTTACTCACTTTATATGGATAATCAAATTAATGCACCATCCTATCCTCGTGACATTGTCATGAAATACCCCAAAGTCGGTTTTCCCAATCCGATTGTCAACCTTCATCTTTATAACGTCCAATCTGAATTTGTACCCACTGCTGCTCAGCCACTCATTCCTGTGGACCTCGAGGCAATTTTCGAGGCAAAGGATAGGATTGTGGCGGAAGTAAAATGGGCTACAAAAAGCTCAGATGCCCTCTTGGTCAAGGTGCAGAATCGAGTTCAGAATCATGAAAAGCTTGTTCTTGTTGATCCGTTGACTTTGCAAGGCAAGGTTGTACGAGAATGGAATGCTGGTAAGGAAGATGGTGGCTGGATTGATATGCAACAAAGCATCCGGTATATTGCGCCTTCGAAGATGGTTCCAGATGGTGGCTATCTTGATATTGCCAACAACAATGGCTATAACCACATTGCTCTGCACACGCCTATCCATAACCCTACACCCAAGTGGCTAACATCAGGGAATTGGGAAGTACAGTCTATTTCTGCTGTCAAGGACGATACTGTTTATTACATCTCGACAGAGAAGACAAGTATCGAACGTCATCTCTACAGGTATGCTTGCTACCTAGGCTTTCTAAAAATTGCGTCTAAATCACTTTAATTTATCAATATTAAATAATATTCTATTTTGACATACTACATTCACAGCGTGACTCTAGACGCAAATGAGCGCAAGTCCCTTACGGATGTGACCCAACAAGGCTATTACTCTGCATCATTCTCAACAGGCGCTGGTTATTACCTTTTATCATATCGTGGCCCTGAAGTTCCATGGCAGAAGGTTAAGAAAATTACGGACGAGAAGTTCAACATCAATGTAGAAGACAATAGCGCTCTTCATGCGCTTCTCAATGCAACACAGATCCCCACCAGACGATGGTCAACTGTCAACTTGAATGGAAGAGGTATGTCATACTCCACATTTCTGTTTTGAAACTGCAACAATTGAAAAATAGTGGATATCACAGTTAATCAGAGGTCTTACTGGTATACTAGAGTGCAATTATATGGAATTTTTACCCCCTGATTTCTCACCCGAACAAAAGCATCCAGTACTATTCCAAGTGTATGGTGGCCCGGGCTCCCAATTGGTTGATACCCAATTCCAGTTAGGATTTAGCGCCGTCATGTCGACTGTGGCACGTCTCCGATATGTTGTGGTGGTTGTTGATGGCCGAGGTACGGGATATCGCGGCCGTGATTTCCGTATCAGTGTCGTCAACCAGCTTGGCAAGTTTGAGACCGAAGATCAGATCGCTGCTGGCAAGCATTGGAAAACATTGTCCTATGTGGATCCTGAACGATTGGCCATTTGGGGTTGGGTAAGTGGGATCTGGTCACTTGCATTATTGAAGATCTTTCATAAAATCATGTTTACTGATATCAGGCTCCAATTACGTACGCGCCCAACTATTCTATCTAGTCGTACGGAGGATTTATGGCGGCCAAGGTAACTGAAGCCAACAGCGGTGTTTTTAGGGCCGCCATGTCTGTAGCGCCAGTGACAGATTTCCGGTTTTATGACTCAGTCTACACGGAACGATATATGAACTTACCCTCCGTCAACTTGGAAGGTTATGAGACTACTGCAGTCAGTAATATGACTGGCTTCAACACCTCAGACTTTTTCCTCGTTCATGGAACTGGTGATGGTAATGACTCCTGCCTTTGAGCATTTTTTATTATTACCATATTGATCTTTAACTATATCGAAAATTTTAATCATGATCAAAACTATATAGATAATGTGCATATCCAGAATTCATTTGTGCTTTTGGACCGTTTGACTCTCGTTGGTAACCACCGGTTCAAGTCGCACTTCTTCACTGACAGTGATCATGGTATCCGAAGCCATAATGCCAACCATGAAGTCTACTGGATGTTAACACAGAACCTCTGGGAAATCATGGGTGGATATGTGGCCCCTGCGCATCACCACTAAAACACACAATAAAAGTGACTTGGTTTAGCTTTTAAATCTTCATTTGAATTGTATATATAAATATGTATATGATTTGTTGTTGATTGAAATCAAGAACAAGTTATGCAATCATTGCACAGGAAAATCCTCAAATGGAATTAGTTGTCTGCAGCAGCAACAGCAATGAGCATATTAAGCAAAAGGAGCACGTTCGTGTGGATTGCTGCTCGCTGCATCCGTCCACGTTACTCGATCTCCGTGTGCCTGTTTTGGGTGTAGTGTTAGTGCAGATAAAGGACGAGAATTTTTCTGTAGGGGTAAAAACGTTTGTCCGAAGTCTACCTTGCGATCGAGTTCCACCAGGAGAAATTCGTCTTGCCCCATGGGTGCTCGATCTACTGCCCACTCCTCCTACCAAAGTCCGCGTCGAAAGCATATCTGCAAATCAACCATGTATATGAGACAAAAAAGAAAAGACTTTATTGACAACATTTAGCAAGTCTACAGAGGATTGAATGTTTTTACTAATTCCTTGGGGATGCTGCTTCGATAGTGCACCTGGTTAAAAAGCTGATTGTTGCGCCATTAGAGGATAGCACTGGTCTTTACAGCATTACAAACTGGGTCAGACCGACCCACGCAACCAACTCTCAGATTATACAGAACAGGAAAACTACTCGGAACTGGATCGAGAAATCAATCAAACAAAGGATCGAAGGCCAGTTGGTAGGCCTTGGCTTCTCCTTCAGATGCTATTTTATCGCGTTGCGCCTCTAATAGAAAGCATTAAAATTCACCGTGTTTATAGGCGTGCGTTAATTCGTTCATCATGGCTAGAGTCAAGGCGCAAAGTTTTTTATTTAGGGTTTTGGATATTCAAGTCAACGGGTGTGACCTTGCAACTTCTAGCAGCAGTATAGGAGTTATCATGGAAGATACAGTCTTAGAAGTCGTCCCAAGTCCAATATCAATGCAGAGTGTAGCTGTTGACTTCAAAGGCATGGATGAACTTGGACGAGATATTTGCAAATTCATAGGTATAATAAGATGCTTGATTTCCAAATTGCGTTTGGCGACCTGGGTATTGATAATTTTCAGTCACATAACTCCAGACACATTCCATTCTTATAAGTTGATTCATTCCGCCAAGAAGAGGCATACACAAGACTTAACATACCCAACAAGAAAGCTGTTATCGTTACAGGAGTCTCAGGCGCGGGGAAGAAGACGCTTGTGCAGTATGTGAAGAATTTGGTTGATAAATATATTTTGAAAAGCTGCCAGATCAGGCTCTTTTATGTAGCACACGCTAATCGACATGAAAATCAGGATTAATCCTAATGGCATCTTGTGCTATTGTTATGTTTGTCAGAGCATGCTGCAAGTCGTTAGGTCTTCGCACCTTCCCAGTATCACTTGCACAGGCCCTCTCAGATCGAGAGGTATTGGAGTCTGGTCTAGCCAGTGGTTTATCATATATGGGAGCTCTATTCGATATGGCATTACAATCAGCTCCTAGTGCTGTGATACTGCAAGACATGGATGTTATTGCTAAAGGTATGTACTATATGGAATATGTATAACAAACCTTTTATGAGGTGCAGAAATCTTAATACAAGGCACATCTGAATCAACCTGTATCCACCTTTAGATCGCGGCATTGATTCTCAACTACACTCCTCTGCTGTGTCTGTTCTTTGCAAAGAAATAGAACGAGCTCGACAGGGAAAGAATGTAAGGACTTAACAAACGAGAAGAGAAAAAAAAAAAAAAAAAAAAAAAAAGGCCCTTCTTGATACACTTTAACGCCTCTGTAGATAGAACATACACGTTAACGCATCTTTTTACCCCTAGGTTTTTGTATTTGCTATTTCGCGATTTCGAGGGAAACTGCCAGACATCTTTCAAAAACCGGATTTTTTTCAGCATGAATTTCAAGTCCCTGTTCCCGTTAGGTTCGTGTTCACACCATTTTAATGCTACCTTGAATTTAGCCTTTATCTGAATTTTTTTTTTATTATCATTATAGAGCACAACGCCAAAAAATGTTAACCACCATCATGACTAGTATCAAGAGTGACGAAACTGTTGGGAATGGAGATATCGAGTGTATAGCATCTAAAACATCACAGGTAAAAGAGAATGATGAAGTAAATGTAAAGTCTATAATTCTTTGTGATTATTTACTTCTTTTTTTGTAATACTTTGTTCTAGGCGACTTCAGGCTATATTGCTAAAGATTTGCGCAACCTTTGTCGGTCTGCACTTCTCCGTAGTCTCCGAAGTCCATCCCAAAGTCCCAACGTTCCTATTAATGATGTGGGACAAGTAACGAGGCTAATGGCCAGCTCTCATATTTCGAGTACAGAAGATCATAATGCGTCTGCAAGAGCTGACAATTGCACAGACAGAATTGCTAATATAAACTTAATTGCGTCCCCAAAGTGGGAGGACTTCTTGTATGCTCTGAACTCGTCGAAACCTTCACAACAGATTGAGTTCGAGTCTCTGGCTCGAAACCAGCAGCGTACTGTGTTTGCAGGATACCACGCTCTTAAGAGGCGTGTGTACCAAAACATCCATTGGCCTTTGTCAAGCCCGGAAAGCTTCAGACGTATAGGAACAAAACCGCCTATGGGATTGCTTCTATATGGGCCCTCAGGTATGCTTGGTTCACACTTTTAGACACTTTGAGATACTTTTTTATGCTTCAAAATAAATCCTTTAAACCATTCAATATATCTTTCAATATACCATCAATTTTCTAGGGTGCGGTAAAACCTTCCTTGTGCAGACATTGGCTGCAGAATCCAACTTCAATTTCATTCCTATCAAAGGTCCTGAAATTTTTTCAAAGTACCTCGGTGAAACTGAAGCGACTCTGAGGCGACTCTTTACGATGGCACGTCAAGTTGCGCCTTGTATACTTTTTTTCGATGAGATGGATTCAATTGGTGCCAAGAGAGGGTGGGGTGGTGATGGTGATGGTGATGGCGACAATCAAGCAGGATCTTCTAACGGAGTGAATGAACGTGTTTTGAGCACGCTTTTAAATGAGATGGATGGAGTAGAAGAGCGGACAGGTGTCTTCGTAGTTGGGTGTACCAATCAACCGCAAGCGATGGACGATGCTCTTCTTCGACCAGGACGGTTGGATCAGCTGGTGTATATTGGATATCCAAGTCTGCAAGATCGCTTCGAAATTATCAATGAGATTGGTAGTCGGATCCCTATTACAAAAGACATTGATACAAGGCAAGAGCTTGCTAAACATACAGTAGGGTTCTCGCCTGCAGATCTGACTGCACTCTTCCGGTAAGTCGACAAGATCAATGAAATAACCATGGACGGGCATCTTCATAGATGCATACTACTTAACACTTGTTTACTTTTTTTCTTTCATCTTTCAGTGAGGCAGCTATCCTCTCACTTCGACGGAACATATCCTCTACGATTGTAGAGCAGGCTGATATCAAGCATGTAATTCAAAGGATGAGCCCATTGGTACAAGGTCGTGTTTTGCAAAATGCAGTGGATGGCAATGATGTGATCGTCCCTGACTTGTATCGAAAGTTCTATCAAAGACGATGATTCTTTTGCTGAAAGTTGGATTCATGACTACATAGCTAATAATGGCGGCAGAGAATAAAGCATTATGCTTTAGAAGATAGCATTATGCTTTAGAAGATAGCATTATGCTTTAGAAGATAGCATTATGCTTTAGAAGATAGCAATACCGGAACAAGGTTTTCATCGATTGTAATCACAATTTTTAATTATGTAAATGTTGTCCTATGTAGAGACCATAGTGCCGTTAAATAGTCAAGTCATCGTCTGGGTCATCGTCGTCAAAATCATCAGCGGCATCTGGTTCGTAATAAATTGCTCCAGTCGATTCTAGAAGAACAAATAATGTCAAATAAGAAAAAAGGTCAATACTGATAATAACATTGGAGTACAAGTTACGTGAGACAAAAGAAGTACGAATGACCGTGGTCTAACCTTGGGTTTTCAAATACGGCAATACGGTGTCGTTCTTTGCCTTTCTTTGTTCCTCCGTAAGGTTAAGATTGAATGATAGATTGGCTGCAGGATCCACCTTTAAAGAAGGAAAAAAAAGGTTAATATTAATTATTATTATTATTATTATTATTATTAATTTTTTTTTTTTTTTTTTTTTTTTTTGGCTGATCAAGCCATGGATGTAAAAGCAGAGATACTTACAGTTTGTGACTCTTCTAGATCCAGTCTTTCAATATCAGGCATTTCACCTACAAGATCCCAAACGTTCATCACAATCAAATCTCCAGTAGGTGATTCCAGATGATAAGCATTCGTCTAAGTGAAAAAGCCGTCATGCGTAGATTGAATTAGCAACAAAAAATCGTCGAACAAAATTAATATAAAAAAACTTGATCTGCTTGTACTCACCTCTCGCGTTACTTTTCCAGATTTCCTCTTGTGCTCGATTTCGCATACAGCGGAATTCCAGACATTACCATGGACTGTCAGGTAGCAAAATTCTTTGGCTGCTACGATCCCCTTACGCAAATCTTCCTGTTCTAGCCGAATGGCCTCTGTATTCTTGACGGTAATTAGTGTTGTGGCAATATGAGCAAGGCTATTCGAGGCAAATGGCTTTGAAGCATCGGGTGAGAAACTATCTGCATCTGGAACATCTTCGTGATGTACTGCGATTATCCTTGAATTATCTGCTAGCAATCCTGTAGTTGATCGGATCAAATTGAACGTGTTCGGTACGGAGGTAATCAAAAGCTGGCTTAAAGAGTCAAAATATATCGTAAAATTTGAGCATCGGTTGGAAATAATTTCGGTGATCGCCTTGCTCACTTTCCGAATATTTCGTAGGTCGCAAGAGACAACACTAGAGACATTACTGAATGATTTATACTCTGTCAAACTGGGTGCAAATTCAGATGTCCATCCAAGAGGATTGGAATAACAATCGATGATAACCTTTTGATGCTCTCCTTTAACCAATGTCAAAAGTCGATCGGGAGCATCCTCTGCACAGACCAAGATAATGACATGATCTTTAGGTGTCTTGCTAAGCAACTGTAATCCAAGGAGTTGCCCGGATTGTTCTAAAGTATCTTTGACGAGGATAAAAGGCGATGGCTCTTTTCCCATGAGAATCTTTTCAAGAATTGTCGCCATGTTTTCTGCGTTTCGTGTGTATGTCTGTATTATACGAATGGTGTTTGCTGTCCAGTACTGTTCTCAATAAATTATTCTTTGCCTCGCTGGTTGCAACTGTCCTTTCTACTCCCAGGAATGACAACGGCATTGAAGAATGAGAATGAACAAAAAATAATAAAAACTGAAATCGTGACTGCCTGTGGTTGAATGCGGATTCTTTCACAGCTTCGCCATCTCCAAATGGGTTCTAGCTGCATCTGTTGCAACAAACGAAAAACCTAGTGTGTAATCGTTCTGGGTATGGCAGCTTCGCGACCAGCTGTCACGCTTCGTTTATCCCATGGCGTAAGGGATAAGGTGCTTCGTTCCGGTTACGATACCGTGGCAGAACTGCGCTCGATCCCGATCCTCGAATTGGCAGCTGGTTAGCTACAAATTCACTTGCGGCAATATCAATAATTACTACTGCGTGCCTGCTCACCTCCTCTAATCCATTTAGTTTTTATTATTCATTTATTTATTTATTTGAGAAGAGCTAAAGCTTTCCTCGGATCAAACGAAGGAGCTATCACACGAATTACATCCAGAACGTAAGCTGATCTTCCCTTTGTAGACGATGTTGATAACCCTTTTTTTTCTTATTTACTTTTATTCTGATGATCATGGTATGACATATGACTGTAGCTGCTTCCTGGGTAACTGTAACGGCGGATCAGGTTTTAGAGCAGGAGAAAAATTGGACTGCAATTACAACCTCCAGTATATCGCTTGACCGACTCTTTGGAAATGGACGCGGCGTACCACCAGGCAAGATAACAGAGATATGTGGTTTATCGGGTACAGGCAAGACTCAACTGGGGTATGGAATTGTGGATTTTTTTTTTCCTTAAAGGAGTTTCATGGGGCATGCGACTATTGTATTTTCGAAAGGACTAATTGCCAAATATCATATTTTATTCAAAAAAATAAAAAAAAATAAAAAAATAAAAAAATAAAAAAAAATAAAAAAAAAAAAAAGAATACAGCTCTGCATCAACGCACAGATTCCGGTGTCTGTTGGAGGGGCAGGTGGTACATCGATTTTTGTAGATTCGGAAGGAAGCTTTGTTGCCAGACGAGCGGCCCAAATGGCCTCTGCTTGCCTCGATCGACTACACGGACATGGTGTGAGTAAGACTTCAGCTTTACTAACCTGTTTATGGAAGAGCATTCAACATAAAAGCCTCAGGAAGTACGCATATCTTAATTTGATATAGCTTTCCATTGACACATATATAGGTGATCTGACGAGAGACACACTTTTAAATGGCATCAAGTATTGTCGCGTACATAGTCCTGTGGAGCTCATTGCCCTTGTCAGGATGCTGGATACCCTAATAAGAGATAATCCTATGGTAACATCCAACAGATCAAAGGAAGCTGTTCACGCTGTCATTGTTTATAACTAAACCCAATAACAGAATTATCCTCACTGACAGTTTATAAATCTTTCTATTGGGTCTGGATGCCTCACATATCAGACCAAATTAGTCGTTCTGGATACCATTGCAATGTTGGTGCGGTCCAACTTTGATGACATTAAAGTGCGGACAAAACTCATTGCCAGTTTGGGTCGACAATTGGCTACTCTGGCTCGAACTCATAACATTGCGGTAGGTCGCTCAACTAGTCAGCCACTCAGTCAATTGGCCATCTATAGCTTTTGAAGCATGTGGTCTTGCTTCAACATAAGAAGTGTGCTTGATGATCTAAACGAGTTTTTTTACTCCTTTTTTTAGATGGTAGTAATGAATCAGATGACAGTCAAAACGGTTTTTTCTCAGGGACAGAATGCAAATGTAGTCAGTAGTAGCTTTGAGAGCCAATTTCAGCCTGCTTTAGGAGAAACATGGACAAATCTCTGCACACACCGGATACGCCTTTACAGCCACGATAACGGGCGACGAAGCGCAAGGCTTTTCAAGTCACCATCGCTTCAGGAACAATCTGTATTATTCCAAATAGAAAGCACGGGTATCTCCGATGTGGAGGACGCTACTTCAGATACCGCTCTTGACCACCCACTTGATGAGGATACGGACTTTGGCTTTGAGCCCGAAGAAGCCTTGCTTTTATGGGAAGAATCTGTTGAAGAGCCAGAGAGCCCATAAAACAAATTGTCACATGATAAAATTTTACAACACATTATAATCTTTGTTGTTCTGGCAACATCAATTGCTTCGCCCTTCTTCATTCATTTCGTCTGCTACAGAAAATCACTACGGGATTACTGCTTGCACACTAAGGAATAGAATCAATTGGAGAGGATCTACGCAGCATTGCAAGTTTGTCGCTTCTAGTATCATTTTAAGAAATAATAAATAAATAGGAATGCCCGCCGCTAACATTCCACCCATGGTGACTGCCTCAACACCGTCTGCACTGGAAATCAATCTGCGGCGCCTGATGATAAAGTGCGATGGTAAAGTTCGCGGCTCCGACAAAATCCTTCAGGGTCGAGAACGTAATAAATATGCAATGGTAATCTGAAGTGACTCTGCTATCGCTAATCCCGCGTTGTCTCTTTAAAAACCAACAATATATTATGCTGATATCTATGATACTTTGATTAGAACATCAGGGCATTGAAGGAAATGCTAACTGAGCTGGAAGATGAGCTTACGAGGAGGTATAGAGGCTTGACCATAACTGCTAAGTGATATTTAGCCATCATAGAATAGAGGTTAGAGGTTAATCTTGACCCTTCTTTCATGTAACAGTGGCAAGGCCGATATAGCCGCATTGAAGGAGTATGCAGAAAAAATTGAATCCCTGGCTGCAGCAGTAGATGGCTCAGTTTCTGTAAGAAAGGATTCATTCTTTCCTTGGTAGGTCTTTTTGAAGAAAGTACAATACAGCTAATTTTTTTCGGTGATGATAAACGCTTAGATTACGCCAAATTATAAGAGTTTACAGCAAGCGAGGATGATTATACCCCCTTCGTCAATGAATATTGTAGAACAACAGTATATAGTCAGGTCAAAATCAGAGAGGAGACCTCATGTATCGCCTGAGTCGAGTCGTGATGCATATACAGGAAACATTGAAGAAGAGCGACGATCTTCAATCAGGAACCAGAAAGATGAGCTGTTTGGGCTTCGGGAAAGGCGGTTGGTGTTTGCTTGAAATAGAGATATTGAAGATTTTGAATATATTGATTTTTTTGGTCTCTTTTTTTTTGGTTCCCAGGCACTGACAACGTGTTCAAATATCAATTTTTAACAGCTTAGGGAAGGACACGGATCTGGATTACAACAGTCTTGGTCAAAATAACCGGGAGCCTCTTGATTCGCGCGATAGTTTACGAGAGCAAGGTCAAGTTGAGGCAGCGCTTCAAAATGATCGTGCCCAAAGGGAAGAGATGGAGGCAGGGATTTCGAGACTCATGCAACAGCTCCGCCATAATGCTTTGGCTATCCATCAAACGCTAGCGGACGAACAAAAGTCTGGTGTAAAGAAAACAAAAAAAAAAAAAAAAAAAAAAAAAAAACTTTCCTTGGACATTAATGAAACCAATATTTATTTTGTAAAGAACCTTTGTAAGTAATAGTTTGCCTCTTTCTTTTTTTTCCTTGACACATGAAATTTTATTAGCTTTTGGACGATGCGGACCATGCGTTAGATACCAACATCTCCAGGCTGGGGAAGGAGCGAACCCGTTTAGAGCTGTACTCAAAACAGAGTCGGAAGACTACATGGATGATTTGGGGCATCGTCTTTGGTGTCAGTATCGTCTTTGTATTTATGTTCTTCATCATCCGTATTTTCTAAAGCCCCAAACATTCTGCTTCTGTACAGCTTTACGAAGTAGTTTCGGCAGCTGTCTGCTATTAAGCATCAATGATAATATTAGTAATAGTAATAGAAAGAAGAAAAACGCGTGCTCTTGTTTCAAACTAGCCAGCTACTGTATTTTTAATATTTCTATTTCTATTTTTGTTTCTACTTTTGTTTTCTATTTCACGACGTTGATCGTATGATTGAGTAATGAATGCCTCCCTTTCTCAGATATGGGCAAGATCCCACGAATTCTAAGCGTTTGTACCAATCTAATGTCTTTGTGCGTTGAGGATGCATATAGGTAACCGCCTGTTCCCGACCCAGTAATTTCCTTAGCATAATGCCTTCCTGCGTTAACTAGTTTCCAGCCCATGCTCCTTGACTATTACCTTGCATCGACCGTGATCATCCCACATATAATCTGTTGATCCTTGAGTATTGCTTCCACAGGTTTCGTTGGCTCATCACCTCTCTTCTTGTACTTGTCGGAGCCTGGGTACGCTTCTGCGGGACTCAGCCGGAGCGTACCAAGCGGTTGATCTGTCTCTGAATCGAACGCTAATAATAAGTGGCTGGTACTGTCTTCTATTGCTGCTTTGGCATCTTCTTTAGACAAAAGGTTGTCTAGGAGGAAGTGGGCCTCATGAGTCCAGCTGACATCTGAAAATTACGCTGTATAAGATGTAAGGGGAAGAAGGTTTAGCTTTAGGTAAAATACTGGAATATGTGAGTTAGAGTAGATAAAACTTGTACCTGTACAAAAGGCAGAATTGATAATTCGATGGAGCTCGTCAACATGTTTTAGATCCTCTTTGGGATTTGCTCTCCTAACAATGACTGCGCTAGAAGCAGAGGAAGACAATGTTGGGCTTTCAGGCATATTGCTAGGATTGCAGAATGATGGATGAACAGATGAATTTTGTGATAAAAGAAGAAGTAAAATCCATGCGATAGAAATATTTAAATTATAGTCCGCAAGCTCGAGACCAGCTTAAGGGAAAAAAATAAATAAATAAAGATCAGATCGAGTTGGACTTCCAATATGCACAAGACTTGTTGGCCCTGAATGACCTGACCACTCAAACGATGCCTCTTAATGGTCTTCTCACTGCCATGCCGCTCCACCACTTGCTCATGTACTACCACTAACAATGATAAAGCCATCAACAACAGGCCTTATATTCGAGCAGAGTAATCAAATAACGGCAAGATTGATTCAAGACTATTCTCAACTCCTTGCAGCTAGATGTCGCCGAATGTATTGGTAGGGCTGTACTGTTATTGCTGGATATGGCTGGGAAAAGGCCCTTGCTTACTTTTTCACATCATAATTCGAGAAAATCGTATCACTGTCATTATTTCTTTAAGAGTATTGATACAAGGACTGTTACAACTGAGACTCTAAAAGCCAGACTCACAGAAGAGCAGTATCATGACACTTTCATGACGCCAGTGATCATCTCCTACAGGCCTCTTCTAACAAACCTCTGGCCTAATCCTAAATGGCAAAAGCAACTCCAGGCAGTTGTCATGGACGAGATTCACTGAGTTAGTACTTGAAACATTGGCTTTTGAGTCATTAGATAGTCTTTGAAAAAAAGACCATTGTTGACTCCGAATTCCAGTGAGGTAGTTTCCTATTTAGCTTTGGATCCTGACCCTTTGACAAAAGAATAGAGTAGTTGCCTGACACCAAGGAAATATGGTATGGTCCCCCTCCATCGACCAACCTCTACCTCTCTGTCCTGCTTCCCAGGTTAGGATAGCCTCAATCACCGTTGAGTAATACGTAACAGTTCTTTTTTTTTTTTTTTTTGACTCAATCATGCGATAGTCGCCTCAGCACTATCCAAAAGCACTCGTTAGGAGGTTGCATCCCAAGCTTAGACATTTTACTATCCCTTAAACCGTTTATTGGACAAATTTGTCCAATAACCTTATTTCTTTTCTACTTTAAAAGGCTATTCTTCCTAAGGTTCTATTTTTTTTTTTTTTTTTTTTTTTTGCTTTGATTCAGAGCCTGCGTAAACAGAGTATAGAAAATTGGTGGCAAAGATCAAGTAAACAAACATAATGTAGTCTAAACCTTAATTATGTAGGCTCGTCATCAGCCTGAGCTCGAGCCTGTAATTATACTCTAGTATGCATTGTGTTTTTTCTTTTTTTTTTAAAAAAAAAAAAAAAAAAAAAGAAAAAAAGAAAAAGAAGGCAGGCGTTTGTGGATCAACTGCCTGCCTTTGGGTCAAGCGTGGAGAGCTCGCAAATATAAGATAGCAGAGCAGGAAGACCAACTGCTTATAAGCTTATCTCTCTATGTATTTTTTTTTTCTTATTTTTCAGCTGGCATCTTCAGTGTCCATGTTGATAAATGTCCTAGTGTATGCCCTAGGTAAACTTGTTGAATATTTATTCTACTATAGCCAGCAGCCGCAATATCGTCTTCTCTTACCAGAAGGTCGAAGGCCTCAATATAAGGATTTCTTTTTAGGTTTTTAAACCATTGGCTCTTGTCACATTTATGTAATTGAAAATATACAAGCATTTATATATATATACATACAGTGACCACCAAATTTGTAAAAATGTTTTGCTCTCCAAACTTCATTACCTTGTCAAATGCTCAGAACGAACAGGATTGAGATAAAAAACTGGATGCGCATAGCTATCCTCATAATAAACAATATCCTCAACCCTAGAATCGATATTGCCACTCTTAAATAATATAAATAGTTATCTCCGTAGTCCTTGATAGACTTTCCTTAACAATAAAAAAATCATTAACCATATCCCTAAACCCTTGACGCCCTGACTTAGACTTTTGCACTTGACATGAATTCTATTGAGTACATATGGTCTGAGCTGCAGAAGAGACTTGCTGACCGAGAGCATGTCAAAGGGACTCCAGGACGTACATAGAGCCAAAGGAAAGCATACTATGTATTAGCTAGCTACTTAGATGACCAATAGATCTAACATTTTCTAGGGGGTACTCTTATAACTGCAAGAGTGCCCCGATTACCACTAAGTGATCATATTGAAACCAAGAGTGGCGATATTGATTCTAAGGTGGAGGATGTTGTTTATTATGAGGATAGCTATGCGTATCCAGTTTTTATCTCAATCCGGTTCATTTTGTGCATGTGACAAGGTAAGGAGAGATTACAAATCTGATGGTCACTGAATTTATATGTTTTATTACTATGCGAGGATGGGAACAAGCCCTTTGCGAGATACTTTCTTCGAGATAGACCATGCTACTTATGCACGGCTATAGAAGTTCACACCGGTATCAATAGGGTCGTTAAGACGAGAGTGAATAGCAGCCTTTGTTCTAGAAGGATCCTGGATTTCGAGCTTGGAGTACTTGGAGACAATAAATGCGCTAAACATTTTCAATCCTTGGATATTCATGAATCGAGCTGGGCAAGCTCTCCTGTTAAAAAGAAAGTTTCAAGTTAGTTATTATATCCGTCGATATTAAATCGTAATAATAATATATTAATAATATAATAATAATAACAATAAGATTAATGATTTACCTTCCCATGCCAAAGACTAAATAGTCTGGTCCAATTTTGGTCGCAGTCTTGTGCTTCTCGGCGTAGCGCCATGGTCTAAACTCTGCCGAGTCATCGCCATGCTCGGGGGTATGATGAACAGATCTCGTGTTGGAGATAACGGCAGAACCCTTGGAGATCACAATACCGCTTGAAAGTGTAACATCCTCCATTGCAAGGTGCACAATTCTCAGATGCTCAATACGGTACCTGAAGACTTCACGCAAGAAGGAGTCCATGTACACCATCCTCTTCAATGCCTCTACAGACATGTCTCTGTCATGCGCTGGGTCCAAAGCTTCATCGATAGGCTTTCCTTCCATCCTGTATTCTTGGCGGGTTTGTTCGCGCTCTGCTTGAACGGCGTCGAGGACTTGCTGCACCTCTTCGTATAGTTTTTCCACGCACTCTGGGAATGCTGCCAAGAAATAGAGGATATTGGTGGCGGTGTCGGCCATTGCAAAGGCATATGCACCAGCGAGGATGGAAATATGGGCACAAACATCTTCAAGGTCTTCGAACCCATACTTGCTAGAGTCTTCGAGCATGGATTGAAGGACATCATCAGGTCGTTCCCATGCAACACCAGACTCGTTCGCTAGAGCTTCGAGACGACGGCGCTCAAGGACCACAGGAGTAGCAGCTTCGGCCAGGATTTGGGCACGCTTCATAAGCGGTTGGAAAAGTCTGAGGTGAGTTCGATCCAAAAAGGCGCGCCATTTTGAGACTCGAATGCTACTATTGATGAACGCTCTTCTGAGATCTGAGGAAGCATCCCAAATTGTGTCAATGACTTTGGGGTTCTTGGCGATCTCAGGACCCAAGAAAATATTCGCCACTAAATTGAAAAACAATAGTAATGATAATAACAATATTAATAAAGATAATAACCATTAAGCAATTGACCATTGCTTCACGCAAAGGGTAAAGAAAGAAAGGTCATCATCGTTCAAAGAGACATACTTATGTTAACAAGCATATTGCGAATCATGGGGAATGGGGCCTCAACTAGTTGCGCTCCTCCCTTTTCAGGGGAATGGCCAATTCCTTTCTCAAGGCCCTTTTCCATCAGTGTTGCAATTTTTGGAGTAAATACGGGCAAGTAGCGAGTGGTATCACGAACAAGGTCTTGAATGACATGGTTGCCATAATTTCTGTTGCTTTTGCGACCAGAGTTAAAGTATGAAGAGATGCGTGTAATCGACTCAATTGCGTCACTTGCAGAAAAGGCAGGGTTAGTGAAAACTTCGCGGATTTGAGGGCCAGAAATGACAGTGAGGTTCATGTTGAGGAAGTAGATGTTAAACACTGGGCCATATTTTGCTTCACATCGCTTGAGGAATTCGGTTGGGTCCTCACTGTACTCAGCGTCATGAGTAGAGTCGCCTGGTCTGAGAGGAACAATAGGAATGCTCTTTAAAGAGATAGATTGGTGTAGAAGAGTAGGAGCAATATATATTTCGGACGTTAGTCCAACGGTAGTATGGGATGGAATAGCAGAGATGATCTTTTTCTTCAACACCTTCGTTTCATCATATTGTTTTAGTATAGCCCATTTCCCCTTTTTTTTTTTTTTTTTTTTTTTTTTTTTTTTTATAAAATCTTCACCTTGTCAGTACTGAACCCTGGGTTCGAGAGGGTCTTCACAGCCATGTATGCTGCAGTGGCAAGCCCAACGCCAAAAGGGATGGCGGCCTTCATGGCTTCGATGTGCATGCCAGTTCCGGAGGTGGAAATAAGTCCGAGCATTTTGTTAATGGTTGTTTGGGAATGCGTATTTGGATGTGTGATATATGGCTAGTGCTTAAGAAAAAAAAAAAAAAAAAAAAAAAAAAAAGGAACGAGGGCCAGTATTTATAATTCTTACCTGTATAAAGTGGATATCATTTAAAGATATATTATAGACATGGCCACTCATCGAAGTACAATTAAGAAATACACGATCTCGCTACAGAAATTTCACATTATGCACAGTGTAATGATCATGAAACCGGTTGTGGGCAGTGCGGGCCAATCGGCCTCTATGCTGCGGAGTAAGCGATTGCTATTTACCACACGTTTGATAAAGCTGCAACTTATCTTTGAGATGAAGTGTTTAATATGCACATACATTGCTGTGCAACTTAAGAAATGGCTTGTAGACAAAGATAGCCATTTGCCTCATGCAAATAAAGACGGAGTTTGTATTACTGGATATTCAAAGTGTGAGAAGATGCTTAGCATGCGCTTTCTGCATGCGATCTGCGCCTCCTTCCTCGTAGAAATTGATGCAAGAAAAGGACAAGGCTGTGGACGAAGAATCTAAACGTGTATGACAATAATTGCCAATTGGCCTAAAAATTTTTTTTCCGACAAAGCTCAAGTTTCGATCAAGTTCAATGATTTGATTCAAAAAAAACTGTATGGTGTGCATGTGTCCCAACGGTAAAAAATAATGAATGTACAGATTTTAGTATTTCAGGATCAGTATAGTACGTGTATACCAGTGCTGGGGCTGAGTAAACTAAACTCGGAAAAATTTACTGCTGCAGAGAATTTTGTACTCCGGAGAATGGTGCAGAAAAAATCGACACGCACAAATAAACATGCACCGATGCTAACACAAAAACTGACCCGTGTAAAGTGATATTGTCCATCCTATTTGGTCAGTAGCTCATATATTTTCGAATAACGTTATTGAATTGGGAGCCAATGATTTTTCTTGACACAAGTTCGTCACGGGGCGGTGAAATATCGAAACCAGCCATCAAATCAATTCAATCCTCGTTTTTTGAATAAAAAATTATGAATCCACTGATCAAGCGAGATGTGGAGTATACACTAAAATCGTTTTACATGATATATATATATATAAATATTGTATAATATAACATAGAGTTCAATCCACCTTTGCTGTTGCGGCGTGGCAAATTCTTGGGAAAAAGAGTGAGCTAAATTCATGTGAGCAGCAGGGCTGGTTGGGCGCAAAAAGTATATACATGGAGCCTCTTCACTTCTCTCGGACCCAATCAAAAAAAAAAAAAAAAAAAAAAAAAAAATAGCAGTAGCGCAGTAGCTGAACACAAGTACAAAGGCTCCATCGATGCAGTGTCAAATTAGATGCATCTGTTACTTGTCTGGTCCTACGTACCCTGCCCATTTTAACGCCGCGTGCATTCATCTTGAAGGCCCATATATATACAAATAAAGTACTTTTATACTAAAGAAGAGAGCAAGGAAGGGAATGAGAGAAAACGTTGAATGAGCTCGTTAAATGTATTCCTTGAGTTTGGAGCGGGATGATCATCGACGATTCTTCAGGATGGAGATACAGATGTAAATAAGACCATCCACGCTTGCCACGTTGGATGTCCATTGTATATACATACTAATACTTTGGCTCATACAATGGCCTACAGAAATCCCACATAAGAGGAAGCTTATCCTCCTTGTAATATTAGCCTGTGTGCAGCATACGTACTAGACTCTTGGTACAATGATATAAATACTTGTATTTCGGACTAAAGCAGATTTTAATACCATTGCAATGATGAGGACAATAAAACATTCAACTTCATTTCACATAGGATTTCTGCGGACCAAAATGTTTGTATATTAAAAAATGGTTTTAGTTTTATGCGGACCGGTTTTTCCGTTAGAATAGATCAGTGCATGTTTGTTCGCCCTAGTATTAGAGTTCTCGCCAGAAAGCCGTGGACTAATACATATTTAAAAAACTGTCTTTGGATCAAATTTTATTCCTGAATTGATTCGGTAGCTTTGGTCTAAAATGGAGGCTATTTTATCCAATTTAAAAATCTTGAAAATATATTTGTCAACGGCTTTCTGGCGAGGACTCTTCGTGCATGTTTATTTATGAATGTCAATTCTCGTGTTAATATCGCTTGCATCTTTATATGTGAATGTCAATTCTTGTGTTGGCCCCAACTTCAATGGGCATACTTTTTGACATCTCTGTTACAACGTCCACTATGCCTTATCAGTGTATGTATATAAATGAACCAAATCTTTTAATGTTGGGAAGGTTGGGCGAATATGGAAATTTAGCTGTTGACAGAGCCTTTTCCTATTTTTCTCTGAAAGGCATCAGTCAGAGATACACAAACAAACAAATATGCACACACCACAGCACTGCAGCCAAGTTTCTAATATTTGCCCAACCTTCCCAACCTTAAAAGATTTGGCTCACTTATTGACACCCCGACAACGCACAATCGACGTTGCAACGACACGCCAAAAAGTATGTGCCAATTTTTTAAAGTTGGGATCAATATAAAAAATTTGATTTTGGTAACACCAGTGCGCCGTATTAAAATCAGTACGATCACAGTTTTCGGGCTGTACCAGTGCATCATACTAAAATCTGTGCAGCAGCAAGTTTTCCCACATGCGTTCGTCCATGTAGTATGCCAGTGCACCATGCCCCAGTTAAAATTTTCTTAGCCCCAGTGTCAGCGCTGATGTACTATTGATCCTGAAATACCAAAACTTGTACACTCGTTTGCCCATGTAGTATACCAGTGCGCCATGTCCCGGAGTACTAAAATCTGTGCAGCAGCAAATTTTTCCAACTTTAGTACTCAACTCCCAGCACCAGTTTTGGTAAAGATATAGTGATCCTGAATTACCAAGATCTGTAACACTCTTTTTACCTATCACGAATGCCTTTTCCCATGCACATGTGAAAGTAAAATCGATAACATTGATAAGTTACCAGTAACATATCGGTAAGTTGCAGTACACTGTAGAAGTTAAGCACCGGAAAGTTCGGTTTTTCAGTTTTTTCTTTAAAACGAAAGTTTTTTTTTTTTTTTTTATTTTTTCATTTTTTCATTTTTTTTTTTTCGCAGACACGTGTATATGTTATATACACAATTTTAATCCAACCACAATTCGCATTAACCCATCACCTTGACAGAACTGCTGTGCGTCTCTTCCTGAGTTCTGCTCGCAGATAAATCCCCAAACGTATTGCTAGACACTTTTAAGTTCCTTTGTAGGTTTAAGACCCATATGATCTGCTCAACCCTGAAAATTTGTTTCTTGAACTCCTCGACGTCGTCTTGCGGAACAACAAAATAAGTGCGACCTCGTTAGAAGAGCTATTCCACTTCTTTCCTGTGGAGTTTTCAGAAGTGCCTTAAAGGGCTTGCTTTCGATGTCATGATCTTTGTCTGTCGTAACCTGGAATAAATATTTCGGAGCTAATAACATATCCACATAAGCAAAGGTTTTGCTTTTTAGCAACCACAACGATCCTTGCATATCGTCCTCCACATAACGCTCCAAGGTATAGAAGAATTTAATCTTTGAGCTAGTTTCGGCATCAATAGTGATTTCAATGTTGTCATCAAGGTCCCTGGCCTAAAAGCGACGTTTGCCAGCTCACAGTATGTGCTGTGCATAAATTTGGAACATTGATCCTTTGCCTGCTCCAGCATCATTGACGGGTGCATTCAATATTCGATACCAAGTACCGTCGTCCGTTGCATCATATATCTTTTGCATGATATGATTAGAAGCTCATTTTACTACAAATCCTTCATGATCTTCTGTTGGATAACAATGAAAACCCCGGTTACTAAATTCGAGTGAACCCGTGTCTTATGCAAGTATTGTATTATCTTTGAATTATTGAGGTTGTTAAGGGCATCCTTAACGCGACTATACGCCTCCACTTCAGCTTCAGCTTTTTCCGTCATCCAGTGCTTCCATTAGCTTCTCGAGGACATATCTTGGCACGCCACCGATCAACTCAAAGAAATGTTCCATAGAGGGACAAGGGTCTTTTAGCATCTTTTTAACTCATCAAGTTCCCAGCTCTTCCACCCCCATTCTTCATGATTTCTTGATACAGATTAGTGACGGAAAATGACATTTTTGGTGACACCGAGAAGATGGTTCTGGCTAACAAGAGTCCTGGTTTTGGTGAACTGTCGACTAGGAACCAAGTGTTGGTAGTTCCAGGAAAGGTCTGAAATCCTCTATGCCCTCATATCGAATAGTGGATAGTCCACCAAATGCATGACACATTGAATCTTGCTTTCGCTGAAAGATGATAATAAGGATCTTCCACATTACTGGTGGCAAGCATCCGATTGGCGAAGTATACAAGAAAGGATGATTTTCCAATGCCGGCTGTTCCTGTGACAATAATACGTCTTCGAGGCATTGCACTCAGCCCATCACTAGAGTCATTACTAGGCTCTCCACGACTCTCCATTATCTCCGTTTTAGAGGATTTTTTGACAGTTGTATCGTAAAGCTCTTGAAAAGACTCTCACACACTCAGGTCTTGCATATCGATCACAGGAAGCCATGTCCTCTTGGGGCTGGATATCACGTCTCTTTCTTGAAAAGATTCGTTTTGGAGGGTGCTGGCGGTTCGGGGTAATGATTTGTATCTGTCTTCCCAGTCACTCTCTGTCCAGCATTCTGTAGTACTGGAACCAGCTCTTTACTCGTAAGGAGGGAGAAGTAAACATCAACATCATTACAGTGTTTTGGTTAAGTCCTGCTGCTTAAATCGCCCCCATATAATGCCCTCCTCTTCTAGCTTAACCTTTTGGAGGAGCTCTTCATTCCTGTCATCCTCCAGCTGATCTCAACTGCTTTTTTGAGCTATATACTACTAAAACAAACAGTTAGAAAAGGGCCCGCTTAAAATCATATCAACTACCATCAATTCTCTAAATACCAAACATACCTCGTTTAGACGTTTTGACAATAATGTGTATGGGATGATCTACGACTCCATCGGGAAAGTAAACATCGAGCTGTTCAGGCTCGTCAAGGACCTTAAGCACGTCTTTGGATAACTTGTATATCTCTTCCTCTGTTGTACCACTAGAGATGAGTATGTGAATGAGTTCCAACTTTGTCATCACTGCGTACGATTCCAAGGCAGTTGCATTCATTACTCTCATGAATATTGGCGAAGACAACAACATCGTTGGAAAGAATGACCACTGGAAAGGGTTTTGATTCTCCTTCGACAACAAAAGAATCTCAGGTTAATTGGCTCGGGAGACTCGTTGTTCTTGGGTATTACTGGAGACTGTTTGTTTGTGGCAGAAATTAAGAGATTCGCAACAACCGAGGGTTGCGTGCCACATGTGTGGAAAGCTTGGTTGATTTATTCACCGATGGCATTATTGTACAGGTAGACTTAAGTAAAAAAAGATGCTGAGATGCAAATGGAGAGGGTTGATTACTTTGGAGAATAGACAATTTGAAAAGCCAATTGCTCTGTAAATTATTCGAATCAATAGTGAACACGTTAAAACGAAGGTTGATGAAATATTGTATGAACTGCTTTGTTTCATCTCGTCTTTCTCAACTTATTTTTTTGTGGACGTGTCAAAATCAGAGCACAGCTTGTTGGTTGTGTTGTGATCAGTGAAAAAGAATCGTCTCCGATAGGAACACATGTCTGCAAATATCAAATTGTCTGAATATGAAAGGTAAAGCCACAAATATTATGCAATAAAAAGAGGCTGATAACCATTTTCAGAAAAATTTTGTTTGTGCTGCTGAAAGTCCAAATTGGACCCACACAGAAACAGCGTCATCGACGTGGCCAGGCATTTTCATGGGCCCAGAGACCATCTTCCTCTTCTAACAAAGCTCTGGCCTAGCTATGTGATGATGACCTCAACAATTCCTCTGTATCACTCATGGTCAATGTGTCAGTAAGACTTGTCCAAGAAGACCTCTGGCGCCTTAGGCACCCAATTGCCGTCTACTAATTTTAAATTCTTTAGGTGGTGCCTCAGGCAAGTTGCTCGGAACGCGGCATTCTCCTTGGAACATGCAAGAAGTTCTGTCGGATCCCTTTGTCCCAATACGAACCCATTTTACGAAGGTCGTGGATAATTAGCCTTGCTGACCTGCCGACCTCAAAGCATTCCTTCAGCTGGTTTACAATTAAACCCGCAGAATTAGGGTCCCGCTCTTCTCTGATTCAACTATGATATTCAACACCTTAGAGTTTAAATCCTGATCCGCTTGTTTTTTAGGGCGTCCAGTTCTTCCTCGTCCTGTGGCCTTGAGGATGCCTGTTTGTGCATATTTAATTACTGCCACACAAGTGTTTCCCCCTAAACCCATCAAAACCCATAGGCTCTTCGCTCTGTTATCTGCCTTATTAAACCAATCTTGGGCTGCTGGTGGTATATTCGTTTCTAGGAGAAATAATCCATTGATATCCGGTCGGAGGCCTAATGGGGGTGAGATCGGCTTCAGTGGGCGGTTGTGGCGGTCTTCGAGGTGGAGTGGAGGGTGTGCCTGAAATCGTTTGGTCGACATTTCCTTCGCTATACTAACCACTAAGACCGTTGTATGAGAGTAGACTATTGATATCGAAAGGGAAAGACATTTTGCTACCTAAAAAATGCAAATAAAGTAGGTTGACAATGAGGATGAGATCGAAAATGAGATCGAGATGATGTTGTCCATTCGTAGCAAATTCTAATATTTTTAATTAGAAACGACGATTGAATTAAATTGGTCGCCATGGTATCCAATTCCGTCAAATTAAAATTTTTGAACCCAGGCTTAAAACTCCCCTCTTTTTTCGGAATTCTTACCTCCGCGTTCAGCCACTAGGCTCAAAACCTTCAGTAGCTTTACACACATGAGTCCAACGTTTGAACGTTGTTCTTTTTTTTTTTTTTTTTTGACAACAAAGACCAAGATCATGGAGCCAACTTCTGAACATAGTCATCAGAAAAAAAAAAAAAAAAAAAAAAAAAAGCTTACTTTATGATACACTTGATGGGAATGAAAAATGGTCCACGGTTGCATTTTTCCTTAGTCCTTAAAATATAACCAGTTTATGACTTTTTGGCGAGGACTAGACATTTTACTATAGGAGGGCTGCTCTTGCTTTGAGTCAGAGCCCGCGTAAACAGAGTATAGAAATTTGGTGGCAAAGGCGTGGCGCGTCTGAAAAACAAACACAATGTAGGCTCGTCATCAGCCTGAGCTCGAGCCTGTAATTATACTCTAGTATGCATTGTGTTTTTTCTTTTTTTTTTAAAAAAAAAAAAAAAAAAAAAAAGAAAAAGAAGGCAGGCGTTTGTGGATCAACTGCCTGCCTTTGGGTCAAGGAGCTCGCAAATATAAGATAGCAGAGCAGGAAGACCAACTGCTTATAAGCTTATCTCTCCTTTGTATTTTTTTTTCTTATTTTTCAGCTGGCATCTTCGGTGTCCATGTTGATAAATGTCCTAGTGTATACCCTGGGTAGACTTAGTAAATATTTATTCTACTATAACCAGCAGCCACAATATCGTCTGCTCACCAGAAGGTTGAAAGCCTCAATATAAGGGTTTATTTTTAGGCTTTTAAATCCATGGCTCCTGTTGCAAGGATCATATGGACATTTATGTAATTTAATATACACAAATATATAAACGTATGTGTGCTTCATTACTATGCGAGAATGTGAACAAGTCCTTTGCGGGATATTAAGTACTTCGCGATAGACTACGCTGCTCATTTACGGCTAGTGAACTTCAGACCAGTATCAATAGGCTCACCAATACGAGTGCAAAGAGCCGCCTTTGTTTTAGAAGGGTCCTGGATTTCAATCTTGGAGTATTTGGAGACTACCAATGCCCCGACCATTTTTAACCCTTGTATATTCATGAATCGAGCCGGGCAAGCCCTCCTGTTAAAAAGAAAGCTTTAAGTTAGCCATTTTATCTTTCGATATTAAATATAATAATAAAAAGATTAATATAATTTACCTTCCCATGCCAAAAACTAAATAGTCTGGCCCAACTTTGGTCGCAGTCTTGCGCTTCTCGGCGTACCGCCACGGCCTAAACTCTGCTGTATCCTCCCCATGTTCAGGGCTCTGATGAATAGATCTCGTGTTGGAAATAACGGTAGAACCCTTGGAGATAACAATACCGCTTGAAAGTGTAATATCCTCGAGCGCACGGTGCACTATCCTCAGATGCTCAATACGGTACCTGAAGACTTCACGCAAGAAGGAGTCCATGTACACCATCCTCTTCAATGCCTCTACAGACATGTCTCTGTCATGCGCTGGGTCCAAAGCTTCATCGATAGGCTTTCCTTCCGCCCTGTATCCTTGTCGGGTTTGTTCGCGCTCCGTTTGAATAGTGTCAAGGACTTGCTGCAGTTCTTCGTATAGCTTTCCCACGCACTCTGGGAATGCTGCCAAGAAATAGAGGATATTGGTAGCGGCGTCGGTCATTGCAAAGGCATATGCACCAGCAAGAATAAGAGCATGAGCACAAACATCTTCAAGATCTATGAACCCATACTTGTCAGAGCTATCGAGCAGAGATTGAAGGACATCATCAGGTCGTTCCCATACAACACCAGACTCGCTCGCTAGAGCTTCGAGACGACGGCGCTCAAGGACCACAGGAGTAGCAGCTTCGGCCAGGATTTGGGCACGCTTCATAAGCGGTTGGAAAAGTCTGAGGTGAGTTCGATCCAAAAAGGCGCGCCATTTTGAGACTCGACTACTACCAGTGATGAACCCCCTTCTGAGATCTATAGAAGCAGAGAAAAGTGTGTCAATGACTTTGGGATCCCTGGCGATCTCAGGACCCAAGAAAATATTCGCCACTAAATTGAAAAACAATAGTAATGATAATAACAATATTAATAAAGATAATAACCATTAAGCAATTGACCATTGCTTCACGCAAAGGGTGAAGAAAGAAAGGCCATCATCACTCAACGAGACATACTTGCGTTAACAACTGTCTTTCGAATCAAAAGAATTGGTTCCTCAACTATTTTCGCTCCCTTTTCAGCAGGACAGTGGCCTATTTCTTGCTCAAGGCCCTTTTCCATCAGTGTTGCAATTTTTGGGGTAAATACAGGCAGGTAGTGGGCGGTATCACGAACAAGGTATTGTACGACCTGATTGCCATAATTCCTATTGCTTTTCCGGCCACAGTTGAAGTATGAAGTTATACGTGTGATCTCTTCGTTTGCGTCACTTGCAGAGAAGGCAGGGTTAGTGAGGACTTCGCGGATTTGAGGGCCAGAAATGACAGTGAGAGCCAAGTTGAGGAGATAGATGTTAAATACTGGGCCATATTCTTCTTCACATCGCTTGAGGAACGCATCTGGGTCCTCACTGTACTCAGCATCATGAGTAGAGTCGCCTGGTCTGAGAGGAACAATAGGAATGCTCTTTAAAGAGATAGATTGGTGTAGAAGAGTAGGAATATATATTTCGGACGTTAGTCCAACGGTAGTATGGGATTAGATAGCAGAGATGTATCAACATCATTATCTCATCATATTGTTTTAGCGTAGTTCTTCTCCCCCTCTTTTTTTTTATTTTTTATCTTCACCTTGTCAGTACTGAACCCTGGGTTCGAGAAGATCTTCACGGTCATGTATGCTACAGGGATAAGGCCAATACCAAAAGGGATGATGGTCTTCATGGCTTCGATGTGCATGCCTTTTACGGAGGTAGGTACAAGTCCGAGAATTTTGTTAATGGTTGTCTGGATATACATATTTGGATGTATTGTATATGGCTAATGCTTAATGTAGTGGTTTTTTTTTAAAAAAAAAAAAAAAAAAAAAAAAAAAAAAGGAACAAGAGTCAGTATTTATGATTATTATCTGGCTAAAATGGATATCATTTAAAGAGAGATGATCGCCTTATTGAAGTATGATTATATAATACTCGATCTCGTTACAGGGATTTTACATTATGCTGTGTATGATGATAATAAACTTGGTTCCGGGCGTTGAGAGGCCAGTCGGCTTTATTGCTGTGGAGTAAAACGGTCGCAATAATTGATAACCAAAGAATCAAAGTGGATAACGACAGCTGTCCACACCTTATCTCAAGCAATAAAATCTTGTAATTGACTGAGGTTTGATCTAAAGTGCCCTTCAAATATCAAAATCGACCATTGCGTTCGTCTAAAAATGGCACATTTCACCAAGCTGTAAAACAACTGAGCTGGTCCAAAGAAAAAATTGTTTGGTGTGATTGTCCCATGATCTTTGATCTAAAAGGTAAAATAATTCATCTGGACAAAAAGTATTAAGTTTGAAATAGTATAAAAAAAACTTCCAGTGTCAATTCATTTAGTATTCTGTTTCCTTTTCCAATACATATTGACCAGGCAGCGTTGGTCCTGACCGCTCAAACGACGGCCCTTCATGACCCTTTCCCTGTCCGTGTTGCTGTGCCGCCTGTTCGTGTAACTACCATTGCTCGACAGCAACTACGAGATAACCATCGAAAACAGGTCTTTTGTTCGAAGCAGAGTCATCTAAGGTTACTCCAACCCCTTGAAGTTAGATGTCGTCGAATGTATTAGCAGCAGCCAAGACTGCATTCTTATTGCTAGATGTAATTGGAAGAAGGGCTGATACAAGAATTGTTGCTGCTAAGACTCCAATAAGCGGACTCACCCAAGAGGATCGTCATCGACGTGGCCAATGACTTTTTCATATCGTTAGAATCATCTTCAACAATCCTCTTCTAACAAAACTCTAGTCTAATCCTAAATGGCAATAACGGTCGCGAGCAGTTGTCTGGGATGTAGTTCACTATATTAGTGCTTGAAATATAAATCTCAAAAAAATCTTCATATATCACGTCTATCACCATGTCTATCATCTCTATCATCTCTTGCAACCAAGGCTTTTCAAAGTTACCAGACGGCCTCAGGAAAAAGGTTCTCGTTGACTCCGAATCCTAGTGAGGTAAGCTCTTATTTAATTTTGGATCCTGGGCTATGGTAGAGGACCAAAATAGTTATCGACACCAAGGAATAATGACATGACACTTTTTAGTCTATCTCTCCGTCTTACTCTATCGATCAATTTCCTCTGCCCCTCCGCCTTGCATTGAGTAATACGTGGTGACTGATAACACTTTTTTTTTTTTTTCTTTTTTTAGGGGCAGTAATGTGATGATGGCCTCGACACAATCTTTCAATCTCAGAAACGTTCGCGTAAAGGGGCAATCAAGAGCAACATCAAATTCAAATAAACAGCTTCGCTAAAATTCCACTCTAATATCCATCTTCCTCTTGCGAGCGCCCTCCCCTTCAACCTGTACTTTCTCTACTGTCCTTGAGATGTCATACGAACAATTAGCAGTCAATCTGCACATAGATCTGGTGTACTTAGTATTAGAAAGATATTAATAAAGAAGAGGGCTCGTTGAAGGCTCTTTAGCCCATAAGGATGTGGAAAAAGTAATAAAGGTTTTGACTTAAGCGAGCTATGGATTACCTGTTAACGTGTTGAATTTAACCTAATCGCAGGCGAAATAAGCTTGTTGGTTATTTTTAGTTGCCTCATATTCGCCTCAGAATGGAGCAAAGAGATACAGCCCGTTTCATTGGTCACATTACCTTATATTTTTTAAATTGATTGAATAGACTCCAGCGAAAATTGAATTGTATTGAATAGCAACTCTGAATCTGATGTCGTTCGCTATTTGCAAGCTTGGCTCGTTGTCCTCTATTTACACGCCGAACGGCGGAAGAGGTCAATGGCTTTGACGTTGAGTACCTCCTTCACTCTTAGCTCTCACGCAACGTAATCAAACATGATGATCGTCAAATTCACAGAGTTCCATCAAGTAAGTAGTAAACATTATCTTTTATTATCATTTAGCCGCGCTTCCTAATTATCTGTGAGTAATCTCTGGTTTCTTACAATGAATAGACGCGGACTTTTTCGATCCAATGAGAACATCGCAGCTTCCTTCTCCCTTTTCTTTTCTTTGACCTTGGAGGTCGTTACAAGGAGACGCCAGATGCTCTGCTGATTCGAACTGGCCACTACCCATAGTGGGGAAAGCTTTGAGCAGGTCTTTGGCCTTGTTCAAAAATTTCAGCCCCCCGGTTTTAAAAAGATTCTGTCAAGCATCTGAGTCTTTCTTTTTCTTTTTTTTTAATTCTTTTCTTTGACCTTGAAGGTCGTTACAAGGAGACGTCAGATGTTCTGCTGATTCGAACCGGCCACTGTACTAGTGGGGAAGCTTTTGAACAGGTCTTTGGTCTTGTGCAAAAGTTTCAGCCCCCCGGTAATTAAGAGTCTGTCAAACATCCGAGTCTTTTATTTTCTTTTTCTTTTTCTTTTTTTTCCTCTGAAATATGGCTCTGCCTTGGTTCCTACTATCTCCTGTCGACTCCTTAGGTTCGACCACAAGTTGCCGTATGCTCTCCGTCTCGGAAAAATGGATAAGGATGTGATCCTTTGCATGGTACTACAAACGCATGGTCTTTATTCAAACCTGCAACTCGATATCTAAACCGATTTTTAACTTACTATCATATACTCTGTATTAATATTAGATCAATTAAGATTTCATTCGTTTGCACACTCAGATTCTTAGCAGTTATCGGTCTGCGGTTTTTGTTGAGGGACATGGATGAGGGTATTGTGGGCAAGACTCTTGACGGAGTTGTTTATAATTCGTTGGAATAGCAAGAAGCATCAGGCATTAAAGTCGAATAGTACAATAAACAATCCTTAATGAAGCAATTTATTCTGATCTCTTGCGCTTTCTATTGATCTGGAGGTGAAAAGATGGCCTCACCCATGTATGAGCATGTTTCACCGCGCCTGTAACGCTCGCGGGTCGCTCCTCGACAGCTTCCATGGCTTTCAAGTAAGCTGTCTTTGTAGCCTCCAGAATTGGCACTGCTTCTGCAACCACTCCAAGGCTCTTCCTATCCTTGGGCAGTGTGACCTTGCCTAATAATCTGGGGATATAAATGGCTTCGCAATCCAGGGTCATTACGAAGATCTCCATTTGATCATCTAAAAGCGTGAATTAGCACCACTGTCTCCGTTTAGGTTTCATGGATTATAAAAATATACAAGAGTGTAACATACTTTGAACAAGCAGACCCAGGACCGTTGGGTCTACCACACCCTCAGCGAACAAGAGATCTAGTGCCAGCTTCATTTCAGAAAGCAACTTCCTGAAATCTTTATCAAGGAGCTTTTGAGTGGTGCCTGGGAGCTTCACCTCCACTATGAGTACAGGCAGATCGTTGGCCATAACCAAGTTATTTACTCTAAAGCGCTCCTTATAGTATTCCGCCGTTGGGAATTCGTAATTGCTGGAAGCGGAGGCGTGTTATACCAAGAGTGAAGAAACAACATGTGAATATCCCGCAGAAATGAATGAAGAACAAAGAACTGACAGGTCCACTACTCACCAAAGTCCTATAGTTTCTGCGATGGCATAGAGGTAGGGCCTGACGTAGAGCATGCTGTACGTCAGCTCGTTTAATTGGCGAGGCGACTCCCAAAACGATGTGTCCTCGCCAAGCTTGGTGAAAATACTCAAGAGCATTTCACTTGCTCCTTCCCAACCCTCTTTGAGACAGGCGTTGTACTCGGGAGCAGAGTTTGACGCTGCTTTCTCCATGCAGAATTTGGAAAAAGCCAAATCCTGCTCACTCAAGGCTACATTGGTCTCTGTATCCTTGAAAAAGCGTTCGAGGAGGCTACGACGCTTTCTTTTTGGACAATATTTTTCCATAAACTCTTTTGTGAAAATGAAGTTTATGGAGCTAGAAATTACAGTAAGAATTGTACCAGCGTCACGGCCTTAATCGAGCAGTTCCTTCTTGCTTGGTGTTTGATTACCGTTAGCACCGGGTGGAATTCCAAATTGATGCGATATGAGCCACTCCACTATCTCCGATTTCTTGTTGGCGTTCGTTGGCTTCTTATCAGGGCAATGGAAATGATACCTGGCGCCATCCATGTGTATTTTACAAGGACCAAGACCCATCCTCACCAGACTTTGGCAAACCGTCTTAAACAACCCTTCGAACACCTCATGGTTAAAATGACTATGATAGTCATGGTCGATTGCAAGGACCTGACTATTGGACTGCCCTTGTTCGGTGTTTCCCTGAAAAGGCGCCTTACTGTTCGCTGGTCAGATGTGAACACTGTTCTCAACAAACTTCCCCACCACCTTCTGCTCGTTACAGTCGTAATATACAACAAATGCAGCGAACATGACGAGGAGTGGTTGCCGGGATGGCTCGCACACAGTGCCTCCATCCCGTTCTACCCATCGATTTTTTGAGGAATGATCCAGATGACAATAGGACTCATCAAGAAACACTTCTGGCATTTTAGGGACTAATCTTCCGTCAAGCTCCATCAGATTCTTAAAACGTTCTGTGAGGTATTTAAGTCGGTACTCTACGATGTGAGGTGCATCGTGCAGAAAGTTTCTACGAACCCCTTTTCCCCAGTAAAAGTTGCTGGCACGTAAGTATCGATGAACTGTTGTCCTTGACGTATTAATGCCATGCTCTTCTCTGAGCTCATTCACTACCCGTCCAAGCGTGTTTGGGACACCCTCTCGATTGGTTCTCGTGATGATGCCCGTAATATGGCCCTGAAGCACTTTATCTTTGTCTTGTGCTTTACGACCGCGTCCCACACCCTTGTGAGGCAATTTCAGTACTCTTGTCCTTGAATAGTTGATAGCTGCTAGACAAGAACGTGCATTTACGCCGGTAAGCTTGGCCATCTGCACACACTCCCTCGCGCCAAACGATTGTTTCATCCATTCTTGAAACTCTGGCGGCGCTTTGCTGAGCTTGGTGTAAATATGTATGTGCGATAAGGCGGTACTCCTCTTCCGTTACAGCTGTCTTACTAAGCCGCAGTGGCGTATGAAGACCATCTTCATCCATGTTGATAAGAAATGGGTTATCATCCTCGTATGCTTGAGAAGACATGGGTGCGTTCGACTCTTCATAAATAAAATTGTCCCGTCTCTGTCTGACCGATCTCTCACTAAGTCCTGTGGGAGATATCGGGGGGCTGTGCCTCGGCTGTGATCCTGGCATGTTATTGCTGTGATGGATAATAGGAATTTGGCTGGAAAACATTGTTATGATGTGAAGGAAGACAAAAGTTGTTTATTATTATTGTTTTGGGGGGCTGGAGCTGAACCCCGTCAAAGCCGTCATTAAATTTAGACTTCCAAGTACAGTTTCGCTTTAATATCATCGTCATGGGTATTGGTTGGCTGCATTGCCAGCTTAGGAGAATATGATATATAAATCGTCATTGTGATATTGAGTAAAGTATCCCTTATCCTGTTGAAGAAAATAAAAAAAATAATGTTCAATTTATTACATGTGATTACTGCGAGTTAAGTTAAATTTTGATTCCCATCTTTACTATGGAACCTCTCAAAGCAATTTCTCTTTTTGTTTATGCAAAGAGGAGTATTGCAATCGTTACAAATCCAAGCTGTTCGGTTGTTGGCGCGGCCTTCATTATCTCGAGAGATAAATCTGCAACATGCACAATAGGGCCTCTTCTTATTAGGAGACTCTGCTGGTATGGGAAAATGGAATCCGGTTCAAAGAAAGATGGACAATACTCTTCCCAATCATCATAAACAGTTGAGCAATCATCATCATTGACGAGGTCGTGAATGTTCATAGTTTGAGCGGCTGGTAGATATGTGCGTAAGCGGGAAAAGTGAAAAAAAAAAATATATATATATATATATATATATAACTATGAAAACCGGCTTTAGTACAGTTCTACCAGTAAGTATGATACAGAATGCTGCACATATTTGGTTTTACATATTTTAACATTAACTGAATGAATGAACGTTACTTGAAGGAACATTACAATATCTACACCGAAATTAACTTCAGCACGGCCAATTATAGGCTGAACCTTATTTTGGGACATGGTGGGCGATATTAGATTGCCCATGTCATTAAGATCATCATGGTGAAATCTGCTCACTCTACGTTTTCTAGTTCCTGAGATCAACTTTATACTTAAGTAAAATTTGCCTTGTTTTTTTTGAAAATTTGCACCAAATCTGGTGCATAAACAGGATAAGGGATAGACACATTTAACGTCTTAACTTTAATTTTTTTATTATCATGAATTGAGTTATGCAAGTAATATGTATTCTAATATCTTTGTTTTAGTAGACTTCCAAAACATAGCGTTCTTCCTCCTTCAGCTTGTTGACAATGCGGTTGGCGTCAATCGCAGGGCACGATTCGCCATCCATGAAGCTCTGCACAATAGCGTCCTTGACATCTCCTGCAGGCCAGGTAGGTCCACACAAGTAGAAATGGCCATTCAATTCAGCATCCAACAAATACTTGTGTAACAGCTTGCCGTCTTCGTTCATCTTATGCTGAATATAAATCTTTGCTTTTTGGTCACGAGAGAAAGCCAAGCGCAAATGTGTCAACAGGCCATCAGCATGGTAGGCCTCAAGCTCCTCTCCATACAAGTACTCATTGGACCGGTTACGGGATCCAAAGTACAAAATCATGGGGCCAACCTCAAGTCCTTGGGCCTTCTGCCAAGCACGCTCCTGGATGAAAGCACGGAATGGTGCCATGCCTGTTCCCAAACCAGCCATAATAACGGGTTGGTGAGGCAGAGGAGGAAGCTTCATAACTGAAGGCTTGATGGAGACTGTGACCTTGTCGCCCACTCCTAATGTAGTAAGGTAGCGTGTGCACTGACCGAAACGAGCCTTGCCTGAAGGGGCAACCCATTCAACAGCCACAATTAACAAATGGACCGAGTTAGGGTGTGCCTTCTGGGAAGAAGCGATCGAATAATGGCGTGGCTTGATGGCGGGCAAAATGTTAATGAGCTGAGAAATCGTAGGATGGGCTGAAGGGAACTCTCGCAGAATGTCTGCGTGCGTCAAAGTCTCATCCACACGGTTCTTGAATTCAGCAGCGCCCTCAGCCGAAATCAGGAACTCGAGGCGTTCTTTCTCAGCAGCATTGGTGGCGAAAGGGATCAGATCAGCATAGAAACGCTTCGATGGGCGACCAAAGAGATCCAATGTCTGTTGCAAGATCTGGAACAGAGTATTGGTTTGATGGCGAGGCTTGGTTCCTTCAGGAGCATTCTTGGGTAGAGCACGAGGGATCTCAACGACTGTCTCGGGCTTCTCTCCATAGAACTTAATAAAATCAAGCACCTCCTGCGTATCATTCCAACCGTGGATACCAAGAGCATCTCCAATCTCATAACGCAATCCAGTGCCGGTGGTGTCGAATTCAAGGTGGAAGACATTGCGATCATAGGTTGTAGGGGTAAGGCGACGGTTCTCAGTGATAGTAACCAAGTATTCATGGTCTTCATCAGCCAGGCTCTGCTTAGTTTCGTATGCTTCTGAAAATAACAATTGCCATGCAGCCTTATGCCAGTTCGAGGTCTTCGCAAGAGTAACCTCGTTGTCCTCCTCGGTAGTCTCGAGCTCAATATCTGTATTAATAGCGCCATTAAAAGCATTGGGAGTAGAGCGGATAGTGGGCTGAACACGCTTGGGTAGAGCCAATGCAGCTTGCTCAGCTTCGCCAAGCTCAATCGAAAGCCAGTTGGGGTTAATAGGCACCTCAATAACCTCCTTATCGACGCGCTCCACAAGAGTGGAGATCAGATCCTTAAGAACTTTATCATTGGAAGTCTCATAATGACGCTCAATGGCATCAAAAGCGGCCGCGCGTAAGCTCGAAGAATGTGTTTTGAAAAAGGCAATCTGTCCGAGAAGGGTCTTACCGATTCCAGAAAGGCCGATGTCCTTAGCAACGTTGGCCAAATCGATCAATAAAACTTGGATCTGTTTAGTGCCGAGCGCGTGTCTGAAAGCAGCTGAGGTCTTAGTCTCGAGCTCTTCCACAGTCCACGAAGTATTCAAAACGAGGACAGCCCCCTGCTTGAGCGAGTCAACAACGTTATATTCTGATAATACAGATACATCTTGAATTGAGGCATAGTCAGCCAATGCAGATTCTGCAAACTCAACTGTGTTCGACTTTGTAAATTGAAGACGGGTTTCGATAACGGCGGTGTGGCGGTACGAATTGACACGTGAGCTGTGGTGGATACGTTGACCGAGAACAGACTGGAAGTGCTTGGCAACGTGAGCAGAGACAGCGTTAGAGGCTGTAGTCTCCCAGAAGATGGCCTGCTTAACATCTTCTTGAAGATGCTCGTCAGCGGCAACGATGGTAGAGAGATCGAGCTTGGAAGGAGTACTGATGGCCTGCTCAACCAAGGCCTTGAGCCAGCCTTGAGAAAGAGAGGCACCATGAAGACCATACTTGATATCCACGACTGAAGGACGCTGGCGACCTGTCCAGAGGTTAAATGATGCTGAGACATCCAAGAAGATGGGTCCATGTGCAGCTGTACTTGCAACAGGTTCGACAACAACGACCTTCTTGGTTGAAGCAGGGATGGCCTTCAAGAAATGAGAGAAGGACCAAGGGCGGTAGAGGCGGATATTCAAAACTCCAACCTAATTAGACAAAAAAAAAGGTGAACAAGAGAAACAAAAGTAGATAATGAATATGCTGCATGAAATTTTTTAAAAAAAGGTCTTACCTTTTCACCAAGGCTTTTGGCAACGTTGTAAGCAGGTCCAAACACTACTACGATGATCTCGGCATCTGCGGGGCCGGTGTACTCAAAAGCCCTGTACTGACGACCGAGGAGCGCGGTAGCTCTCTCAAAAATATCCTCGATACCAGAGACAAGGGACCCTTCATCGTGACCCAAAACAGACTTTCCATGCTCCTGATTGATGAATGCAGCAATGTCGCAATCCTTGGCGGTTTTGATAGCTTCGACTTGCTGGCTGGTCTGCACTCCATCAAGAACATGGATGACAGACTGGTTGGTGCCAGAGGCAACTGCATGGGCGAGAACTGAAACATCGTAGGCTTCCTGCACAGTGTTGGAGGCAAGGTACAAGAGGCCAGTCTCCCTAGCAATAAGGACATCCGAGTAATCTCCGCGAAGCACATTCAAGTCAGCATCAACGGATTCTGCAGCAACATGGAAGACAACAGGGTTATTAGATTGAGCAATCTGATACAAATTGGGGACCATGTTTACAATGGCAGCCGAAGAAGCCAGGGTTGACAAAGTGCTGTTTTTGGACTCATAGGAGGTGACAGCACCAAGGACTGCAGAGGCGGCATTGGAGCGAGTAGACATTTTCAAGACTTGGGGTGCAAGTGATGCTCCCGTTGCGTTACTCAAGCCGGCCTTTGACCATTGCTCTGAAGCCTGTCCGAGGTAAACCTGGGATGCGGTTGAAGGGTAAACGAAGACAAGATCGCTCAATGCATAAGCAACGTGCTCGACCGCAAGGTTGCCTGAGGTGAGCTGGAAGAGATCAGCCTCTCCCTGAATACCGAGCGAAAGATTGGATCTGACTGAGAGCGACAACTGATCATCGTCAACTACTGTCACGGCGGAGGAAGGGCCTTCAGAGCCAGTATCCGAGGTACTGTCTTCTTCAGCACCGACTGTTCTTGTAGTGGTGGTAATAGTGGTCTTCTTAATGGTTGTGGTAGAACGAATTTGAGCCAAGATTTGAGTCAATTCCTTCGAGTTGGTTGTAGTAATAGTCAAGGCTGTGGCGAGTTCCTGAAGCTGAGCATAGGTCAACAATGCAAGCGCATTGACAGAAATCTGATCCAGAAGCTGATCCAGACGGGCGAGGGCAGCTTGCTCTTGTACTTCATCTAAGTGCTGAGTAAGAATGGTCTTGCGGACGAGATGAAGGTTCTGCAGAGCCTTGTTAATCTTTTGGGATGGGTTAGCATCAGAAGTTTGTGCTGCTGGGTTTTTGCTAAAGAGACCTGCCGTATTGGCAAGGGTATGAAGGACAGTCAACATTATGTCTGCTTGATGAGGAAAGCAGAAAGGGGAGGAAAGAGATGTAACGAGAAGTAGGGAGAGGAGAGGAGAGGAGAGGAGAAGAAAGGAGGAAGGAGAAGAAGGAAGATGGGTTGACGGAGAAGTCGAGGATAGAGGTAAGAAGAAAAAAGAGAGGAGAAGAAAAAAAAAAGATAACAACCGACTAAAATGATGCGATGTGATACGGAGAAAGAGCAATGGTGCGTGCGTGCATTTGAACAGAAAAGGCCCTGGATAGACTTGAGTGGATTAGTTGGATTAGTCTTTCCATCGCCTACTGCGATCGCGCCATCGCACGCGAAGCAGGATGTTAAATTGATCAAATCATATCCTTATCTTATTTCTCACTCATTCTCATTCTCATACCTGATTGTATATAACCCACAATGTTTTTTTTCTTTGACTGTTTGGGCTTGAGATCGATCTAGTCGCGCAATGTATTATTAAGGTTGTTCTAGCAAGCTGATTGGACGCCTGTGACAGCGAAATCTACGGATATCGCGACATTCCGCCTTGGGATTGCAAATGAAATTGAAGTCACATGATAGCTTATTTCCAAGAGGAATTTGAGGTTCCTTCTTTCCAAGCAAATAGACGCGTGATATCCCTCCATGTTTGGCATTGGACATAAGATCTCATTTTACAACAATCATTTGGACCGTGATTTCAGGAACATTTGCTGTCAGACACAACTTTGGCAACAACAAACATTGAAGCAGAAAGACAGGAAGAACGAGGGAGCGTACGGAGAAAAACTAAATAATCCGTCGACTCCCTATTTCATCGTTACAGCATGGGAATCCAGGGCTTGTTGCCACTTTTAAAATCAATTGAAAAACCTGTTCATCTTAAGGATTATGCAGGACAAACCCTTGCTGTTGATGGATATGTTTGGCTACACAGGGGCGCATTTGCTTGTGCACAAGAGCTATGCCTTGGTCAGACTACCCATAAGTAAGTGCTCATACATTATGGTCGCTTTTTTTCTTTCAAAGCCTGCAGGATTTTGCTTCCTAGGATCTCATTCAAGTATCATTTCAAAATATAGATATGTCACATACTTTATGCGCAGGATTGAAATGTTTAAGTTCTTTGGCGTGAAGCCCTATGTTGTTTTCGATGGGGGATACTTGCCTTCCAAGGCGGTTACGGAAAAAGATCGATTAGCGTATGTTTTTCTTACTTTGTTTTTGTTTTTTATTTTATCTTTATTATATTCAGTGATCAGGACAGCGATAAAACGAAAAAGGGGCATAAACATTCTATTTTCTACTTCAATATACTGCATACTTAGCCGTCGAGAGGAGAGTAAAAAACAGGCCATGGAGCTTCTTCGGGCAGGAAAATCGAAACAGGCATTGGAGCAATTTCGGAAGTGTGTTGACGTAACGCCAGAAATGGCCTTTGCGGTGATTCAAGCCCTGGAAGCAGCGCGTGTAGACTTTATAGTTGCCCCATATGAGGCTGACGCACAAATGGCATACTTGGAGAAGAGTGGTTTGGTTGATGGAATTGTCACGGAGGACTCGGACTTGCTCGTCTTTGGTTGTAAAAAAGTATGTTGACTATTAGATTGTTATAATGGTTCCATTCGATCGTCAGATCGATTCCATTTATTTGTATAATGCATTTATGATTTTTCCCTCTCTGAATTTGCATGTATCCAGGTCATCTTTAAGATGGATCAGTATGGGGCAGGAGTTGAGATTCTTAGCAAAAACTTCAGTTTAGTTCAGGATATTTCTTTTCACAATTGGACAATGACTGAAATTCGCCATATGTGTATCCTAGCAGGCTGCGATTATCTACCTTCGATCTCAGGAATGGGCATCAAAACTGCACAGCGGCTTCTTCGACGTTTCAAAACGTTTGACAGGACAATTAAACATATTAGGATGGAGAATACCAGCGCTAAGATCCAGTCAGACTATGAGGGTGCATTTCGAAAAGCGGAGCTGACATTTCTTTACGCAAGAGTCTATGATCCTATCACTAAATCCATGGTGCATCTGAGCCCAGTGCCAGAAGAGCTCCAAGAACTCTTCCAGACCGAAGAATACGATTTTCTTGGGCCGTAAGTTGACTCAAGTTCTAGAGGATCTTGTGTATGCCGTTATAATCTCGTATGGAACGATTGACGTCTAAAAGTTTCTTTTTACACAACGCTGCTCAAACTAGAGTTCTCGAAGAAACCATCATACAGGATATTGCGATGGGAAAAATAAACCCGATTTCCAAAGCTAAGCTTAGCTACCCATTAAATCAATGGCCAATGCAAAAGCCGACTCAGATACTTACTGGAAAGGAAAATAAGTTGAGTCATGTATGTACGGAACTTATTATTATTATTATTATTCTTTTCGATGAGTAAATTATTGATCCATAATGTCCTAACTTCATCTTTCATTAACTTTAGTGCATCGATAAGTATCTGCGCCCGTCAATGCCCTCAACGAAGTCGATTCATGCATACTTTGGGAAAGCACCAATGCCAACAGCAACATCACCATCAATATCCTCATCAATACTTTCGAAAGCGGATATTTTAGTTACAGAGAAGGCTCAAAAGCGAGAACCACTCCCAGCTCCTGGTGTGATTTCAAAACGAAGGACTCTTGAAAAGACACCATTATCTGAATCCACATCTTTAAGTACTGAATCAAATATCACAAGTGGCGTACTCTCAATGCATAAGCAAAAGGCAACTGCTAAAATTAACCAAAGTACAGTTGTAGTTGAAGCACGCAGTCGTTTCTTTGGACTCGAAGCCTCTTTAGAGTCTAGCGAAGGCGGATATGCTACCAAAAAAACGCGATCGCCAGTGATCCGAGAGGATAGTGGCACAGGTTTGGACGAGGCATGTTTACTGCAGCTTCCATCGATCTATGGCTCTCAACAAGATGCGCACAGCTCCTCATCTCAGGAATCATCCAAGTCAGATAGCCCATCGTTGGTTTTATCTACACCTTCCTCTCAGGAGATATCAGAAACTAAAAAAGCAGAGACCAAAGTGATTCAGGGATGGCGCGAGAAATTCTCTAACCCCCTCGGACCTACATTAACTGCCGCCACAGGACTTACACGGACATTTCAGCCAGGTACTGTAAAGGTCAAGAGCATGCGATCATCAGCAAAGAGCCATTCATCAAAACATCCGAGAGCAGTCAGTTCAATGCAGCAAGAACGGGTCAAGAGCTCATGTCAGGATACATCGACAGTCTTGAATAAGACTCCAAAGCATCTACCCCTACATTCTATTAATAATAATAATATACATTACCAAACAAATACCATGCATCGACCATCCGATTCTTATCCCAGAACTTTGATTACCAAGTCCCCCAAAGCAAGCCTACCACACATGTCGGACGTGGTCATGTTACGATTGGGAGGAGCAAATGCTCTGCCGCAGACAATAGAGGCTGAGAATGAGAACGAAAGCGGTAATGTAAGGAGCACGATGCTGAATCTTGATCGTTTCAAATATACCCCTGTCATTACTCCTGCAGTACCAGAGAGTCCATAAATAGGTGTTGTAGGGTGTTTGGATGCTAATTGATGTGCTGTGTGACGTTCTCATCCCTTGTATTGAACATATTGAACATACAATAAAGCGCACTAATTTTTTCGATCCTGAACATTGGTGATTGAAAGATGGAGAAAAGGATATGAGCATACAATTATCGTTGCAAAATTAGGATACAGCATGTCGAGAAAACTGAACGAACAAAGTTACCACGAGAGAGTGCTTGTTTACTAGACCCAAGGCCCATGAGCATTGCGGATGTGCTTGTGTATTCCCAATTACACCGCTTCTGTTTCCGCGTGATTAGCTTTTTTTTGTGAATGTAATGTCTGTCCCCCCTCGCCTCTTTCTTTCTTTCCTTTTTTTACGCTTGCAACATAAACATTTACATACAACTATACAAATTATACATATTATACATCCCTATATTCATTTGTACAACTTACCCTTCACGCTCCCACTCAATCATTATTCTTATTCTTCATGAGTTCAGGAAGCATGAGCGAAGACGACTTTGTCGGTAAGGAATGCCTTGGACAACTGAACCAATGCATACAGTCCATACATTTAATGAGGAATGGCAAAAGCGTAATACGGGACAACAGGACAGGAAAGGAGGAAGAAGACAAGAATATCCTCATGTTCATTGAACAACTGCGCTCGCTAGCATACAATACTGCATGCCTCCAGCAATTCAATTCATTCATAATGCTCTATGTACATTTATAAACTTACAATTCTATGGAACCTGTTTTATTACTGTCGTTGCAATGTATTCACGCGTGCATCTCTTAATTCTCTTGTCATGAAATGGTACTTTAGGTTCTGATTATGATGATAACTTTGATTCTCAAGAGGATTCAGGTAGGAGCTTCATGACCCTCATGTCGAAATAAAACAGGCTCCACGGAGTCATATGACAAAAGGGCGCATTCGAATGAGACTTCCTGCAACATCCCATTCCTTGGTTCGCAATAATGAGGCTTGACTATGATAAATATGTCAACCATAACACGATGAAGTTCTAATGTCTCCAAGATAGGCTTCTATTGCGTCCTGGCGCTGGACACCCGAAACACAAATCACTATATAACCCTATCGCCTGATACTCAGTTGACAACATGCTATTAACACAATTGCATACAATTTCTAACTCTTTTTTCCTTCCGGCTTTTATCGTCTGTTTAAAGATATGGAATATGAGCAGACTGAAGATATTGGATTTTCGGACATGGTTGCAGAGAAGCAGCGCAAAAAGGCCTATGAAGTCGACTTTACAGTCCTTCCTCTCTCCGACATTCAGGCCGCACAGGTCAATGCCTCAAATCATGTTTCTGGCATTCTCGGCATCACACAGGAACAGGCTGCTGCTTTACTTCGGAGCTTCAAGTGGAATAAGGAACGTTTGGTTGAACAGTATATGGATCACTCGCAAGAGATCCTAGACCGAGCTGGGGTGGTTCTAGGCGACGTAAACACGAGACTAGTTCAACGACCCTCAGGATTTGTCTGTACGATCTGCTTTGATGACAGTACTAAAGGTGGCGCTGTTGGATTAAGATGTGGGCACATCTTTTGTCAAGCGTGTTATGAGCAGTATTTAACCCAAAAGATCATTGAAGAGGGCGAATGCCGTAAAATATTCTGCCCCGAGGCTGGTTGCGACGTTGTGGTGGATGAACAAACTATTAAGGGTGTTGTACGACAAAATGTCATGAGCAGGTTAGGATCAATCTGTGATTTGAAGTCTCAATATTTTATTTATTTATTTGTCACACCGGATCGCGAAACTAAATTGAAAGTTTTGATTGGTTGGCTTCCTATGATAGGTACTGCCAATTACAAGATAGAGTATACGTAGAAGACCTTGACAACCTTCGATGGTGCCCTGCTCCAAATTGTGAGAATGCTGTTGAATGTCGATTGCCACACTCATCATTCAAAACTATTGTGCCAACAGTCCAGTGTAGTTGCGGATACAAATTCTGCTTTGGATGTGGCCTAGGTGACCATCAACCTGCACCTTGTGGTCTAGTCAGGATGTGGCAAAAGAAATGTGCGGATGATTCAGAGACAGCCAATTGGATCTCAGCTCATACAAAGGAATGCGGTCAATGTCAGTCAACAATTGAGAAGAACGGAGGCTGCAACCACATGACTTGTCGCAAATGTAAATATGAATTCTGTTGGGTCTGCATGGGGCCTTGGTCAGAACATGGTACGAGCTGGTACAACTGCAATCGATACGAAGAATCAAGTAGTACCGATGCCCGTGACCAGCAAGCAAAATCTCGTGCTTCTCTTGAACGATACCTTCATGTAAGTGTTGATAAAATTTTCATTTACTTCTATTGTTGAAATCCCCTTACAATCTTCTATATGCGCAGAGCATGTTATTTATACCAAAGGACTTTGAATCACTTTTTTTCTAGTACTACAATCGCTTTGCAAATCACGAGCACTCCGCCAAGCTGGATCGCGACCTATACATGAAGACAGAAAAAAAGATGGAGGAGATGCAAAAAACGAGTGATCTCTCCTGGATTGAGGTACAGTTCTTGAAGAAAGCAGTGGATGTATTGACTTCATGCCGTATGACTCTTCGTTGGACATATGCATTCGCCTTCTACTTGGCCAGGAACAATATGACGGAGCTGTTCGAGGATAACCAACGTGATCTCGAAGTGGCAGTGGAGGCTCTTAGTGAACTGCTCGAGAAGCCCATTGTGCGGGAAAATATCCCCGAGCTTCGGCAACAGGTTCTGGACAAGACTGTGTATGTTGGTAGTCGTCGTGAGGTCGTTTTAGAAGACACTGCCAAGGGCCTTGCTGAGGGTCGCTGGGAGTTTACTGCAGAGTTTGACAAGGTTTAGACCTTAATAAAGTGACTGTGAATAAGCGCCACATTTTAATTAAAATGAAGATATTTATTTGGCTTTCTCTTTCGCGTGGATAAAGAAAACAACTTTTATCTGGATCACAACTGAAGAGATCATGAATTTTTTCAGACCCGTATCATCAGCTAAATCGTTCTGGACGTGTAATTACTTCCTTAAAAGAAGGCAACAAGCCGTACCTGAATCAAGCCAACAATCACTACTTTATAGTATTTACTACCATGGACCTCCACTCAAGTCCGATCCGACACGGAAAAGATCATTCCTACTGGATCCACCTAGGAAACCGCCTCTGAAAAGGTCCCCAAGTCCAAAAATATTACCCAAGGATGCCAGTGATTTCGAGCATAAGATGGCCAGTAATCCATATGGTATATCGGTGGAATTATGGAAAATATACACATCTCGACTTTGCTGCCAATATTGACTTCACTAATATCATAAAAGAATTTTGCTTAATATTGATCATAATGCCCCAGCGGCCATACTCGCAACTCCAGTACGTCGATGCTTTTACTCGAGAAAATCATTACCAAACGGTAGAGAAGCAAGACGCAATCTTACTGCAAGCGAAAAAAAAAAAAAAAAAAAAAAAAAAAAGACCAGTGTTTTTAATTGATTTTTTTTTTTTTTTAAAAAAAAAAAAATCGGATCTATGTATTGTATATAGCCTTTTTAACAAAGCTGATACAGGCTGCCCCAGATTCTCAGGAGGATGGTGTTCGAACATGGATAGTTCCGGAACGAATCATCCCTACGGAAATACAAAAGGATCCGGCATCAGGAGCATCTTTTGGGCGTGCAGGAATCGGAAAGTGGATATACTCGGCATGGAGAATTATGGAAAATATGGTCAAAGAAGGTAAGCGTTTATAAACATATTGGAAAAGTAAGGAGAGCTGATACAACTTGATTAAAATAAAATAAAAAAAAATAAAAAAAAAAAAAAGCTTTACATTACTCTTTCTCTTGTTAATTACTGATGCCATTTCTAATCTAGGGAAATTCAAGGCAATCAATTCGACTGCGTTTATAAGGCCAGATCTGGCTCAACTGGTCTATACTCAATGGACAATTCGCGTCACTCATGATATTGTGAAGTTTTGTAAATATGACCGTCGCCGTCGCTGTAATAACATATTGGTTCACCTTGCACAGGATCCTTCAGCATCAATCCCATATGCAATTAACAGTCAACGCAAAGTGGACAACCTTGGCTTTATTTTCGAGACACCCAAGAATGAATGTTTACAGTGTATCCTCTACTTTGACATCATCAAGGATGGTATAGATATGGATCGTACGAAGAGCAGAAATGAATCCTCAGATGCTGAGTCTAACATGTTGAAAGAGCAGGAACAACAATTGTCGCCGTCTTTATCAACTCTTGATGACGATAATGACAATGAAGATGATACGCAACCCAAGCTTCCCCTCAAAATGAATAGATCTGATGTTATGATTCAGGCAATGATTCGTGGGAAGAATGGAGACACGTCTACAGTGCCACTGTATGATATAAATAAGCTCTTTAATAATTATCCACATGGTCTTTTAAGTATTCAACAGATGTGCTCTAAAGTTTTGCCCACCTTGGGCAAAACAGCAATATCGGGTCAGGGTGGGACTTGGATAGGACTTGTGGCATCCTCTTCGAGTGTACCCGTTGCAACAGGACTTTGGAAGCTCGTATCAATGCTGCCTGAATGAGAGTTGCCTGCAATAAATAATTTTGGTTTAGTTCTTGTTTATTATGTTATAATTTTTATACTGATGATGAGTGGGTGGAAGAATCTATATCCATGCTACTGTCATCACCAGCTTTCCTGATTGGTACTGATGGTACTGCTCGCGCTTCTGGATCTAGCCTAGCTCCAGCGTTTTCTACTTCCATGCTCTGAGCCTCATCCTTAATTGTCTCTGTAGCAGAAAGAGGGAACCCATGCTCGTATTCTTTTTCTTTTTCAACCTCTTCCTCTTCCATTTCCTCCTCCATTTCTGCCTGGCCTTCATCCAGACTCTTGACTACCAGCTCTACCTGAGCGTCACGTTTATACTCATCAGCTTCAACAGGAGTTGGTGACATGCTCTCAAAATCCTGAGGTGTGTTCGCTTGTGTGTCAACAGGTGTTTCGAGTGAAGGAGTGAAAACAAGAGGGCGACTAGAGTCTGTATCATCCTCCTCGTCATCAACAACATTATGAGCACGACCACGACTACCAATGACACCACTACCAACTGGCATGACTCTTATCATATTATCATCCCGTGCTGTTGATTTTGATGGAGCATTAGTCTCTCCAGGATGAGAAGATGTACTTGGTCTTCGATCTGGTTCCGAATATGATTGTGATAAAGGATGAGATGGCGGTGGTTTAATTGGACCTTCCGGTTCATCCTCCTCGTCTTCCTCCCCTGTTTGTGCTGGTGTCGAGACCGTGGTATCATCAACATCCTGAAGTGTTGGTAGAGCAGGTGCTGGTGTACCAACCTCCTTTATAAATGTGTGTCCATTGTTATAGTTAGTAGATAACTCAATATTAGAATAACTGATAAAAATGAAGAAAAACGCTGATAAGGGACCCATTGTGATCTTGCATTTTTTTTGTTATAAATAAAATACCTCAATCTCTTCTGCTGGACGAGGCGCTGGAATCTGCTCTATCTCATCATCATCATCCTCTTCGTCAAAGTCAACTTGACGATCCGCTATAGAAGAAGAAAAGATAAAAAAACCTTGCAATGATTAGATATATTCTATTTAATCACTCTAGACAGCTCAACCGTGGCGTACTGAATGAAAAAAAAAAAAAAAAAAAAAAAAAAAAACATACACTTGACCCATTTAAAGACTTGAAGCCCTTTTCCGTTCTTGGATTCGGTCCATTTTTTATCCCTGATATTATTTAGAATAAAATAGACATGGGGGTGAACCCAAGGTGTCAACTGGTTGATATGTCTTTTTATGACTTGAGAAAAAGTCCATTAGAGATGAAAGGATTGGAACAATTAGAGAAGGGGGATGATCTCATTTCCATTTTACCAGCACTGCACAGGCTGTAGTACGGCCCTCTTGAGACGGTCGTGTTCACCTCCTACTGCATTTCGTACACTCCTGCCCTCGCGTGGACGTGTTGATGTCATGGTCAGCCAGTTTACTTTAAATAATAAAAATAAAATGTGTTTTATTAGGGAAAAGAGTATTTCTTTTTTGATTGGCACGTGATATTGAATACTTGATCGTAAATGCTCTAGTTACGACCTGAATTCCTCGGACAATTTTTTTTTTTTTAATGAGTCAAAAGAAACGCCACCATCTTTACGAAGTTGGGCAGACTGTTTCGTGCGACCATTGCTTATCTCTTTTTTTTTTCTCTCCCTTCATTCCGCCTCCACATCACCCCCCCTCCCTTTTGCACAGTACAGGACTAAGCACTATGGCAGACAGAGCAAGAACAGCTACCGTCTCTCGTAAGACGAATGAGACTGACATTCACATCACTTTGGCCATGGACAGTGCAGGAGCTCAGTCCATTGACATTGACTCTGGCATTGGTTTCCTTGACCATGTACGTTTTTTTTTTTTTTTTTTTTTTTTTCTGTTCGCTCTTCAATGTGGAGGAAACTGAAGAGCATTCGATCAGGGTTTATCTTTTGTTGGCTGTCAATCTTTTGCTTTTTCTCTTTTTTACTGACAGTAATCATTCTTTACCATTTTATTACCAATTTTTTTTTTTTTTTTCTTTTGCGTTTTTTATTTTCAATTTATTATTTTCCGTTTTTTATATCCATTTTTATTTTCAATTTTTATCCTCATTTTTAACTTTTATTTTCATTTTTCATTTTTATTTTCACATTTCATTTTTACTTTATTTTCATTTTTGAATGTAGATGTACCATGCTCTAGCAAAGCACTCGAGTTGGTCTCTGTCACTGAAGTGTAAGGGTGATCTTCACATCGATGATCATCACACTGCCGAAGATACTGCCATTGCCCTTGGAATGGCTTTCAAGCAGGCCCTTGGTGAGCCCCGTGGAATTAAGCGATTTGGATCCGCTTATTGTCCTCTAGACGAGGTAAAAAACTAAGCTCAAAACATTACAGTCGGTCAGCTAACTTTAAAAAAAAAGAGAGAGACATCCGAACAAATGCTAACTCTGAAAAAAAAAAAAAAAAAAAAAAAAAAAAAAAACTCCAGGCATTATCAAGGGCTGTAGTTGATATCTCTGGACGGCCCTTTGCGGATATTAATCTCGGCCTCAAAAGAGAAAAGATTGGAGCATTGTCTTGTGAGATGATCCCCCATGTCTTGGAATCGTTTGCTCAGGCTGCAGGAATCACTCTTCATGTGGATGTTTTAAAGGGTTTCAATGACCATCACAGGTTCGTCTAGTTGAATTTTTTAAAAATGAAAAAAAAAAAAAAAAAAAAAAAAAAAAGTGATAAATGTACTGACGAAAGAAGAATTATTTAATATACTTGATTGATCTGGAATATATTTTGTATGATATAGAGCGGAGAGTGCCTTCAAGGCATTGGCAGTTGCTCTGAAGAATGCTATCGAAAGAACAGGAACAAATGATGTACCTAGTACCAAAGGAGTACTTTAAAAAAAAAAAAAAAAAAAAAAAAAGATAATAGCGATCAGAGGGATAATAGATCTGTTTATCAAGAAATAAAAACTATAATAAGTATAAATGCATACATGATTCAATAATTACATGGATCCATGTTGATGGTGTTCGTGTCCGAATAATAATAATAATAATAATAAAAAGAAACAAAGAAAAGGAAAACGATTTCAAAGTTCCTTTTGAAGCTGATTACAAAACTCTGAATGGCAATCCTTGACAATCCTTGAATCCTTGACAATCCTTATCATGGAGCTCATTGGATGGGTAATGCGTACAAGGAAAAGAAAACATTCTCTGCAAATTATAGAAGATGATGGGCTCTGTTACACCATTTGTCGGAAAAAGGGAGATACCCCTTGTCCTTTTGGGCATATTTATATATTACACGTAGGTAGTGTAGCATATGTCATTGAGTAACTGTGGAACGCGTCATCTTTTTTTTTTTCTGAATCAGGGGCCTGTAAGCAATTCAACATACTATATAAGATGCTTTTTTTTTTTTTTTTTATCTTTCTTTTTATTTAATTCAGTCCACATCACATCAATTGCCCCACAATCAACAGTCAATTATTCCTTTCCTTCAACAACAAAAAAAAGAAAAAAAAAAAGACGCTTACTTGCTCAATGGCTACACATTCAAGTCCCGGATTCTTTGGTCGCCGTACACTGTCTAGTCCAAAGACCTCTGTGTCCAAAGATAATGTATGGTAGTAATTCGTTTTTTTTTATATTTTTTTTGTAAAAAAAAAAAAAAAAAAAAAAAAAATCACAGTTTAGAGTCGTGCTAGAAATAGAGTTGATGACATTTGCAATCTAAATATACGTTCATCTTTTTTCAAATATAAAACTACCTTAGGATGCCCTTCGGATTGGCATTCTTGGGGCCGCGAATATCGCACCTGATGGTCTGATTAATCCTGCGAAAACCATGAGGTCCATTGTGGTTGTATCTGTTGCTGCACGCGATGAAGCTAAGGCAAAGGTACTTATTAAAAAGAAGAAAAAGAAAAAAAAAAAAAAAAAAAAAAATAGTCGTCCAACTTGTGTCTCCGACTCCAACTCAACAAAAAAAAAAAAAATTCTTTTGGTAAAAATGACGTTGCTTCGTAGGAATTTGCCGCCAAGAATGAAATCCCAAACACCCACCCATCGTATGATGCTCTCATTAATGACCCCAGTATCGACTGCATCTATAACCCTTTACCCAACGGCCTTCACTATATTTGGACCAAAAAGGCCCTTGAGGCTGGAAAGCATGTTTTGCTTGAAAAACCTGCTGCCTCCAATGCAGAGCAGACGAAGGAACTGTTCGAATTGGCCAAGGCAAAGAATCTGGTGCTATTGGAAGCATTCCATAATCGATTTCATCCTGCCTCGCTCCGATTTCGAGATATCTTACAGAAACATATTGCGGAAGGTCATCCATTAAAACACATTCAGGCCGTCATCGCGCTCCCTCCTCTTTTACCACCCACGGATATACGCTTTGACTGGAACCTTGCTGGAGGGACCATGATGGATGTGGGTTGTTATCTGATCAACGCTGTTCGGTTCTTTACAGGATTAGAAGTCGAGAGTGTTGAGAGTGCAGTGCCCAAGATTGTGGCCGAAAACGTGGATGGACGGATGGACTGTGTCTTTAAAATGAAGGGACCTCATAGCAATGGCGTCTTGGCTCAAACCACAGCCAGCTTAACCAATCCTTGGTTATCCCTTCAGACCTATCTCGAGATCATCCCTAAATTTATCGCGGAGACTGACGACAAGGTCTTTACCTTTGGAGTCTTTTTGCTTCCTGGTGTAAGTGCATAATTCCTTTTGCTATGATATGTCTATGTAAACAATACAAGAGCTTTATTTTTTCTTTTATAATCAAAGTGAGGGAAAAAAAAAAAAAAAAAAAAAAAAAAAAAAAGTTGTTAATTTGAAACGCCAATTAATCCGATATCGAATAGATGTATCATTATATGACCATTAAGGACAAGGTGACAGGAAAGACTGAAAACTTGCCCAAAGTCTACGGGGATGGCCATTCATCGCACAAATTCCAATTGGAGGCATTTGTCAAAGCTGTCAAGAACCATGGGAAGGATGTAGAATCGATTCCTGGATGGGTAACGGGCGAGGACAGTGTCTTGAACATGCAGGCCCTTGATGATGTCTACAGACGCGCAGGCATGAAAGTCCGAGAGTGATGAATCAAAAAAGGAAATATACAATATATACAATAAAAGATATATATTACACGTACGGTAACCTCACAGTACAAGGGAAGATAGTCGTCAAAAATGACCAATTGGGTGCGGGTCTCCTTGTTTCAAGGTTACTATTTGATCTCTGTTGAGGATTATATATATTAAACAACAACAAACATCAATGATAACGAATAACTAGCAATTGCAATAACTGCAATAATTAAACAGCGGAGAGTGTCCTCCAATTGAGAGCGGGTTGCATTCAACTTTGTATAAACTTGTTTAGATAAACTTGTATAGACTTGTATGGTTGCTGCTAGTGGTTAGTATAATTTTGACTGAAGTTCTACATTGGATTATCAAAACACTGCTCTCAACTTTTGCACAGCTTACGACCCTGCATAATGTTATAATGCATTTACATCAGTGCGCAATGTGATCATACGAAACCATGCATGCATAAGCTTCGAATTATTAACCATTTAATATCGCAACTTTTTACTTTACAGTTTAATATGTCTTTCAGTTAAAGGGATCGATTATATTACATATATATATATATATATATATATATCTATCTACTCCACCTTGCTGAGTTGAATGAATGAAAAAAAAAAAAAAAAAAAAAAAAAAATAGGCGGATCTAGATTCAGTCAGTCAGGGTGCAGGGCGTAAGGGCGTAGGGCGTGGGATGTAAGGTGCAGGGTACGTGGTGTAGGGTGCAGAACAGAAGAAAGGACAGTGGACTTTGAACAAATGAAGAAGCTAAGACAGTGAGAGAAAAAATATAGGGAACGAACCAGGTTTAGATCTCCTTGTTTCCTAGTTCATGAAACGAGGTTGTAATCCTTGTATAGTATACATTGCACTACACTACACATGAGATAACTTGTTCCTGGCACATGGGGCTTCATTCAATCAACGACAATTAACTTTACTTTGGAGTCCTTCATATTCCTATTGCACTTGTTCGCGCTGTTTGTACTGTTCGCAATCTGCTTATTCGTCAACTTTTTCCTTAATTTATCTCATTTCCCTTATTTTCCCCTTCACCAATCAAACCGATATCGAATCAACCGATCCTACATCTCTACGCTAGTTTCAAATCTAAGGGATCTCTGACTCTTGATATACTTTGGGTGTCAAACTGTGTTTGGATAGAAAGGTCTCTGACCTTTTTTTTTTTTTTTTTCTTTTTTGGTCTGAGGAACTTCATGCCCCTGCACAAAAAAAAAGACTAAAGTCAAAGTTATACTTCATTGCCTGCACAGCGGACCTTCTAGCCCCCAATATGGTTGTTGTTCAGCCATTCAATGTTCTAAAAAAGGTAAGAGGTCAAGAAGAAGAAGTAGAAGAACAAGAAGAAAAAGAAGAAAGGAAAACATATAAAAGGGTCAATGGCTCTCATCCTTCGACACGTCCATCATCTCTTTCATTACACAGCACAGCACAGCACAGCACAGCACAGCACAGCACAGCCTTAACAGAGCCCACTCATCCATTTCACTTCGCTTTAAATTTTAAAACAAAATGTTCAAGGTCCAGATCACCATCCTCGCGGTTCTTTGTGCTGCTACCTTTACCTTGGCCGCCCCTATTGGCAAAGTATCCCATGACACCACCGTTTCTATCAAGGCCAGCTCAAGTGACGATGATGCATTCCATGGCCGCGGCACCTGGTTTTCAGACGACTCTGGCAGCTGTGATATCGGCTTTGGTCAGGATGACATGATTGTCGCGATGAACAAAGCACAGATGGGTGATCTCCAGGGCCCTGACTCTCAATGCGGCAAGATGATCCGAGTCCATTACGGTGGCAAATCCGTTGATCTCAAGGTGGTCGATACCTGCCCCAGCCAATACTGTGACGAGGGTGCTCTCGATCTTTCTCAAGCAGCCTTCAAAAAGTTAGCAGGTGGTCTCTCCAAGGGTGTCCTTCCTCTCAAATGGGAGTTCATTTAAAAAAAAAAGATTGACCAAGAGAAATTCTCTTCCACCCAACATCCTGTCTTTTAAAGAAAAAAAAAAAAACTGCCCCTTCCCTTCCCATCTCGATTATCCCATCCAATTCATATTTAACAACTGTACCATAGTGATCTTCAGCATGAAAATAAAAACAATCCAGCGCTGGTCGCTTACTTTGCATCTATTATTATTTCTTTTTATTCTATGGAGCTAACTTACAGAGAGTACGTTATTTCAAACTCCCTTTGACACGAAAGAAGAGAAAAAAAGGTTTAGCTGACATGCTGCTGATCAACAACAGTGTCGAGTTATAAACATGGAGAGGGGAGACAAATGATAAAGATGGAGAAGTGATAAGAAATGAGAATATAAAAAAGAATAGTAATAAAAAAAAAGTAAGGGAGACAACAGGATGAAGAAAAGGCTGTAGGATTAAATATGATGATTCATGGGCAGAGCGATGATCCTGATTTCCTGTTTTTTTTTTTTTTTTTTTTTTTTTTTTTTTTGCATGGTTACGATGTCGTTTTTTACTTGTTGTGCCACAAAAAGTTCCTGAGAGTGTTCCAGTGATTTGAATCGAGGTAGATATACTGCATTGATGCCTGCAGTGAAGGCTGGAGCACATCCCGCTCATTCCGGAAGAGGTACATGACAATAGCCCAAATCAATGAAGTAAAGATTGGGAATGTCTGTGCTGGCTCCGCAATGACATTCTTCTTGACCGGTAGCTTGGCTAGACCCATCATGATACGCGAGAACAAGTAGAGGACAATCTAAACATTTATGAAGGAAATTTGTTGTTTGTCAGTCTTTGTAAAGTGAATGCTTTTTTTTTTTTTTTTTTTTTTTTTTTTCCCTCTTCTTGATAATATTCATCACTTGTTTCTCCGGAAAGTAAAGAGATAAAGGTGGTGACGAGATCAATTCCGACCCGATGTCTATGGCTCATCATTGTCTGCTTCTTAGATGTTGTTACTGAGACTATGTGTCTGACGAATGCCGAATCTTGAGTAACATCTGGGATTTGGGTGTATAAGAAATCTCACCTGCTGATTGACGTTGTTATTCTCTCCAAAGACAAAGTATCCACCAACAAGACCTGCAAAGAACGAGTCGAAGGGCCTTTCCTTGCCATGCATCCTTCTTTGCAAGATCAAAAGTGTCTTGTAGATGGTACAGAAGAAGGCCAAATTCCGAGCATGTTGTTTAGTTGCCTTGAGCACAAACGTTGCCATATCTTTGAAACTGACATGAGTTTGATTAAAAAGAGACACGAAAAGTAACAAAGCCTGTTGTTATTCTCGGGATCATAAACTCGTTTTTTGCATCATGAAGGTTATAAAGCTATTATCATGGATTTGATTTTTAGAAAGAAAAATAATAAAAAAAAAAAAGACGTAAAGGGACATACTTGCTTCGACGGAAGAGCAAAGTCATGACGAGTGCATGAGGAAAGCGGATCTTTGCACCATAGACAAGACCGTTCCTGAATCCCTTAACAATGGAAAGCAGGTCATGGTACTCTGGAGTGAGGATGAAATCTGTTGCAGCCTTCTTGATTGAGTCCATTGCTGAGATTCTGTGGAGGTTTTTATGGATGTAAAGAAGTGTTTGACGATGAGAGGAGAATGAGAGAAAGATGAAGAAAAAAAGAAAAAAAAAAAAAAAAAAGGATGAAAGCAAGAAGGAGAAGAGAAGGAAAAAGGGAATAAACAGTAAAAAGGCTAGAAAGGAAAAGGATTGAATGGGATATGCTCAGATGCGAACCCTGTTTTCATCATGTAAAGATCTACGCTAAAGGAGCCGTTTACCAGGCATTGGAGCACTAAAGCGCCTAAAGTATCGAAACATTAAAACGTTGAAACGATGAAGCGATGGGAGGGAGGTTCCTTCTATCGTTGGCTTTTTCTTACTCGATATCAACAAAGTGAATAAAGCGGTAATTGAAGTCTCTTCCGGAGTACCTGTATCCGTGGAATCAATTGATGCACACACACGCGCGTGTAGTCTTTTCTGTTTAGTCATAAAGTCTTTGTGGAAGTATCGCATTCTTGCAGCACGTGAAAGCGTCTATGACAAGTATCACCGTGTTGCCCGCCCGCATGCCATTCCATTCCAACAAACTCTAATATCCAAACTTACTGCAGTTTCAGTTTACATGTCACATTTTAAAATACGTTTGGATGTTGTATACATCTCTGTGGAGCAGAGGAAAAGCAGTAGGGCAGTAGGCATACTCATAAGTTTGTTAGCATTAAACATGGGGTATCCTGGATCCATAGCATTAGCGAAGAGGAAAAAAAAAAAAAAAGACTATCCGACAGCTGCAGACTGCTGAAATAAAAAGGACTTTCATTCCATGATTTGAGCACTAATTTTTTTTACCATTCTACAGCTGTCTAAAGTGAAAAGTATAGATTTCAACGATGATTTTTGTCATAAAATAGATATATCTTCACTGATATAGCCCGATCTGCTATTAGCGTCTTTATACTTCACAGTGTAGTCAATGCCAAGACAATATCCCTTAAAGCATGCTACCCAACATTTTGCTGGAGACCAAAGTCAATTCTTCACCAACAAGACATGAAAGACTGGAAGCTTGGTTAGCAAGATCGTATCACGTGGATTGTTCAGGACTGTCTCATTTTCTTTTTTTTTTAAAAAAAAAAAAAAAAAAAAAAAAAAAAAAAATCTTTACAAGGAAAGCCAGTGTTCTCATCGCAAGGACACTTTCAGAAACAGGCACCAGCATAATGTCAGGAGCAGGAGGGTTGTTTAGGGACTCATTTTCTGGAGAACGTTCCTCTTTCGGCAGAGGACGCGCCTCTTTTGCAGAGAGACCCTCTTCTTTTGGAGGACGCTCTTCATTTGCAGATTCAACTAACCAACATCCTATGACCAGCACCTCACGTCTCTCCATGCTACCCAAGAATGGGTCATCTTCAACATTCGTTCTTCCTACCCCACAAATCGACAGCGAGGATTTCTTGGCCACTGCTGCAACATTCCTCAATGATTTTAACATCTCTGTTGAAAAGATCAAAGCAAGGATTATAAGCAACGCGAGCCAGTGGGTCCAAGATACATCTGAAGTACGTGAATCGGATAGAGAAATTCGCGAAGATATGAAGGTTGCTATTGCTAAACAAATTGCTCGGGCCAAAGGTACGGAAACTGTTCTCGCTCTCTCCCCTCACCCTTTTATAAAGGCATTGGAATGATTAGTACTGCGGCCATTGATTCTAATGCGATGTTCTATTTTTTTTTTTTTTTTTTTTTTTCCTTGATTAGCGCGCAAGAAGGAAAAGGAAGAGGCTAGTAACATGGCAAGAACAATCGATCTGTTGACAGAGCAGAAAGATCATATGGACCAAGTTCGCGGAAATTTGGAAGCACAAGTTATTGCCCTCAAGAAAGAAATTAAAGCTAAACGAGAAGGTATCTTTTTTTTTTTTTTTTTTTTTTTTAGGTTGCAGACTTTTTTCTTTTTAATCAATGACTCTGCTAATATAACGATTCTTTATTATTATTATTATTATTATTATTATCATTATTTTTTATTATTATATGCTAGCAAGGACTGCGCTGAAAAAAGCACTGGATGAGCAGATGTTAAAGAACAAGCCAGAGTTGACATGCTTTGAATCAATTCTGGCGATGCGGATTGTTGGAATCAAAGGTAGGTTCTCGTCAATTAATTGAGTCAGGGCTTTTGTTTGACTCTTTTAATATAGCAGTTTTATTTAATATCCTTGTCTTCTTATATATACTTGTTGGTTTGCTCTATTGGCTTCACAGAGGATCATATTGGCTTTGTCTTTACGCGGATAAATGAGCTGGATTGGGAACAAGAGTACTCTATCATTGTAGATGTGTCTCAACGCGACTTTTCAGGTACACTATGCTTTGGCTGATAGAGACTGTATAGCTGATATGGCAAGTGGCTGACAAAATAACCCTCATTTGTTTATTTTGTAATGGACGTGGATAGTTTCAGATTGTAATCCTCTTATACCTCAACTTCCTTCATTAATTCAGTCTTTGAATGAGACCAGAGACTTCTATGAGTTCCTAAAAAGAGTTCGGAAAGCATTCAAGGACCTCGCTAAGAAATGACCTTTATTTGAGTGACCTAGATTGGATCTACAGGAAGAGTGAGGTCCATTAGCTTGTTATCAAAGTTATACCCCTCCGTCATGAAGAGAACCGGATCATAAGCAGAGAAAGGAAAAAAAAAAAAAAAAAAAAAAAAACAAACCAGCATGGATACCCAACTGCAGCAGATGATGTAATGGGATGCTATATTAGTTCTCGTTGACTTTTATCCCTGTGAGTAACAAGTCTTTATACCCTTTCTTCGTTTGTCCCCGTAGCTACTGCGCTACTGCGCTCAAATCGCTAGATCAGCGCTGTTACTTGCTTGTCGGATGTACAAACAGAAGCAGCGCTTGAAATAATAATAAAAAATACCTTTTTTTTTTTTTTTTTCAAGACAATGCATGGCAGGCTCTGTGCGCGTCACAATAGCGCCGGTTTCAATTGCATGCTTTATAGTTTCTACAATTCTTTTCTTCTTCATTCTCATTCTTTTTCTTTTCATTCCTACCCATTTAGTCCTCATATCTCATTTCTTTCTATTATTTTTATTTCTGCTCTCCTTGTTGTCTTTATTATTGATTATTGCTATTCTTTCTATTTGTAACCAATGACCTCGCAGCATGCCGCATTCCTGGCGTCAAAGACAGTCGCTGACGTTCTTAATGAAAAAGCACAGAACCATGCTTTAATTGATATTCCTGTCACTGCCACAGTGGAGAAAGTCTTTGAAACACTTCAGTCGAATGGCAAGTAAAATATTGAACTTTGTCCAAGTCTACTTTGCAACAGTAACTTTTTTTTTTTTTTTTTTTTTTTTTTTTCACACGAATGAGCCCAATTTTTGAATAAAAAAAAGAAAGGGCGTTGTGGATACCTTTATGCTTGAAGGAAAAACTAGCTGCTGTCTTTTTTGAACTGATGCCCTAATTTTACAACGTCATGGTCGGAGCATTTTAGCTTTTTGCAATCTATTAACTGACAGCATCCTCTTTTTTTTTTTTTTTTTTATTTTTTATTTTTTTTTTAACCTGGATCGTCTTAGATATCCTCTCGGTACCTGTTTATCGACGCTTCAACAATGTTAAGGACTATGTGGCCATAATTGACACTTATGATCTTCTATCCACAATGGAGGTTAGTTTCTAATTTTATCTTTATTTCAATAACAATAAGAAGTATAGAAAATAAAATAAAATGAAACCAATTGATCACAGGTGGAACAATCATTCGCTTTTCCATTTTTCCGTTTTTCCTCAGTCGATTCTTTTTTGCTTGACATGGATCATTGCTATATAGCTCTGCCCCATTCTAATCTTGCTGCTTTCTGCTCTTTCCTTTTCCTTAATTGCCGGGTTTTCTGGCGTTATTGTATAACAATAACACTGTTTTTTTGTTTAGGAACGAGGCTTTACAGTCGAATCAGGATCTACACCAGATACAGAATATTTGTCCATGCCTGTTGCCATCCTCGTCGGAATGACAAAATCATCTTCAAAGTTATGGACATGTCAACCGAACCTTCCTTTGACTCAATTGTACGTTTTGTGCTTCTCTTTCTCTTTCTCTCCCATGATTCACTTTGTACTACTTATGGCTGAGGAAGAGCAATCACCTACCAATCTGTTTTCTTTCATGAATGTTCTTTACTCTTTTTACTGTTACTGTTTCTGCTTCTGTTACTTTTTTTTTTTTTTTTTTTTTTTTTTGCAAAAAAAAAACAATGTGATGGATAACAAAATCTAAACGGACATGGATAGGATTGAGTTGTTTACGAAACATAGAGTGCACCGTATCCTTGTCCTGGAAGAAATCCCAGTCAAGTCTAGTGACATTGAGAGCAATGAGAATGTGTTGGAAGAGGCAGAGCCTCAACAGGAACCCAAGGGCCGGCTTGTATCGCAAACAGACGTCATACGATATTTGCTTGCACACAACCATGAGCTTGGACCCATTTTGGATCGGACAGCTAACAGCATTGCGGGCCATGCACTCCAATTCTCAGACGCATATTTGGACTCGGCCTCAGCAGACAAGCTGAAGCAAGCTCCCGCCACGATCACTATTAATAACCCTGCGTGGACAGCGCTCCAGAAGATGTCTTCAGCTCATGCCAGCTGTGTTGCTGTCGTTGGTAAGGGTGATAGTATCTTTTTTCTTTTTCTTTTTTTTGTAACAACTTTTTGACATGACGAATTTTCTGATTTTTTTTTTTTTTTTTTCTTCTTCTATGGGAATGTACCTCATATGTGGCATGGTGATTAGACACAGATGGAACATTAGTGTCAGAAATGTCTGCAGCGGATTTGCGAGGCGTGAACCCAAGTAGGATTCAGGACTTGAATAAACCTGTGCTAGTTTATCTCAAGACCTTGCAAGGAGGCAATCTAAAGAGGCCTTTGAGTTGCAGAGCTCAATTCTCACTTGGACAAGTGCTTAGTGGTCTAATTCGCAGTCATGCTCATAGGTCTTGGCTAGTCGATGGAGAAGATCGACCCGTTGGTTGCATCACGCTGAGCGATATTCTATCAGTATTTTTGGGTTAAAACAAGAGATGATTTTTTAGACCTTTAATTATCTTTGAAGTACATTTCATTATTTTTATTTTCATTTTGAGATCGAGGAGAAAATGAACTAATAAAAATAATTAATTATGGAAAGGAATGTACACGGACCATTTGACTAGAATTAATTGGGAAATAAGTAACAAAGGAATTAAAAAAAAAAAAAAAAAAAAAAACTTTAAGGATGATCTACAGGAGTAGAACAAAAATAAAAGTAATATGGATGAGTGTAAAAGGTAATGCTTTTTTCTGAAAGAGAAGCTTGTTTTCTTTTTCTTTTTCTCACTTCCTTCCTTTGCCCTTTCTGTTGAGGTTTCGTTTGCTCTTGTCAAAAGCGGTCCTGCCCTTGCGTTTCTTTGATGGATCAGAGATGAGTCCATCAAAGAGACCTTCATCCGCATACGATCTCTTCCGACTCCTCGAACCACCATCCTGCTCATCTTCATCATCACTGTTCCTTGCCATTGCTGCCTGTTTACGCTCGTTACGACGGGCCATAATATTTCTACGACGTTGATCATCCGTTTCGAGATCATCCTGTAGTGGTGCGATCTGTGCAAAATCATTCAGGTTCTCAAACTCGTTCTCGAAACGAGGAAGAGCACCCTTCTTCAAACGGTTGAGCTCCTTCTTGGACAACATTGTTCTTGTGAAATTCTCTTCTTCATATCTCTCACGCTCACGTTGTTTCTCATCCAAGCCCATACCAAAATGAACGCCTTCGTTGCTGAGCGACATCTCCTCTGGACGATCATCAAACTCCGAGACCAAATCCTTCATGACGCGTGACTTGACAGCACGGGCCTGTAATCTAGCCTGGTATTTCAGTCTCTTGGCCACCGCACTCGAATCCTCCTCAAAGTGAACAGGGACCATCTTGGGTGCTTTGTAGACTCCCGTAGTTGAGGATGACTTTTCATCCTGCTCCTCTTCATCCACATCTCCTTCATCATTTCCTGTACTGTCCGCAAGCAAGTTCTTTGGATTTGGTTTGAACGACAATGGATCAGCGACTATTGTTGTTATTGTTGTCAAAAAAAAAAAAAAAAAAAAAAAAAGGATTTTAGTAAAGAAAAGTAAGCAAGTTTAGAAAATTATATATAGCTCCAAGCCCAAATTATATATATGTTACCTCCCGCGCTGACAGGCGTATCATTATCTTGTTGCTGTTGCTGTCCGACCACTGCAGCACGAACCAACTTGTCAATCTGATATTTGAGTTTCTGTTCCACGGGCTTCATCTTTTCGAGAATGATTCTCTGTTCAATCAAGGCCATGACTGCAGGATGATCCTTGATGGACTGACCCTCGAGTTTCCTGTACATGACAAATGCCAAGTTTGTGATATATTCCAGTAGAATGTGATATTTGACTTCTAGAAACGACAGTCCTTTTGATGTATCAATCTCCTTTGACTCTAATCTTTTTTTTTTTTTTTTTTTTTTTTTGTTTTGTTTCGTAAAAAAAAAAAAGAATTATATAAGTCTCTTTTCTTTTTCTTTCGTTTCGGTAAGAAAAAAAAGATTAATAACGTCTTTTTTTATTTATTTATTTTTTTTTTCTCACTTTGCAATGGTAGGCTTTAGTTTGGTCTCAATGTCCTTGAGCATTGTTGAGAGTTCCTTCAAGTTCTTGGTGAATGTGGCCTGATCAGCCCTGAGGGCTTCTGCAACTGCATCAGCTGCTTTTGACGTCGCTGAGGGACTCATTTGGTATTGTATGGATGGTATTAAGGAAATATTATTTGCTTAATGATTCTTTTTTGTCGTTGTCGTTGTCGTTGTCGTTGCTGTTGATTTCTTGAATGAACACAACAGGTCAAGAAGCTGTGGAGGTTGTAAAAGTTGTGACAGGACCTTTTAATAAACAAAGCAACCATAATAAGCTTAAAAAAAAAAAAAAAAAAAAAAAAAAATTGTTTTCATTTGTGACTGTATCATCCCAGTTGACCATGAAAATGTGAATATGTGTATTTGTGAAGAGATCATCATCTACTCTTTTTTTATTTTTATTATTATAAAAGTATGCAAAAGCAGTAATAAAAAAAGGTATATGAAAGCTATTATGATGTGATATGGAGATTTTTACAAATGAACAGGTAGAAAGAAAGAAGAAAGAGGAGGGGGATTGTACTTTATATATATCAGCTTAGCAGAAATGGATGCCTTCTTCATTGAATGCCGTCAGCAATTTGAGAAAGTCATCCTGATCCATCTTTGCTGCACGTTCCTCTGCTAATCCAGCGTTGGTCAACACCCCTTGGACCTTGGCCTTCATATCCAAGGGATCCTCGATCATCCGATCATGTGTTGCACAAAAGGTCTTGTAGTTCGTCTCCAACATCTCCATCACAGTATCAGTCTTAAAGCTGGCAGAGAGGGTCTTGTTCTTGCGAACAAACAAGATACGCATCAATCCATCCCATTCCTTGAAATCGACAGGAGGAGGAGGGTTCTTCGGTTCTAACCGTACTACACTAGATTCAACTTGAGGTGGAGGACGGAAGTTATTCTTGCCAACTTTCATGATATGCTCAACTTTAGCATAGAGTTGAACATTGACACTCAAACGGCAGTAGAGACTATCACCAGGTTTGGCGACGAGACGAAGAGCAAATTCACGCTGAAACATGAGGACTGAAGTTCTAAAAATGGGCCGGTGCTCCAAAAGTTTGAACACAAGTACTGAAGAAATCTATCAAGCGTGCCAAGATTAGAGGGGGAGGGAAAGATATATCCATTCTAGATGATCAGTACCATGTTTTACTACTCCCATAAACCTTTTTTTTTTTTTTTTTTTTTTTTTAAAAAAAAAAAAAAAAAAAAAACTCATCTATTTGCAAAAAACGCCAATTCTCTGTACCTGATATGGAGTGTTACTGATGCAGACGTCAAAGTAAGGCAGCGTAGTCTTCATGAAATCTCCAATCATGATCTCCAATCTCCTTTGATCAGGACTATATTCGTTTGAAAATGGGAGAGAAAGTGAAAGGGTATTTTTAGCCTCAGTTCCTGTATCCCGTATTCCCATTGTAAAATTTATTGTATATGTTTTCCATCTTCATGATTCATGTTACTGCTTCTTACGTTCCATGAACACGTTTAGTCAATTCTGCTGCAAGTCGAGGATCCATCTCGACAGCAACAACCTTCTTGCATTTCTCCAAGATCTTGACTGTCAAGTTTCCTGTACCGGGACCAATTTCAAGAACTGTATCTGTTGGTTTGAGGTAAGCCTACATGTATTTAAAGACCCAAGATATTGAACATATTTCAAAGTTAGCTCAGCCATAAGAGGAAAAGCTTTTTAAGCTACCTTTTCAATAAAATAAAATAAAATAAAAAGCCTTAGAAAAAGTAATGAACGTCGGTTGTGGTTGAATCTCAAGATCTCCTAACCTTGTCTACAATGCCCTGGGCAACAAGAGGGTTCTTGAGAATATGTTGACCAAGATCTTTATTGAAAAGAGGACCAAAAGCACGACTGGCTGCTGAAGAGGCTGATGCTGAATTGGCTGTCTTCTCCTCCTTCTTCTTCTCAGTCCTCTGATTAAATTTTTTAGATACGACCTTTGGCATGGTTTGATTGTGCTGCTTGATAAGCTGAAAGGAGGAAAAAAAAAAAAAAAAAAAATGTATATGAAGAAATAAAACTTTATATATATAGCCCCTCTTCGATTTTTTTTTTTAAAAAGAGTTGTTGGAGTTGAAGTTGATGTTGAGGGGGCTAAAAGGATGAAGTGATGCAATACAAAAGGGTCGAGAAGGAGAAAAGTAATAAGTAGACTTGAAGAAGCATTTTTTTTTTTTGTTGTTGTTGTTGGAGGGCAGATAATTGTGACAAGCTTTTCGGCTCTATTATCTCACGTGTAGCGCCACCAAAAGATTAAGCCAGGCCTAATGTTTAAAAAACTAGCGTAATATTGAAGAAAGGATCTGTATCTACAATGCGCGTTCCTTAAGCGCGAAACCCCGAATGAAAGATATTGGATATTAGATATTGGATATCGAGGTTCTCTCTATCATTATAAAAAGTAGCGTGACATGTTTAGGAAAGCTTCAGATTAAATACATTTTAAAGCTATAAGCACCTGTAGCCGGTCCACTACTTTCTGTGCATTAATATCACCTTCATGGTTATCAGTTCAGGATCGATTCCTTTCTCTTCCCTCCCATTTATAGACAACATTTATGTTGATTATATTCAAGTCATAGAAATCAAGTTTTGCGAGAAAGCACCATTCACCAATCCTCAGCTTTTGCCTTCCCCTTGGCCCAGGTTCTAAGTTTTGTATACTCACTAAAAGAATATTATTGATCTTTTCCTACTCTTGAAGGTCTTGTCTAGGCCATCAATCCATCTATATACACCTATATATGTTCATTCAAGAGTACTAGCCTTGTATTCTACCATATGATCCTCTCTTTTCAAAATCTACTCCTCTTATTAAAAGGAGCAGATGTAAATACACCAACAGATTCTATGCCATCTGCTCTGGGATGCTTTCCATTCTGTACCCCTCACGAAGAGCTTGCTTCACTAGTCTGGCAGGTCTCTTTCAGTAGGTCCTCGCCTCACTAGATCTCCATATGAAGTACTAAAGGCACGCATATGTGGCTCCGACTCTGAAGATAAAGAATCGGGCACTCTTATTCTGGATGGATTCTTCTGGTATATGGGTCCAGTGGGTCAAGTCCTGACATTAACAGCCAATGGTGCTAAAGGAAGGCGAATACATCTTCGAGTTGGCCTTGCTTTTGGAGCCACTGGCTCAGTCTGTTGACGTATCACTGGCCTGATGGCGTGTGAACGCCCAGATGTTTTGCTGCAGGTGTTTGAGAAAAAAAAAAAAAAAAAAAAAAAGCTCAGCAGTGTGCAGTTTGAGTGTATGGGTAAAATTTGCCAATGGTGGTTTAGGATTGAGGAATAAAGCAGCAAGGATCACCTCAAAATGATTCTTCAAGAATGACACTCCTCATTGACATCCTTACGCGATCTGCTTTCATCATGTATGATATGACTATCAGCCATTCATTGATCTAGATTTTATCAAGTCATTAAGCTGTGTACAAACTTTGTACCCTGTTTATAGTGTAGTGTGAGAGACATCTCCATCTCCATCTCCATCCCTATATCAATATCTTGGTCAATCAATTGGCACTTACCGTTTGAGCGGATCGAGACCACATTTTACTTTTTAATTGCGCTATGCTTTGGAGATAATCTTTCACTGGCCTGGTTGGAAGGATATGAAAGCCACCCTGGTATTTCAGTATCCCAAAATGATGGCTATGGAAAAAAAAAAAAAAAATCTGAAGGGTGAACAAGGAGGTGGCAGTGGAAGTTGGTATGTTTGCGCATAAGTCTATTGGAATGGATCTTCGAGGCGATCCAAACAAGGCTCGTCAGCCTATTTGAACCAGCCTAAAGCTCAACTCTGCTCATTCAAAACAAAAGAGAAGAGTATGCCTAGTAAAATCAGGTGCTTTAGACCGACTTGATACTGGGCATTCGCTAAATTGTTCATATTGACCATTGATATGGCAAAACAGATCGATGTCTCTTCTGTAAGGATGAATACGTGATTAACTCTTTATTGCACTCATCTGTGCTGCTCTGCCACTACAAAGTCCTACTACTTGTTATTCTGCTATCTCACTGTAACTTCGCTGATTTATTCAGCTTCAAGCTTGGGGAACGCAATGTGGGACACAAATGAACACAGTGCTTTGGCTAGGATAGGATTCTTCACGGAGCCATCAAAACCTGCAAGTGTAAAAGTATTGCTCTTGGTCGTTAGGGTATTGTAGGTATCGGGATCAGTGAACGTTGCGGTAGCTGTCACAGCGTTGTCACCAATGGCCAAGTATAGGCTCGGTATATTAATAACTCCCATCAAGTCTCCATTAGCGTTGAGTATGTTGAGCGCAATGTCTCCAATATTCATGCTAAGCTCCGAAGGGTTATGAATATTCAACTTTTGTGCCACTGTGGTAACACCCGAATCGGCATCCTTGGTAAGACTCACTAGCTCCACATACTCAATCTTTTGGAGGTTATCCAAACCTCGTACAGTGACGGGGGCCGAGATACCAATGTTGGTGGCAGTTAGTGTCTTCGAGGAATCCGCATCACTGGACTTACTGTTGCCTGAAAGGGATGGAACCTTGAGCGAAGCATCAACATTCCCTCCGATGGAGAATGTATATGAGGGCTTGGTAATGATATTCGCGAGGTAGTTGGAGAATGCATCTTCAAGTCCTGGTAAAATATTTACTACATTTCTCTCGATCGGATTTTTGACAATGCTGTCTTTAACCTCGGCAGGGGCCATTGGAAAATCAAACTCTGCGATTGCAACACCATTGTCCTTTTGTTGGAAGAGGGGAAGAAGGAGGAAAATTATCAAAACCTTGTCTCGTTATTCAATCGCAGATGGTGCTGATATATACGAGATATACTTACAATAATATTATGCTAAGGAGCAAAGGAGGGGAAATAGTATTAATGGCTGTTTACTTTTCTTCTATTGGCCATTGCAGAGATTTCGTAATGAAAACAGGCCTTTAACTTACATGATTAGCAAGGCTGACAATTGGCCAACTGGTTCCAGGGAGCGAGGCCAATCTCACCTGCAAATTTGGTAGGGAAATTGGCATACTCATTGGGTCAGAGCTTGCAAAATCAATATCGAATTCGCCAAGGCTAACCTCTTGGGCAAGGCCGATATCAGTCTACAAGATGTTTAAAGAAAATAGCATTAAATAAAAGACTCTCTGCCTTAAAAAGAAGTACAAATAAGAGAGGAGCGAAAGAGAAAGCAGCTTACCGCTGCAGCTGCAGCACATTCTGGGCTCCAAGCCTCGTCACCCTTCATAAAGGTACTATAGACAGTACAAAAGTACAAACATATAATCATGTTAAATTTGGCTTCAAGACAATAATATTAACTACAAGCCAAACTATAAAATGGAAGATATTTACCTCGCTAAACAACCGAGAACTTTGGTTCCATCAATAACCCTCTTGGACATCGACGGCATTGCCAGTGCGGTGGCAGTAAAGGCAATAGCACTTGTAGCTAGGATTTGAGTAGAGACCTTCATTGTTGAAGAATTGTATTTTGTGTTGTATTTTTTGTTGTATTTGTTGTCTGGATCGTAGACTGAAAGGTGTAGGTGCTTTTATATCAAAATCACAAAGCTAAGAGTAACCAGATTCTAGTTTTCAAAGAATATGGAGTTTTTCTCCTCAGGACATTCTCAGATAATAACCGTGTGGCAATGCTACTTCAGTCGCTTCATGTACAGTACATTCCAACTTTACTTACTGTTCCAAATACTGATTGATAATCTAAACTAGCGTATGGTAGCGATTTGTATAAAATCCATAATTCCAGCCAAATCAGGCACGGCAGCGACAGAGAGACCATCCTCATTTCAGTAACTCTTGTCATTCCACCTCACCATTGCTGTCGCATCAGGGCGCCAGTCTTAGTTCCGAATGGAGGTGAGCAATTACAGTATATATATGTATACTATACTCATCACCATGTCCCCAAGTTCGTGATTAACTGGCTCGTACAAGAGATGTGCAAACCTTTGGAGCCATTCTAGAGGTTCTTTATTACCTTAAATTATTATAACTATCTCACTTTCTTTTAATGCTATTTTACTTGGTCCAAAAAAGTGGATGGCTAGCGGGAATATAGAATGTTGAATGTGAATACGCATTACCGAAATGGCTCAGGATATGTAAAAAAAAAAAAAAAAAAAAAAAAAAAAAGTTAAAAAAGACTAAAACTAGGATCTTAACACTTGTCGCTGTTTCAAGATTGTGACTCTCTCTAGCTTCTGCAGTTTGTATCCTACTTGGCAGGACGCCAACTAGGCGGGCCATGACTAAACACCGTTCAGATAGAGATCCTTGGCCTTAAAAGAATATGGGTCACGTATATGGGACTTGGGAGAAATGCGCAAATCTTTTTTAAGAGGAAGGAAAGAAAAGTTTGAGGAGAAAGGCAAAATGACATATCAAAGAGATGACAGTTTGGAGGACAGAAAAGACTTGGATTTCTACAAAGATGAGTTTCTGATACACACAATCTTCGGGACGTAATAATAGTGCTGAATAACTAACGTTGGATCTAATTAACTCTCTGTCTTAATTGTACTAATTTTCATGCTATCCATCAACAAATAGCCAATGTCCACTGGAATTGACGGCTACAGTTACTCGGCTGTATATGAAGCTGCTGAAGACGTAGATGTGTATGGTAGAGCAAGGAGTTTCACACGTCGTGAATTAGACTGACCAAAGGAGAACCTTCTTTACGAGCATGGTTGATGCATAGCCAGATTCGCTTCACAAAGCCTGATATAAAATTATGAAAGTTGTTTTGTTGAACACTTCGGGTTTCCACTTCGGTGTTCGCATCCTCTTTTTAAACCTACAACCCTTTTGCTACTTCTTGGCGTGACCCTGGAAGTTTATGATGATGGTACATGATCTGTAACATCAAAGTGCTCTTGCCACTGCCGGCTCTGGGACAAGGTAGGATCTATCCATAAGCCGAATGAATGCTAGCCTACTCTGCAGTGAAGTAGAGCAGAGGCAAAGATCCTCTCAACCCTTCAATAAATACGTGAGCAATCTAATGCTTGAAGGAATCAGAAATGGGGATATGGTCGCTGTGCACATAATATACTCATGTATAGAGAACTAAATGGCACTTTGGCATGTTACAACTGCATGTTATCATGATACAGAGCCGACGCGTGTTTATCTAGATCAGTGGCGATTCATTGGGTCAACTGGCTCAAAAATAAGTATCAATTGGCTTATAATGAAAAAATGAGAGAAGAATGAGTTAAGCCAAGCAGGCAGGTTAGGTGAACAGGGAGAGATAGACGAGTAGAATAAAATAGTTTCCTATGCGACGTCGAATGATCTAAGCTTAATGGAGTATCGACATATTCATACAACTTGATGTAGATATGGAGCTGTAATATCCAAAGATGAATGGAAGGCTCCCTCGCTGAGCATTGTTTATTAAAACAGGCGTTAGCCAATACCATGCTTATGAAAGATCTTGCGGATCAGCATTGCAGTGACTTGATTCCTGTTCGTCTGACAAGAGACTTCCTTTAAACATGGCCAGTTCTTCACCATCCACATCGCTTCTTCTGGTCCCATCCTCTGGTAGTAGCCAGTGAAGCATAATGACCTCAGATGCTTCAGGTTAGCCAACTTGTCCAGACCTGACTCTAATCTCAGATCAAACGAACGTCCATGTTCACTGCCTTTCAGTACAATCTCCCTGAGTTTTGTCAGCTTACCCAAACGTTCAAACATCATTCGCTGCTTCACCTTACTCTCCTCACTATCTTCCGCATCACCATCATCCACATCAGTGATGTTGATAACTAGCTGTTGTAGTTCAGAACAGACCCATTCCTGTCCTTCCACAATCTCTGCTACTTTAATTTTGCTTGTTTCCAGTTCAGTGAGGTTCCTACAGCGAGACATGATCACCTGGGATAGCCCGTTATACGCATAACCGGAGAGATTAAGCTTCTCGATCGTATCACACAAGCTTCTCCTCCCGCTCAATGGTTCTCTAGATTTAAGTAGCTCGCCGAGAGAGAGGGATCCAAAATCTGCAAATACTGCATCCAATTCTCGAAGTTGATTCATCTTTTTCAGAAGACTTGCCAGATCTTCATCGACCAATGGGAAGTACGGGATGATCAAGGTTTCCAGATGCGGCAATGTCCAAGGATGCTGTTCCAAGGACCTGAAAAAAACAAGTGCATCAGCTTTTTCAGTCTCCTCAAAATAAAGCGATCTCAGCTTTGAGCAGCTTCGGACTAAAGCTGCTGTACTATGACCTGGGGATGGTCCGGACACCCAAACTTCAATGAGCATTAAGTTAAGGATACTTCCCAGAACTGTTGCAGAGACTAGAGAAGCAGCTGTTCCATGGATAGATGGACCACCAGTAGCTTCAATATTGGTATCGAGGTCGCCTATCAGACTTCCATTTGGCCAACGAGGAATCTGTACATGGTTCAGCTCCAAGACTTCAAGTTGACTACACGTCCGAAAGAATAGGTCAATCTCCTCAGCATGGACAGCGAATTCGTGGAATCTGATCTTTTTGAGGTGAGGGCATTGAAGCATAGCATAGTAAAGATCCTTGGCCTTGTTGGACCATCCATGGACAAGAATACCGATAATATCGCACTCTTGAAGTGCCCCATAAAGTCGGAAAACCTGCTCAATCCTCTCCCGACAAGCTCTGGCAAATCAAGATGACATCTCAGCTTTCGGAGACGGGTGCATCCATGTAATGATAGGATGTGTTCTGGAAAGTAATGATCAAAAAAAAATCTCCTCGATGTAATGCTTGTGCTTCTTAAGTGTCTGGCCAATAGTGGAGTTCCATCGGACAAAAGAAGTGACATGGAGGGTTTTCCATAGAAATCGTATAAAGGTCTGATGAAAAGCCTTGGAGACAGTTATTCATGACTTGAGGTCTCCTTTATCAAGATGTGGAGCTATTTTGTCAAGCAATTCAGGAATGTGAAGTGGATGAGATTGCATCACGAGTAAATGGAATAAGCAAAAGAGGTGAATGCATTTTTTCTTCGATCGCCATGTGAAACAACAAGTTGAACCCCTCCAATGTGATACATTCCTTGTCCCAACAGTGTCAGATTAGAAGGATTCACTTTTGGTCCAAGGCTTCGGATTGCCTGGCTTTTTTTGGCCTTGGTAAGAGCTGTAATTGTTCGCCAGAGCGATCAAAAGGAAGGCACTCTGACGATGCTGTAGGGTAAAACCCAACACTACCACCAACAAGGCCAAGTAAGCGCAGACGTATCATCTTTTTTGTACGCACACTTACTCACTTCCAACTACTATCTATTTTATTCAATCTTGAAGCATGTACTGACACTTCAGCCTCGTATATTTCATCATGAATGTTTATCTCAAAAACTTTTCATGATATCTCTGTATGGCTTCTATGGTGCTCTAGAGTATGGTAGGTATACCACTCATTTGTACAAGACAACAGGATATTTCCAAGCTTTGTAAAAATTATAATAGGACGATTCCAAACCCTGCATCATTTCCCCGAATGCTTCACGTAGGTACTTTTTGAAAACATCGTAGTACTCACCAGCACTATTCTGATACAAGTTTGGTACCGAAGCTCCATAGGTGATGTAGATGGTGTTAAGTGAAGAATGAAAAGCGTTCAACTCATCATTAACAACCGATCTCGGGAGTATTGCCGCCATTACAAAATGGTCACCATACATCGTTGACAAATGACTGGTGGAGCCAACGATGCTTAGTGTGTATGTCTTGGGTCAGAGTGTAATTGCTAAAAACGCCGCGGTAGCGCTGGAGCCAACAATCCTGTTTTGATTAGCAGCATGTGCCTTGATAGGTTGGCACACGCATTCGAATGAATAATAAGAAAGTAAGCGTATACGATCCAAACTGTCCAAGGGAAAGTTGACCGGACGAAGAGCACGATATACAGTCAACGGCAACGCCAACAACAACAACGTACATGTATACAATCCAACGGTATCGTTTAAAATAGAGGGATTATATTTTCTTATCACACACTTGAGAGATTGATCGATGTGGAAAAGACAGATATGCAGGTGAAAGGATAGAACAAAATAAAATAAAAACATGGTTCGTCAGGGGAAAAGGAATGCATAACATGTATCGTCCCTGTTCCGTCCCATGAGGAGGCGAAAAAAAAAAAAAAAAAAAAAAAAAAAAGAGCATGCGAACGTTGATAAAACAACCATAGTTTTACATCAGCATAGACAGACTTTGTGAATCGAATCTGGCTGTGTCATCAACCAGAGTCCTAAAAAATAAAACTCCCTTTGGTTTGCCTAGCTTCCAATGCAGAGAAGACTGTGAGTTTCTGTGATGGATAATGTAACGTTGTAAGATCACATCGATGTTGTATTGCTTGCATGGTTCTTATTTACAGGAGATTGATGGCAATTGAGTATCTCCTATTAATCCTGTTCGAATCGCTCACTCATTTCTTCTTTGGAATATGTGGTCATGCGCGCGTCGGGTCACTTTTCTCTTTCTAGGGGCAGCATGGAAGGTACAGTACCACCATTCCCCCTCACATCCCTTTCCTCCCTCTTTTCGCAGATAGGACTACAAACATCGTTGGGGAAAGAGACAAAGACGATATTCGAAAAGACCATGTCAGAAGATGAGACGACGGAAGGTAGTACAATACAAAACACACAACTTCCAAACATACAACATCTTCGGGAGACTTACATGTATCATGGAAGGAAAGAACAGCCTGCAAATGTTCATTGTGCCAGTATGCAGCGTTTAGTCTGGAGATGTTACTGCAGGCCATTCCATCCAGCCCATGTACAATTGACATGTATTCACAAGTAATATGCATGCAAAGGAATATTCAATATGAGAGAGATCATGGTATAGACATCCAGAGGTTGAGGGATTGGGGGTTGTTTTGTTTGTTTGTTGCATCATGCCACAACACAAACATGCACAACAGACATGCATACACGCACTCTCTGTCTCTTACACTTTCTTTCCGTAATGACAGTTACAAAATAACTAGCTATTTCCCCTTTCCTCTCTTTTTCTCTCTCTCCTCTTTTTAATTGTTCATTCGTCTCTTATTTCCTCATTCCCTCGATTAACTCCTTTTCACATTCAATCTCTTTCATTCATTCTTTGCACAAACCTTTTCTTTTTCTTCTTTTTTCTTTTTCATACGCACATACACACAAGAGTGGTTGTTCCTCTCTCTTTCTTCTTCTCTTCCCCCTCTTTTTGTTGTTTTATCATTAATTGTTTTTGAACCTCACCTCGCCTCCTCTTCAAATGAGCCTTACTTAATCACCTCTCTCTTCTTTTTCTTTTTCTTTTTCTTTTTATTATTCTTTTCATTTGTTGTTGTTTCTCATCATTATTCACTCTCTATCGTAAACATATTCACACTCACTCTCTTTCTCTCTCTCTCTTACATTTTCTCTCACACTCACATTCACACTCACTTATACCTTTATATACTCTCTCATACACACCCGACCTTTTCATATCACCAAAGCATCAGTAACAGTTTCTCAGCTAAAACCATCTCATTCCAACCATGGCGAGTCCTCCTCCCAACAACAGCACTGTCGGCATGAGGGTTCATCATCCAAAGAATGTTAAAGCAACGACAGAGATCAAAGAAGGTATTGTCACTTGCTTGTCGGCATCCAAATAATAATAATAATAATAAAAAATCTCAATTGCTCTTTTTTTTTTTTTTTTTTTTCTTCTTCATACACGTTTTGATACACTTTTTTTTTTTTTCTCACACCTCATGGTCCTGATGATCAATTGTCAACACATGCAGCCAGAAGGAGTAATCGAATGTCGATTGTAATGGTGGTTGACACACCACATCTCTTTCTTAGACCTTTTTATTATTATTATTATTTTTATTTTGGGTTGGAATGGAGGCTGTCTATCTGTATTTGTACCTTTTGTCAAAAGAATACTTGATGAGCAAATTGTCTCTTTCTACCTTTTTCTTCCTAGTCTTTGTCCTTTGTTTTTAATTATCTCCAATGCCTCTTCGTTTACTCTCCACATTGTTTGTGTAAATGAATAACAGATACACATTTTTGTACATGTTGGCAAAGAACATTTTCTTTGATTTCATGTCACTGTGATCCACTTGCTGACATCCTAATCATCCTATTGTCCTGTTATCCTATCATCCTATCATCCTATCATCCTTTTATACCCCCTTCTCCCCTACCAAAGACGCAAAAAGCAACAACAATAACAATAGCAATAACAATAGCAACAATAACAACATCCACACACACATCATCGACAAAGAAGGTTTTCTGTAAAAAGGGGGTGCACTGAATGTTTTTCTTCCTCGAACCTCCTCCTCCCTTGCCCTTGCTCTCTGCCTCTGCCTCTGCCTTTTCTCGCTGAATTCTTATTCTGCAGCTCAGTAGTACAGAAAGAAGACAGAAATGGACCTCGGGACAGGATGGATCGCTCTCACTCTTTCACTTGTCCACTATTCTTTTTTTATACACATACACATACATATATACACACGTACACACATACACATAAATGCTCGACATTTCGCTTCCCGCGACGTCCCTGTCCCATACCTCTTTTCTCGCGTGCTTTTACTGTATCCTATTCATCCTTAATTTTTCTGAAGGCGATGTGTATCCCAGAAGGAGGAAAAGAAAAAGGAAAAAGAAAAAAAAGAAGAGTAGATGTGACCTCGGGTTATCCATCTCCTTACTGTGTGCACAGTGGTCCTCTCTCAAGACCACCCCTGCTTATCAACTCGGCCTTTTCCCTCTGTTCCAGTCCTTTCCTTTTATATGACCCATTCTATGTATTAAGTACAGTTCATTTACCATGCGAATGTTTCCATTTGGATTTTCAGACAAGTGGAGACCATGTATTACAATGTGGTTCTTTTTTGTCCCTTTCCTGGCATGGACATGTGCGCGTTAAACACTGTCCTACCTCTGTTTTTCTTCGTGCGCTCTCTCTTTCTTGCATGGAAGTATCATCAACGCCAATGTGACTAGAGCACGGCAAAGGGGCGATTACTATTTTTTTTTTTTCTTTAGACTTTTAGTGAACAAGATATATTTCACTCAGAAAACTAGTCAAAAAAGATAGTCATTAAGTTTCCAGATATGCACTCAAAAAAAAAAAAAAAAAAAAAAAAGGGGTGGGTTGGGGGAGGAAAGGGAGGTAATAAAAAAAAAACGACATAATCGAGTGGGAAAAAGGGGGCAGACAGACAAACAACAAAGAATAATGATGTCGATGATAATGACCACAACGAGCTATTGACATGACCTGGCAGGTCATTTTCACAGTCGTGATATCAAATATTGGCAATTAACATGGGCCACATTGTGTGGAGAAAGGACCGCTATAGATATATATTTTAATTATTATTGTTGTTATTATCCATTCTGAATGTTGCCTCTAACCTTTCTACTGTTTCTCGATCGTTCTTTCCAATGTTGTAATGACAGATCCTGAATTATGGAGAGACATTCAGGCCAATGTGCGTAAAATGGACGACCTCTATGATGCTACGTTCTACACCTGGCTCAGATCCGAGGACAATGTCCTTGTTACGGCCTCATACCTGCAGCGCCTCGCAGGCGAGTATAGTTTGGAGAGGATTGAACATGCGTTGTGCTGGCTCGTCAATGGCTGGCGCCTAGAATCCATCGCCATCCTGGTCAAACAGGTCACATTTGACTGGGCAATCACTAAGGGCGACCAAGGTAAATAGTCACATATTTTGTTCTTGTCCTTATTCCTTGTCCTTGTCATTTCTTTCTAACAGCTTTTCTACCCTTCTCTTTCCCTCTATAGGTGAGATCAACAGAGCAAAGCTCGTATTGGCGTTGACAGACAACTGGGCTATCCAGTACATTGCTCGCCTAGCTTGCACACTTCTGACTAGCGCAACAGCCTCGTCACCTCCACCTCCCGTGCTCAAATCCTCATCCACACATTCACGCATGTCCTCCATGCCTGGTGCATCTATGGGACCGTCCACTCTGGGCATGACAACAACCGTGCTAGGCGCAGATGGACACTCACTGACGAGCACATCCCGGCCATCCACTCCTCCACTCTCTCTACGGGCTGCTGCATCTTCATCACCTTCCTCTCCTTCATCGTCCGTGGTAACTTCACCTGTCTTCTCCACCTTCACTCCTCAGCCAACTCATGGCCGACGCATGGCTGTATCCCGAAGATTGGGCTCTCCTATATACGCACCCGCATCCACAGCTGACGATGCGGCACATCAGCTAGGGCGGCCAACGTTGGCAGTAGGTCCAGTATCACCAGCTTTAATCCTTGGATCTCGTCGCAGTGGACACTTTCGTCAAACATCATCCACTCTTCCCGTGCAGCAACGACAACAACAGCAGGATCATACCCAACAAGGGATTTCTATGTCTCCTATGCAAACGTCCTCATCATCCACTTCAATGATGCCTGCGATGCCAATATACCCTTCTCATCAACAGACGAGCTATCACTCTCACCATTGCACTTTGTCACACCATCAACACCCAGCACATCAACAACAGCCATTGCACTATCCCCTCTCCCGAGGCATTCATCAGGCTTCAAGGAACCATAGCTCACACTCACACATTCGACAGCAATCACAACCAGGAACTATTTCTGCCTCAAAACAGCACTGGCTACAACAACAGTCTCCCTACTCGAGCAACCCCGTCTTTTACATGAATAAGTCTCTTTTCATGGAAGAGCTGTCTAGAAAATGGAGCTTCTGTCGTCTTTCAGAATTTTTCCAATGCATGGATCCAGCATCGGGTATCAGTCATCGGTTCAAATGCAAACTCCTAAAGGAGAGTGCCCTCAAGGAAGAATCTAATCAGACGCAATCGTCAGGATCATCTACTAAGGTTGTTATTACAGCTACCACTACAACACCGGCTCAACATCATCATTATCAACAACAGCAACAACAACAACAACAACAACAACAGCGACAACAGCGACAACAACAGCGACAACAGCGACAACAACAGCAACAACAGCAACAACAACAGGAAAAGCAGCAGCAACAGGAATGTCATCAGTTGACGGGACATAGAGATAGTAACTGGGCTAATACTGCTCAAACAATTGAGGATGCATCGATGTCGCCCATGGCTCAAACACCATCAACAACAGATGGCTCAAGTGATGTGATTATGGCTGAAAGTGATGAGCACGGTTATGATACTTCATCAACCACTTCATCATCCTCTTCCCCTTCTCCTTCCACATCCTTAACATCACCATCATCAACACAATCAACTCCAGCTTCGACATGGGGTGCTTTCCAGTCGCCACACTTGCTGCAAAGCGAACGGAATAGTTGTGAGCAGACATCTCTACATCCTTTTGATAGCGGTGTAGACTCTACAACCGCAACTTCATCATCTAATGTTTGCAAGAATGTATGTGTGCCGGTTCCTATCAACGTAACCCCATTGCAAAATGAACAGCCTCAGTTTCATTCTCTTCAGACCACTTTCTCTCATGGGGACTACAATGATGACATGAATTCTGGATTGAATCGTGGATGCAAGAATACGGATGGGGGTCATCAACACTGTCGCGCCCAGACAGTTGAGGCTATCATGTCTGGCAGTCGAGTGATGACAGGGTCGCTCATGTCAGCATCATCCTCATCATGCTCCTCCTCGTCTTCTGCTTCGTCCCACACCTCTACGTCCGCAGCATCTGCTTCACTCTCGACATTGACTCTAACAGAGTCCGGGATGGAACAAACGAATGCCATTAGACCTATGTCGCAGCCACGATCACATCAACATCAGCATCATCACCAATCGTCATTTTCGTCAAATTATCCGACAGCAGGGCTCTATCGTCATGCAACGACGATCGCTGGAGGACCTGTATCGTCTTCGTCCTCGACTCCAGTAGCGGCATCATCATCAACCAGTGTTATGAGTATCCATACAAACGCGAACACGAATACAAATGTAACGACTAGCTCGCGTCTTACTCATGATTCAACATCTGCTAAACGTAAGAATTCTCTTGGAGTCGGTCTGGTACCACCTTCACACTGTTCTTCATTCTCATCAACCTCTTCAGCTTCAGCAACAGGACATTCATCTTCGAATGATTCATCTTTGTCTTCATCATCTGCTATCTTCCCAGGTGCGCGCCGTACAAGCACCAGTACTAGCACGACGAATGAGGATTTGAAGCGACTTCGATGCAGCCGACAGAACAGTACTTCATCAACGACTGGTATCTAAAAAAAATACGCGATGTTTTTTTTTTTATTTTATTTTTTTTATTTTTTTTTTTATTTTTATCATTATCACAAGGGCATTCTAAAGCACTTTTTTTTTTTTTTTTTTTTTTTTTTTAATGCATCAGCATCTCCCATGTAACAATTCTATTTATCATAATTTTAATGTATCTTTTTTTTTATTTATTTTTTATTATTTTTATTTTTGTTTGTGAATAATAATAATAAAAAAATCATTTATAATAGCAAGGAAAAAAAAAAAAAAAAAAAAAAAAAAAAAAAGTAGTTTATGTTATTAAGAGGCTTTCAAGGGTTTTAGGGATTCACTATCATGAATCATTCTCAGATTCAGAATGGTCATGCTGTTGTTGAAACCGATCCCAGGATACAGTTTCCAACCTGCGGATGAGTTCTTGACCAAAAAATTGTTCGAATCCAGGACTGAGAGCCATGAGTAAGGCCTCAATAGTTTCATATATTTTCCCAGATAATGCTTCTTGTTGTCGTTCAGAGAAGGATGTTATTGAAGATGAGGCTGAGGCTGAGGTTGAAGTTGAAGTTGGGGTGGAGGTTAGAGCAGAATGAATAGCACTATCCGTGGTATCAGTGGAGAGAGATAAAAGTTGAAAGCCTTGACTGTCCATGAGCACTTGAGCGGTCCATTGCTCTAGAGTCATGATGGTGAATTCAACTGAGAGTGTATTGGAGTCATCATCAAGAGTGTCCTTGATCCTAAGAGGAAATGTAGCTGCATCAAGACCTTGAGCATAATGGGTTAAGTCTGGGATCATGTGTGCCATTGAGGGAATAAAATAAAAAAAGTTTGCACGTCGCGTTTGTTGTCGCGTAATGGGGTATGGGAATATCCAATGGATATGATTGGTCAATTGTAAGATATCGTTGGATTTGGCTGGAATTATGGATTTTATACAAATCGCTACCATACGCTAGTTTAGATTATCAATCAGTATTTGGAACAGTAAGTAAAGTTGGAATGTACTGTACATGAAGCGACTGAAGTAGCATTGCCACACGGTTATTATCTGAGAATGTCCTGAGGAGAAAAACTCCATATTCTTTGAAAACTAGAATCTGGTTACTCTTAGCTTTGTGATTTTGATATAAAAGCACCTACACCTTTCAGTCTACGATCCAGACAACAAATACAACAAAAAATACAACACAAAATACAATTCTTCAACAATGAAGGTCTCTACTCAAATCCTAGCTACAAGTGCTATTGCCTTTACTGCCACCGCACTGGCAATGCCGTCGATGTCCAAGAGGGTTATTGATGGAACCAAAGTTCTCGGTTGTTTAGCGAGGTAAATATCTTCCATTTTATAGTTTGGCTTGTAGTTAATATTATTGTCTTGAAGCCAAATTTAACATGATTATATGTTTGTACTTTTGTACTGTCTATAGTACCTTTATGAAGGGTGACGAGGCTTGGAGCCCAGAATGTGCTGCAGCTGCAGCGGTAAGCTGCTTTCTCTTTCGCTCCTCTCTTATTTGTACTTCTTTTTAAGGCAGAGAGTCTTTTATTTAATGCTATTTTCTTTAAACATCTTGTAGACTGATATCGGCCTTGCCCAAGAGGTTAGCCTTGGCGAATTCGATATTGATTTTGCAAGCTCTGACCCAATGAGTATGCCAATTTCCCTACCAAATTTGCAGGTGAGATTGGCCTCGCTCCCTGGAACCAGTTGGCCAATTGTCAGCCTTGCTAATCATGTAAGTTAAAGGCCTGTTTTCATTACGAAATCTCTGCAATGGCCAATAGAAGAAAAGTAAACAGCCATTAATACTATTTCCCCTCCTTTGCTCCTTAGCATAATATTATTGTAAGTATATCTCGTATATATCAGCACCATCTGCGATTGAATAACGAGACAAGGTTTTGATAATTTTCCTCCTTCTTCCCCTCTTCCAACAAAAGGACAATGGTGTTGCAATCGCAGAGTTTGATTTTCCAATGGCCCCTGCCGAGGTTAAAGACAGCATTGTCAAAAATCCGATCGAGAGAAATGTAGTAAATATTTTACCAGGACTTGAAGATGCATTCTCCAACTACCTCGCGAATATCATTACCAAGCCCTCATATACATTCTCCATCGGAGGGAATGTTGATGCTTCGCTCAAGGTTCCATCCCTTTCAGGCAACAGTAAGTCCAGTGATGCGGATTCCTCGAAGACACTAACTGCCACCAACATTGGTATCTCGGCCCCCGTCACTGTACGAGGTTTGGATAACCTCCAAAAGATTGAGTATGTGGAGCTAGTGAGTCTTACCAAGGATGCCGATTCGGGTGTTACCACAGTGGCACAAAAGTTGAATATTCATAACCCTTCGGAGCTTAGCATGAATATTGGAGACATTGCGCTCAACATACTCAACGCTAATGGAGACTTGATGGGAGTTATTAATATACCGAGCCTATACTTGGCCATTGGTGACAACGCTGTGACAGCTACCGCAACGTTCACTGATCCCGATACCTACAATACCCTAACGACCAAGAGCAATACTTTTACACTTGCAGGTTTTGATGGCTCCGTGAAGAATCCTATCCTAGCCAAAGCACTGTGTTCATTTGTGTCCCACATTGCGTTCCCCAAGCTTGAAGCTGAATAAATCAGCGAAGTTACAGTGAGATAGCAGAATAACAAGTAGTAGGACTTTGTAGTGGCAGAGCAGCACAGATGAGTGCAATAAAGAGTTAATCACGTATTCATCCTTACAGAAGAGACATCGATCTGTTTTGCCATATCAATGGTCAATATGAACAATTTAGCGAATGCCCAGTATCAAGTCGGTCTAAAGCACCTGATTTTACTAGGCATACTCTTCTCTTTTGTTTTGAATGAGCAGAGTTGAGCTTTAGGCTGGTTCAAATAGGCTGACGAGCCTTGTTTGGATCGCCTCGAAGATCCATTCCAATAGACTTATGCGCAAACATACCAACTTCCACTGCCACCTCCTTGTTCACCCTTCAGATTTTTTTTTTTTTTTTCCATAGCCATCATTTTGGGATACTGAAATACCAGGGTGGCTTTCATATCCTTCCAACCAGGCCAGTGAAAGATTATCTCCAAAGCATAGCGCAATTAAAAAGTAAAATGTGGTCTCGATCCGCTCAAACGGTAAGTGCCAATTGATTGACCAAGATATTGATATAGGGATGGAGATGGAGATGGAGATGTCTCTCACACTACACTATAAACAGGGTACAAAGTTTGTACACAGCTTAATGACTTGATAAAATCTAGATCAATGAATGGCTGATAGTCATATCATACATGATGAAAGCAGATCGCGTAAGGATGTCAATGAGGAGTGTCATTCTTGAAGAATCATTTTGAGGTGATCCTTGCTGCTTTATTCCTCAATCCTAAACCACCATTGGCAAATTTTACCCATACACTCAAACTGCACACTGCTGAGCTTTTTTTTTTTTTTTTTTTTTTTTCTCAAACACCTGCAGCAAAACATCTGGGCGTTCACACGCCATCAGGCCAGTGATACGTCAACAGACTGAGCCAGTGGCTCCAAAAGCAAGGCCAACTCGAAGATGTATTCGCCTTCCTTTAGCACCATTGGCTGTTAATGTCAGGACTTGACCCACTGGACCCATATACCAGAAGAATCCATCCAGAATAAGAGTGCCCGATTCTTTATCTTCAGAGTCGGAGCCACATATGCGTGCCTTTAGTACTTCATATGGAGATCTAGTGAGGCGAGGACCTACTGAAAGAGACCTGCCAGACTAGTGAAGCAAGCTCTTCGTGAGGGGTACAGAATGGAAAGCATCCCAGAGCAGATGGCATAGAATCTGTTGGTGTATTTACATCTGCTCCTTTTAATAAGAGGAGTAGATTTTGAAAAGAGAGGATCATATGGTAGAATACAAGGCTAGTACTCTTGAATGAACATATATAGGTGTATATAGATGGATTGATGGCCTAGACAAGACCTTCAAGAGTAGGAAAAGATCAATAATATTCTTTTAGTGAGTATACAAAACTTAGAACCTGGGCCAAGGGGAAGGCAAAAGCTGAGGATTGGTGAATGGTGCTTTCTCGCAAAACTTGATTTCTATGACTTGAATATAATCAACATAAATGTTGTCTATAAATGGGAGGGAAGAGAAAGGAATCGATCCTGAACTGATAACCATGAAGGTGATATTAATGCACAGAAAGTAGTGGACCGGCTACAGGTGCTTATAGCTTTAAAATGTATTTAATCTGAAGCTTTCCTAAACATGTCACGCTACTTTTTATAATGATAGAGAGAACCTCGATATCCAATATCTAATATCCAATATCTTTCATTCGGGGTTTCGCGCTTAAGGAACGCGCATTGTAGATACAGATCCTTTCTTCAATATTACGCTAGTTTTTTAAACCACGTTTGGGCGTACTTTGTGCTACACAATGTGGCACGAGAAACCTTCAATTGCTTTCATCTTACTAGCTACGACATCAATGTAAAGTCTTGAGTTCTGTGCATCACCAGTTCTTTCCATGGAGCATGCCCTTGAACCCACTGCAGGCTGACTTCCTTAGGTTTGGTCAGAGCATAGACTCCTTCAACTCACAGGACGTCAAAACCCGCCGCACAGCACCGCTAGAGAAGCCATCACCGTTCCAAAGATCATCCGAAAACTGAGAATAAAAGGGATTCACAAGTCACTACATGTTGGCTTTTTCCTTCGCCAGGAATGAGTATGGAGTTTTTTTTTTTTTTTTTTTTTTTTTTTCCTGTCATGGAGTGATGATGAGTTGGGATGTAAGGATGTATTATCAGATCACACGGGCCTCTCAGTGCATCGCCACTGGGCACAGACGCCTTGAAGAGCAATTGTTTTCTCACTTTGACATTTCCTCATCAAATTTGTTTCTTCATCAACAACTCCTTCTCATCGACATAACCTTTTCTTTTTGCACCTAGCCAATAACATTTGCATTACGATGTTCACGCGACGCGCTGCTAAGCCCAAGGAGCCCATAACAAACAAGTACACGATTGCTGCGCTTCCTCCAGAAATTATTGAATATATCCTGCTCCATGTTGGAAAAGCTACTCTTAGTCTAACCGTCCCTTTGGTGTGCCGCCAATGGCATGCTATTGCTATACCGCTCCTCAGGAGATCCGTCAGGATTACGGTCATCCAACTTGATCATGATCTGACGAGGCAGGACAAAAGCAAAAAATCAAAACATACGACTGACCTAACCAAGTGTTCATTAGCATTAAAATCAAGGTTGATACATTTTCTAGAATCGACTCATTCACTCATATATGAAGCAGGGCTATATCCCAATTCAGACGTAAGGCAACTATCGGATGAAAAGGAGAAGATAGTTTGGTCGGTTCTCGAAAGTGCTTTGTCATCCCTATCAAACACCACTCCTGAAAACATCCGGATTCGACAATTGGTCCTTAGTGTTGAGTTTGATTCCAGTATCTGGAGTCGATTCCAACCATTGTTGACGTTCGTTGGCCATGGGCTCACCAGTATACGCCTGGATCAAATCCCGGACGGCACCATCTTACCCATCGATACAATTATAGAACTTTGTCCTCATCTCAGGAACCTTCATGTTGCGTCTCGTGCGCTTTCGACCAGTAACAAGATATCCAGGCTAGGGGAAACCAGCACTAACTGTAATAAACAATGGGAGTTACGGTCTATCAGCTTCGACCACCTAGCTTTGCCACAGACTGCGCTTGAAGCGCTAGTACAAAAGTGTCATAATCTGACAGAGCTTCGGATCATCCGCTGCCAACCTTTGTTCCCCAAAAGGATACACTATGATTGTCCAGGGAATTTTCTATTCATCAGGGAAAGAAGAGAACAATTCTTCACCAGTTTGGCATTATATTGTCCAAAGCTCACAAGCCTTCATGTCTCAGTGGCTGCAGAAGAAATATATGACAGGTTCGAGGAGGTAGTACCAATATCTCAGTTCCCTTCGATTGAGCATTGGGGAGTAGTCACATTGAGTATGTTCAGGACACCATCGTTATCTGCTAGTACGCTTTTAGACAGACACAGAGTAGAGAATCGACTGACAAGCCTCGAAATCGTACTATCAATGTCCAACGGCTTGCTTATCACTGGTTTAAATACTGGCGAATGGATACATCAGCTACTATGTGAGAGTCCATTGCTGGAACACTTAAGGGCACCGGACGTTAATATCCCTTTACACCTGCTCTATGTAACCAAGGCTTTATGTGTGAAACCATGTCGCAGTTCAGACTATGGTGATGGCACCTTTATACCCCCGGTCCCTCGACAAATATGGGCCTGCCGAAGACTTAAGACATTGCATATTAAAGTCAAAGAGTCATTTAACTATGGTACTAAGGACCTAGAAGAGCAGGTTCGTGTACTCTATGGATATATTAGCCGCGTTTGCCCAGACCTGGAAGATTTATCCATCAGGAGGAGCCACATGCTGTCTCAATATCGCTATCATGTCAACATGTGTTTGTTGTCACGTCTTAAGCATCTACGGATTTTACAAGTCATGGACTTTGATTATGTGCGCGAGCAAGACTTTGACTGGATCAAGCAGCACTACTATTATGATACGAGGGAACAGACGAAGTTGAAGCTGGAGCAAGGATTGCAAGAAACCAAAATGCCTCTCCTTGTGCAGTCTCTGCTTAAGCAATGGGGAACACTGTCTATACTCAACACCTCATTCAATGTTGCTGAGAGTGCTAGCTTGGCGGAACAGAGCTTGGGGGTCCCAATTGACAATAATGACGACACTAGCGTTGCAGATAATAAGCATGAACGAGAGGAGCATAGAGAGATGATTGATGGTGTAGATATGACTCACCTTGGCCGGCTGCAAGATGTCATTAATTACTTCAGAGATCGACGCCGAGCTCGAGACATAAGCCTGTGGCCAGAACTGGAGATCCTATGTGTTCGACTCGATATCGATTATCGTGAACAGAGGAGCGATTTTGATAGTTCCATCAAACAATTCAAGCACATCATGAAGAAGCTTCGGCCAGAGATCGACATTGTCATCATTACAAAGAAAAAGGGAGACGCTATTCTATAAACTCGATAAAAGATACATATGAAAATAATGACGATGGATACGAATGATAGAATGATATGGGATATAAGGACCCTCAAGTTACTCTGAATGCGGCCCCTTGTGGATGGTATGTTAATGAGAGACAGCCCCACTGAGAGGAGCTTATTGGCACAGTGAGCGAAAATTACACCCATACTTGGACATTCTGGACATCCCCATCTTTGGCACATGATTCTTCTTTGAAGAATTCGTTGTACCTGCCTCAATGTTTGTCCTAGTCATTCACTAATCTCAAACAGTCCCTTTCAACCTGTCCCTATCGCTCAAACCACCACCCTACAATAGCCGAGGCTCCTCCAGAGGCCTCTGAGCGTACTCTAGCATTCAAAGAGTCAGTTGTGGTCTGATTTGCCGTCCCGCCAATAGTATAGTATCCCTCAACGACTTTTCAAGAAATTAGCAATGGAGATGCGATATGTTGGCTTCCTTCATAAGTTTTGGCTCGGGATCCGAGTCACTCCTGTAACAATAAATGCAAGGTCGCACAAGACCAGTGCATCGCCATTCAATTGAGAGCTTTTTTGTTTGTAGCTCTGAAAGAACGAGGATAACACATTCTGAATGAATGCAATTCCCATTCTACTCTTTATTCATTTGACATTTCACTCTCCTTCTCAATGCCATCATTGCTTGACCACATGTTCCCACGACGAAGTGAAAAGGCTGGGGAACAAACAAACAGTGTTATTCTTCCTCCTTTCCTTCACTTCCTCCGTCGCAAAAGCTACCTCCCGAGACAGTAGAGCTCATTCTATCATATCTAGGACAAGGCACCATTCAATACTCTGCTTCATTAGTGTGTCGTCAATGGCATCGAGTTGCCCAGCCCTTTATCAAAAGAACTATTCGCATTTCAATTGTACTTCTCAATCAAAAATTACTATCCAAGGAACAGAAACAAAATGCATTTTGGAAAAGCCATCATCATGACCAACAGCAAAAACTACAGCAATCTTTATCTCAAGGGTTACAGCTAATTCCCCATACCCTCATCTACGAAGCAGGGCTATTTCCCAGATCTGATGAAAAGGAACTTCCTCCTGAATACGAAAAAAAAGCATGGTCCATCCTTTCTAATGCTTTAATACCTCTTGTGTACAGTAGCAACAACCCCATCAATGGTCTCGACGGCAACTTCAATGGTTTTAGAATCCGACAGCTCATCCTCAATGTTGAACATAATGCCGCTGTCTGGTCTCGTCTGATGCCACTCCTAGAAATGCTTGGCCCCAATGGACTTGTAAGCCTGCAGTTAGAAAATATTTGCTTTGCCTCTACCATCCCTGTCGAAAGGATTATGGAGTATTGCACTTACCTTCAGAATATACGTGTCGCGTCAAGTGCACCCCCAACCAAGGATTTGGTATCTCGGTTGAAAGAGCCATATGAAAGCGACACAGTCCCGTATACCTTTGCGTCGTTAAAATCTTTCAATCCATTACACATTTTCTCATCTTTAACCACAACGGCTACAATTAATACCAATACTAACACCGACATGACCGAAAGTATTGAGACCATCCCTCCTTCAGCTAAGCGTTGGCATCTGCAATCTGTTGTATTTGACAACCTCTCTCTAAGTCTGACAGCACTCGAATGTCTCCTTCAAGCCTGCCCTGACTTGATCGAACTTAAACTCATTCGTTTTCGACCCTCTTCCTCCTGTTGGCTGGATCGAAATCCTATAAAAGACTTCCTATTCAACAAAGTGTTGCGAGAACGTTCTTTCGGCGCGTCGCATCGTCCTACTGTCCCAACCTCAAGAGCCTTCATGTCTTTGAAGCACCCAACTCAAGATATGACGAGCGTGATGATGCTGAAGAGGTTGCGCCCATCTCACTATTCCCTCAAGTAGAGCATTGGGGTATCTCAACGCTGGGGATGCTTTGGGCACGTCAAGCTCCTGCTCACGTTCTTTTAGCTAGACATAGGATTGAGAATCGATTGACATCAGTCGAAATTTCATTATCTTACAGTCATGGTTATTCTGTGAATGAGGGGAACGTTGGAGCTCTAGTTCACCAGTTCTTATGCCAAAGTCCACAATTACTACATTTTAAGGCTTCAGACGTTTGGATTCCCTTGGAATTGCTCTTCGTCACTAAAGCTCTGTCTATGAAGATAAACCATGGTCACCCTCGTAGGTATAACTATCAAAACAATAGAGGAAATCATAATAATGAAAATATCTGGGCCTGTCGAGAGCTCAGGACTCTTCATTTCCGGACCGAGGAATCATATGATGCTGGGATAAGGGATTATTTTGATGAACAGGCGCGAGTAGTTTTTGGATATATCAGCCGTGTGTGTCCTCGTCTTGAAGATCTATCGTTTTACTCGAAAAATATGATCTATCGACCGCCTGTCAGTCTGTGTTTATTATCGCGGCTACAGTATTTGAGAACATTGCAGTTGATGTGTATTCATCAATTGGATGAAGAGGACATCGATTGGATAAAGCATTATTATTATTATAAGACTCAGTCAAGTGGGGAGGGAGCAGAGGAAGGCCGAGCCGTGTCTATTGACCCGGATTTTCAGGAATTTGAGCAACACCAGCGGCAGCAACAAGAGAGCAAAACTTTGCCTATATCTACTAGTAAGGTATCACTCGATAGCGGAAACAACGCCAACAGTAGTGGTGAGAGTAGTAGCAACAAAAGTGGTAGTACCAATGGGGTTTGTATTGCAGAACAAATGTTCATCAAAACATTGTCGCTTGGTGTCGCTCAGGTTAATTCAAGTCAGGATCATGATGTGATCCATAAGGAGCCCAAGATGGGTGCTGAGGCTGAGATCGAGATGATTGGTGGTGTAGATATGACCCATCTTGGCCAAGTACAAGACCTAATCAACTATTTCAATGATCGGCGTTGCAACAGAGATGAATGTCTATGGTCTTATTTGGAAACGCTTTCTATACGATTCACGGCGCCTTCACATCATCGTAATAAGGATAAGCAAAGACGGAGCGGCAATGATACTAATGTTGATGATAATAACACGCCATCTCAACGTGGGCGCCAACTACGTGATGTCATCAAGAAGTTTCGACCCGAATTAAGCGTCTCCTGTAATCCAGTGCTTGGTTATGTACTTTGATAGTGTTAGTATTTATCAGTAATGTTTCCCTTTAATTGTAACTAAAAATAACTATATTTGGTTCGTTTACTTTTTTAATTTATTATTTTTTATTGTTTATTTTTTATCGTTTATTTTATTTTATTTTTTATAATACTATTAGTAACATTACATAAGCTATGCAGCTTTAGAAGACAAGGAGGCAGACGGGGCTACCACAGATGATGAAGTGGATTCGTCCGGTGCCGGCCCTTGTGCTGTGCTAACTTTTGAGTCAAAAGCCTGTCCTGAGGATGATGATGACGATGATGATGATGTAGATGTTGCTATTGCTGTCATTGTTGCTGCTGAATCACTGGAGTTTGTCATTCCCTCTTCACTATTGTCAACCTTGACGCCTGCTGTTGTTGTTGCTGAAGGCCCAGCAGGCAGTGGCCATGCTCTCTGGCCTCTCTTCAATTTCTTGACTTCGGGTTTCTTTAATGCATCCTCACCCACTCGCTCTCGGATTAGATCACCAAAGATGTCTAGCGGCAAATCAAAGTCCATTCGTTCCAAAATTGGCACCTTTTCTCCAAAAGCCAATGCCACTCGAGAACTCTTTCGACCACCCGAAGCAACAATAGCCCCAGGTTTAAGGAACGTTGTAATTGGTTTAGGTGGTCTAGGTGGCTCCTCCGCTTGCGTCATGACAATATTAGAGCCCGCTATCTTTTGTGGAAGGGATGTCTTTGGTGGAGCTGCTACTGTACTAGGGGTTGTGGCTGAAGCTTTGTCTTTAGCAAGAGAAAATGAGGTTGTAGTATCCTTGTGAACTTCCGCAGATACTGTAGAGGATGAATCAACTTCCGCCTTGGTCTTCTTACGACTGTGTCCTTCACTAGGTCCAGGTCCAGCGGCAGATAGTGCTAAATGTGACTTGGCTTTCTTTCTAGTGTCCACCTTTGCAGCGCCAGCAACCTCTTTTAGGCCTGGGCTCGAACTTGATTCTAGACTGTTGGCGGAGGTCTTTTCATCTAACGAGATAGTACCTGCCATCATGGCCGACAGGCGGTTCTTGGTACGGCTAAAGGGCGAATACCCTGGTGCTATTGTTGCGCTCGAATTCTCCCCTAATCCAAGTTGCTCATATCTTCTCAAATTTTCCTCTGCTTCACGTAACAATCGTCGATGATAAGCATCCTGCATTATTTTCGCTGTAGCTAATGATATTGGGGCTGCCGCTGCTGCTGCTGTTGCTCCAACAGTCTGCTGTGAAGATGAAGCTGAAATTGAAGGTGAAGCTGAAGATTCATCCATATTTGGGTTCGAAGAATCTTTGTAGTGATGTGGATGCTGATATTCTTGTTCAGTTGTTGTCTTTTGTAGTGAGCGGAATGCGCTGATTGGCATCAGACGGTTGATATCAATATGTCTCAACTTTTCAACCACCAGTTGTTGCTGATACATGGCGTGACGCAACTTTTCCTTTTCTCTGTTCTTGAGCTTCTTTTCTGCCATCTCTTGCTTCCTGTGGCGTTTTTCATACACCTCATCCGTCAATACCTCTTCCTGTGAAGCGTTCGAACCGAAGACCCCCTCGATCTTTCCGATCGTCGTATTAACGGTTGTCGCTTTCTTGCCATGTCCTGATGAGTGTGAGGAAGATGATGGAGAAGATGGAGCTGCGGTCTGGACGCTAATCTGCTGATTATTTAGAATCTCTTTATGCTTCTGGCGCGTCGATACTGGCCTCGACGATGGGACGATGACGCCAGTTGCGGCTGAAGCGTTTGCACTCGTTAGTGCTTCGGCTGCAGCCTCTGCCTCAGCCTTCGCCAGCGCTTTTGTCAATAGCTGCATTTTTCGCTTCTTTTCCTCTTGAAGGAATTGATTGATAGTGCATGGTCGAAAGATAGGAACTTCAATATGACTGAGCGTAGAAGGAGAAGGAGGGAGAGTGGGCACTAGGGGGGTTGTGTCTGGTGTTAATAGTGAGGATGATGATAATGATAAAACCTGTGATGTGGATGTGCTCAAGTGGCTGTTGTTATTGAGTTCCTCAAAGCCTGAGCTGTAAGCTGCTTTAGGAACTCTTTTGGGATCCAGGACCGTTCGTTGCAGCACCTCTTTGTTTGCAAGGTATAAAATATATTCTCCTGCAGGAGCAATGGGTGGCTCTATTGTAGCATGCATGTGGAAGGCGGAGGGTATGAGATAATATTCTGCAGTTATACTGGATTACGTGTACGTTTATAAATATTGTACGTAGCCCATAGAATTACCTAGGAGAGAGGGTTCAATTGAGAGCCCGGCAGTCTTGTCGCGTCCACGCGTAGGAAGTACACGCTTCTGCAGGCCTGGTGTCTCTGAGGCTTCGGTGCTTGCTAATGAAGGAAGCGAGGCAACTATATCTACTACTGGGGGAGTAACCTTGGATCTGTTCGCTTTAATTGCTACTTTAGATTCGCTTTGGCCAGATGACAATGGCACTTCTACAACCGAAGTAGTTGCACTGATCCTTCGCTCGGCGCTAGAGCCATCTTTGGCAGAGGTCTTGCTCTGGCTTCTCTTATTTGGTTGAGTAGCTGTGGCCTTTGTTGTAATGGCTCCATTACCTCTTTTGCGAGAGCCGCTAGATGGTTTTGTAACGATAGGAGAAATAGATTCTGTTGTCTCTTCTGACATGTGGTCTTTTTGAGGCTGGGCTTCATCCACGTCCATAAGATGCATGCTGTTGTCTGTAACATCAACTTTATGGGGCTTGGCAGAGGAAGAAGAGTGACGCATCGTGGAACTGGTTGTTTTTCGTGGGGTAGCCAGGACGCGCTTCTTCCTCATGTTACCGGATGTTTCAACTATGTAATTGCCGTCCTCCTCCTCCTCAGT